>NC_042616.1:448035610-448336063 GCF_901001135.1 Rhinatrema bivittatum
TTGACAACGGCTTCCCTGTATATAGATGATGGGTCTAATGCAACTGTACTAACCCTGGTCAAAAGTCAGATATTTAAAATTAAGAAAAGATCAGAAATCACAAACAGTATCAATAATTCATGGACATCAACAGTACTTAAAATAAATTAAAATTGAAGCAATTAAGGGACAGTAAAAGTATTAACTAAACAGCCCCTGGTATTATTTCCTTCAGTGATATCATCAATGCATGCAGTGATTACCTAAGCCTAGAAACCCAGAGACAGGGAACTGGTTCAGTTAGGAGCTGGCTGTAAGCAGGTGAGGAGGTGCTACCGGTGCTCTTCACACCTAAGGCCTAAAAAGTATAGGAAACTTAGTAGATTCAGAAGAACAGCTAAAGTATGAATGGAAAATGAAAGTAATGAATGTGTGTATTAATGCCCTCCCCAGATGGGTCGATGTAATACAGTGGGCTCAGCCTAGCACACAGCTTGACGCCTGGTTCGACACACTAGAATAACGTCTGATGCAATAATTGGATTAGCACATCCAAAACGCGATCCAAACCAGCACATAGTTAATAGCTCTCATCACATATAAATGCCATGTAGATGAGGCTATTAGCTATTATTCCTGATGCAAAAAATCACAGTGTGCCCAACACAGGTTTTAACATGCAAAAATGAATGCCAGCCCCAGAGCTTAAGTCCTGACAAGCTGCAAGCCTCAACAAAAAAAAAGCAAAAAACAATGCTTTTCTGTAGTTCCTCCTACTTATTATCATCACAAGACTAAATAGGAGGAACCACAGAAAGCAACATTATGAAAAAAAAAGTCTTGAAAGCAGTCAGGTTAGGAAAACAGACACTCAATTTACAAGCATCTGTTTTCCTAACCCACGCACAGCCATGTCTCCTGGGCGCCTGAGGCCATGGATGCACTATGGATGCAGAATTTATCCCTAGCGCATCCATTTTAACGTGGCAGTTCATAAAAATATGCCATCGCGCTCCCAGGAGATGTGGCTGTGCGCACGTTACAAAAAAAAAAAAAAGGGGCCCTCAGTACGAGCACCTGTTTTACCACGTGGCTTATTGCTTCGGCCCCCAAATAAGGTAAGGTTTAGTGTAGTTTTTTTTTTTAATGTAATTCTATGTTGCACCGCATACTAGAGCAACACTAATCTGAAAGTGTAATTGATAAACTGAAAGCCTGTATGTATGAATACAAAGGATTGTTTGAGAAAAAGATTTAAAAATTTTCCAAAATAAATTTAGAGTTTAGCTTTTAAAGTTAACTATAGACATCCTTCAAGAGTGTGTTTGAGAACATACTGCTTGTCTCAAAGAATTAGCTTTTGTTTTATTAGTTGGACTAAATACAGTGACAAGACGTCATTGACAGAGATTATAGAGAACACTATAGACTTAGTTTCTGGAAATCCAGGAGCAGTTTGAGGGAGATAGCTTCTCTTGTTAATTTATTTTAAGAATAGAACGTAGGAAAGAAGAAAGAAGGAGAGAAGAAAGAAGCAAATAAAAAGAAAACTGGCCAGCAATGAGGAAGAAAGAAGTCAAATACAGATAAGTGTATGCACACAAATAAGACAGTTCATTAAGCCAGGCCTGAGCTCAGTTAATAAATACCAAATATTATTAAGATAAAGAAAAAGAAAGAAAAAGGAATAGTAATAAAGGATAAACTAAAGAAGACACTTACCAGCTGATGTTCTTCATCACGACTTCCATCATCACTATAAAACAGATTACAACACAAAGTATCAGTTCTTAGGCATTAGAAAATATATATAGCTGTTTGTAGCTATATATATATATATATATATATATATATATATATAGCTACAAAGAAAAAGTTAAAGAAATATACTTATCTGATTATATTTTGATAGGATCATTTTTAAAGTTTATTTTTCTCAAAGTTATTTAGTTTGCTGCTGATATTTATTTATTTTATTTATTTAGGATTTTTATATACCGACATTCTCAATACAAATATCAAATCAGGTCGGTTTCCATAGAACAAAACTGTCGCGGTTTTGTAGTACAAAGGTTTATATGATATATATTAAACCCTGTCTTCCCTAAAAAGTCAAAATATAAGAAAAAGTAATTATCTGAAATAAATTGCTACTATTAAATAAAAATATATTTATGAATTTATAAAAATTACAAATACTGGTAATATTTTTCTATAAGGGTATTATATATTAAACTGTATCTCTGCATGTATAACATCTATTACTTGCTGCCTCAACAACTACACTTATAAACATCTATATCAGCCATGACAAGTCTTCTACACTCAGATATAGGATTTACAATTGCACAGATATGTTGTAAGAAGTGAAGCCCAAGTGTGCACCCAGAGCTCCCTTCCTTGCATGATGCTTGGCCCAGAGCACGAACGAATGTCCTGTAATTCATGTCATCTGTTGATGCTGGAAGAACCCTGAAATGATACAACTGTTAGCATGACTCATATTAGTACAACCTACCGTTCTCCATTGCCAACCATCCCCGTTTTCCTATCCTGCAATAACCAATTATAATGTACACAGGCCTGGAGTGCCGTTCGCCTGCCTCACAAAGGAGAGATATGCTGGGGAGCACCACCTACTGATGCACTCTATTGCGGAGCCTGGAAGACCAGATGCAACAGCGCTGGAAGCGGTGCCAGTCTGGAATGAGTGCATTCCAAACTGTTCCGCCTCCAGCCCCACTAAGCTCAACACGCTCTTTAGGATCACATTAAAGTTGGATTGGCTCAGCGGCATCAAATTGGCATGTACCAGGAGATGTATCCCCCCAGCCTGCCTAAGGCTAGCGTAGTGCAAAACATTGTCACCGAGCAAGTGGGCAACCCAGGGACAGCAGCAAGGGAAATCAAACAGCCCTGCCCCAGTTGGTCTGTTTTAGACTTCAATAAGAGCTTGCCGTCACCAACTGAAACATCAGAGGCTGGAAGCTGGTGTAGTTATGCCTGCAGCTCACCATCATCACCAGCTCACTCACCTTGAGAGCAGCTAAGAATGCAATGGTGAAGGCAGCACGGTACAGGGCCAATTTGAACAGGTCAGACATTACCACTAGTAAGACACACCACAGTGCTATGAGGTGCTCATGTAGGATTGGTCTTTGCCCTTCAGGCTTGCAGGGCTTCACTATTACCCACCCAGCTAAGACCCTCTTAACTGCAAAGTCTCCGAGTTAGGCCAACCTTGCACTTTGAAGAAAAAAACATAACCCACCAAATTGGCCTGCACAGTGCCACGGGATGTGCTGTTCCTTCAAGCTTGCACTATGTACTGCACAATTTTATGTGAGAGGGAAAGGTAGTGCCATAGGTCATAAGCATTCATGAAGTACATGACCTTGTTGTAGCCCCTCATGTAGGGATACCAGGTAGAAGGTACGATGGATTGTCATAATGCTTGAATGCATTCTTGCTCCAATAATCCAGAGATGCGCCGACACTGGTGTTCTCTACTCTTTGGCATCTGGTATCATCCTCTTGAAGTCTTCCCGCTTGCAATGAGAAAGAATCAGCAATCTTATTGCACAACCTTGGGATGTGCTTCGCCTGTGCTATGATGTTTAGCTGTAGACGCCTCAGGACCATAACCCTCAACAACTCGGAAACTGGTAGACATTTTTCAGACTGGCAGTTTATGATTTGGACCATGGCAAGGTTATCACACCAGAATATCACCTTTAGGTTAGCCAGTCACTGTCCCCATATGTGCAGCTCCACCACTATCAGAAACAATTCCAGGAAGGTAATATTTGATGCGACACCTGACCGTGTCCATCCTGCCAATACAAGCCAAACCCCATGCAACCTATGACGTCCAAAAAGAGCTGCAAGTCGGAGCTAGATACTGGTTGGGGCAGCCACACCACTGAGCCATGGAAATTCACACAGCACATATGTGATCCTGACGCGATGGTGTCTCTTCCTAACTGCAATGAACACCAAGATGAACCTGTGCAAGAAGACACACCCTCTTGGAATAACCCTCCATATATAAGCCAAGCTTCCAATGAGGGACTGTGCAAATGCTGAGGTTACCGTGCGACTCTGGAGGGTGCTTTGAATCAAGTCAGACAACTTCTGGATCTTGTCGGCTAGGAGTCTGGACACTATTTGGGTAGAGTCTAACTCTATACCAAGGAATGTAAGTATCCAGGCAGGGGGGGGGGTCCAGTTTATCAGCTGCCAGTGGGACACCAATTTCATGAGCCATTTTTTGGAAACCACAGAACAAGTCCCAGCACACACCAAAGTTTCAAGGGCTGATGAATAAAAAATAGTCTAGATAATACCAAGCTAGTCAAACCCATGCAACAGAACAGTTCCCAGTCTGAAAGTTGCTAAAGGCCTCAAAATAAGCATATGAGATTGAGCATCCCATAGGCATGCACTTGTCAAAATAATATGCACCTTCAAACGTGAAGCCTAGCAAAGAAAAACTGTCCGGATGCATGGGTAGAAGCTGGATGGTGGACTCAATGTTGGCCTTGGCCATTAGGGCCACAACATCTGAGAAGGGCGAGAGCACTATCAAAAGATATGTATTACACAGTGCAGATGTCCTATAAGATGAAATCATTGACAGCCCATCCCACAGGGTGAGAGGTTGTGTATCAACCTAAACTTACCCGCTCTTTCTTGGGAACTGCAGCCAGGAAAGACAGAATCATTTTGGCAAAGGGGGGCTAAGGGAGTGGACCCGCTATTCTGTCCAAACTCTTCTCAGTGATTAACCTTTCCCTTACCACTCTGTCAAGCCATAAGGCAGACGGGGCATTCATGCAGTCGCCAGGGTATAAAGGACCTTCTTATGGTATTCTAAAACAGTCCTTGAATCCCTCCCCAGGGTGGAGGCAGCACTCAGATTGGGGTAAAATCTCAAACTCCTCTCCAACTCCAGCCATTGTACTGAGGTTAGGGCCCTGCTGAACGCACTATTTCCCTTTTCCAGTAGGGGCTTTTCTTGTACATTTGGTGGCAGGATTATTGGTGAGACACAAGGTACAATTGTGTTTGTACTTGCACTCCCGTGATGAGCATCCCCCCTTGTTAAACTGCCAACAAGCCTTGGCGGTAGTGTGGGTTGAGCATTCCTGACCCTGGAAGCTGACTTGGCCCTGAAAGGAATAGTTACCTGCTGGTGCATCTGAGTTCCTAGCTGCCATGTGGGTGAGACTTAGCTTAACATCATGGGGGTCCCAAGACATGCTGGGAGTGTCAGACATTCTTTCCCTAAATCTCTCCTCGTGAGCCAGGCAAATACTTCATAAGAGGAATGAGCGCTAACAATCGTGTACAGGAAGGACCACAATGCCAGATGCTGAGGATTGGCCCTGCCCACTATTGATGCCAAATGAGCAAAGGAACATACCCAGTTGTTAATGTTCCTGGGTACCCACCTGCTTACAGCCGGTGGCTTGAAGCACCTGCGCACTTTCCAGGAATTTTCACCTTTTCTGTGTCCCTCCAACAAGCTAAATACATCAACATACCGACGGCACCTGATGCGCTGCTGTAGAACATAGGGAACACTCTGTCACAGTTTCTTGGTAGTGTTTAAGGCAGGCAAACCTGCACTTACGGAAGTGGTGGACTTCTTGCTCTCCGCTACAGAGGAACCCCAAGATTCTGAAGAAGAACTCAGACTGCCTGATGAATCAGAGCGGCAGGAATGCCTCCTGCCTCCACGCTTATGTTTGCACCCAGTAACCTTAGCACCCTCAGCAAAAGGCATGGCAACACTGCTACGGTAATAAGAAACTCGGTTCCCCAAATAATTGCCACATCAGCACTAGACTCACTCTCTGGTGCTAGTGTAGGTGTCACAGGGCTCACAGACACGTCCAATCCTGTATAAGTCCCCAGGTCTGCTTCCGAGCCAGACACTGGGATCGACATGTGGTCTGGGAGGAGGTCCTTGCCTAGTTAATAGTTTATTATTTTTTATATACCGCCACATTAGCCGTAGCCTTCACAGCGGTTCACAATTTAAATACAATAAAGAAATCAATAAAACATTCAATAAAAAGTGATCAGCTAAAAATTTAAAAGCACAATAATAGAAAGTTTAGCTGTTAAAAAGGATAAAAGTTTAAGAACTTAAGATAAAGTTAGTGCAGGAAGCAGGGAGACCGGTAGGAATTGAGAGGGGTGCACCATGAGTCCACCATAGTACTAGCGGGCAATAGATGTGGACTCTACAGGGTATTGTGAGGCAAACCCCGTAAGGTGCATGGGGGACTATGGGATCCCCCACTGAGGATGCTGTCATAGGGTCTGTGTGAATGTCCATAACCCTGCTGCCAGAGCCCACACATGCCCATGCAGTCCAACTAGGGGGCACTGTCTCAGGACGCCTCCAGGCCAAGGTCCAGTCAGAAGGTAATGAGTAAAAAGGTATTGGGTAGCTGCCTGGTTGGGTTCCCCCAACCGAGTGTCACTCATTCCCTGCCAGGTTGAAATTTCTGGGGTGGGATGAGGCATATTCATCTGACACTGGCATCCATCCAGTCACTTGGAGATTGTGTTTGCCACCCGCAGGATTCTGTTCATCACTATGCCCCAATCCCATTTTCTCCACTGCACTGCTGGCATCTGGCAATGTCCCCCCAGTGGTTGAGTCAGCTACTGGAACTCCATGGTCACCTCTGCCATTTCTTCTGTGGCCCTTGCACCTACCCTGCCCACCTTTATCATGAGGGGCATCGGTTAGCAGTGCATGCCAATACTCCTCAGTGGGTGGTGTCTGCACACATGGCCCCCTTCCTTAGATGCATGATAGCCCAGAACTACTGACCTATGGCCCCAAGGCATGGCAACCAAACTCTCAAGGGAGTACGAGGGTTGACGCAGACTGGCTGTAGTCCTGCCTGAATTCTAGACTGACCCTAGCACTGCTCTCTTTTTTTTATATTGCTAATTGATTGCCAATTGAATAGATTGCCCAATCAATAAACAGGTACTGTGGGAGGGCGAACTCACTAGAGCAACATGGCATGAAGCGGGATGCAGAGAGAGCAACAGCAACGTGGGGGAGCAGAAACAAAAGGGACAGCTTGCCTGCAACGTCCTAGTGTTTAACTCCCAGCACTGCAGAGCTACACCCCGGTCTGCCCCTCTAGTTTTAAAGTATCTAATGGGTGCGAAGGGAGATGTACCCGCCCAGGGCCCATACTGCCCTCCTCTTCAGCCATGCCGGATTTGCATGGCCAAGCCCTCCCCCTTCACTCCCCACGACCGGCTATCACATCCAGATGGCAGCAACGTTTGACTAATGTCACCCGGGTGCTGATGCTCCGGTGACATCACTAGTCACGTTGATGCCACAGCACCGCCCCTACGTGCCAACAACATGCTGTGTTAGCAGTGGCATCCGCACATGGGCCCAGCACCGTGTCTGTACTGGTGCAGATTTTCTACTAGTTCACCCTAAGTTGCCAACCTGGAGCTTTTTTTGAACGTGCAGCTGGAATGGAAAGTGGAGGCTAGGCTACTGTAGGCTTCAACCTTCAATTATGAGAGCATTTTTAAATAGCTTTGGAAATTTCCCTCCTTATATATTCAGTTTAGGTCAGGAAGCAATATTTACATTTTATACATTAGGTGAGTTTTAAAAGCCAGACGCATGCATTAATTAGGGGAAGCATGAATATGTTGGGCTTGCACATGCTGAGCAAATTTTAAAAGCCGCCAAGAGACGTGCATATTTCCTGGAGTGCGCACATCTGTGAAGTTCTCTAAAAAGGGGCGAGGTGTGGGGGCGGGGTGTCCCGGAGTACACCAAGAGATGAGCGCATATCTTTTATATGCCTGGGTGCACGCCCAAGTCCAGTGCCACGTATCTTTACTTCTGCTAGGGAGCAGGTGTAAGTTTTAAAAATATAAAAGACAGTGCGATCTGAGGGGTATAAGGGGTCTGAACCAAGCTGGGGGAATACAGGCTAATTATGGGGTTTGGCTGGACCTAGCTGGTAAATGGGTGAACTGGGGAATGAATTGGTAAAACTGGCCATAGCTTGGGCGTGCACCCTTTTAAAATTCCCCCATTTACATGGTAGGATCAGGATTTGCATGCCCATTTAAAATTGGGCACCCATGGGTGCGTGGTCAGCCTATTTTATAACATACGTGCACATGTGCGCGTATGTTATAAAATCACTGCATCCCTGGGCACGCGCTGATGCACACGCGGCAACGTGCGCCAGCGCGCCTGTTTGAAAGTTGTCTATGAATAATTCTGGCATGCAGATCATTTCTTTTATTATGACATGCAAAAATTAAGAGAAGTGAATGTGGGGGTCTGCAAATACGTTTGAGGCTGAAAAAGAGTCCACATTCCCTGACAGGTTGGGAAACCCGGATCTAGAGTGGATAAGCATCAAATCCATTTCAATAGGTGAAGCAGAACTTTTCCCTGGGGGCCAAGACTGGAGAGGGGTTTGCTGTAATATACATACTTTTTAATTTTATTTTTGTATTATGATTATTCTATTTTGATGTGTATATGTACATCGCTTTGAGAAATTTGTTTTGTTTTTTTTTAAATCTGGAAAGTAATTCACAAATTGTATTAAATAAATAAATTTTTATAAGTATGAACATACTTTTCTCGAAAAAACTACCCATGTAAATTAGCAAGTATAAATGTGTACAGTTAGCTTTTCTGGGATAATTTTCAAAAGGAAAGTACTTATGTAAGTTCCCTTTGAAAACTGGTATGAAGCCTGTGGGTAATTGACTTTAAATCAATATGGGCAATTACAAAATTACCCCCATATGGTACAATTTATCAGGGTTACTTCTCTTGATCAAGCTCCAGACTGTCTGTTCTCCTGAAGCCAAAAAGAAAATTGGCAACAATTTAAAAAAAAAAAAAAAAAAAAAAAAAAGGCCAACAGCACTTTTTGTGTACCTTTACGATTGCTTAGGCACAAGTTTTCATGTTGTGTTAAATTTATGCCATAACCAAAATTTGCATTATTTTAACACTGCCAGGTGTGATTGTTCTATGTTTGTATAATAATTTTCAGGAGGTTCCATGCCAATGATTGCTATACCTGTCTATGAAAGCTTTCAGCTAACCAGGTTTTCAGGATATCAAAGAATATATTACTACTGGGGAAATTCTGCACACAAACATTTAAAATTATGCATACTTTATATTGGTCAAAATAACACTATACATCAGTCTGAGTAATTAATGTATAATGTAATACAAAAAAGTATTTACTCAAAGATGCAGTTTTAAATATTTTGAGCAGAATTCACCCCTAAGTTCACTGTAATAGTGACCCTTCCACCCTCTTCCCCCTACTGTTCTCTCTCAGGTCCCAACTCCCCCTTTCTCCACTATCTCTCCCCTCCAGGCTTAATCCCTTCCATTATCTCCAGCCCCCAGTCCTCCACTCTCGTTTGATCCCTCTCTCATATAGCCCCTTTTCCAGGTTCCTTCTGTCCCTCTTGCACACTGACACATACCCGCACACAAGCTCCTTCTCTCTCTTGCACACACATACCATCACACAAGCCCTCTCTCTCCTGCACATACACACCCCCTCACGCAGGCTCCCCCTCTCTGCTGCATACACCCCCCTTCACACAGGCTCCCTCTCTCTCTCACATATGCATACATCCATCCTCACAAGGGCACCAACCCATACACACACACACACACACACACTTGCACACAGGCTCCCTCTCACACAAACCCTCCTTTCACACTGGCTCTCTTTTCTCACACACACATACTGGCTCCCAAACTCTCACATACGCACTCCCTCTTTCTCTGATTCACAGACACAGCACCCTGAACGCATACTTCCTTATCCTTTCTGCCTCTTCCTTCCTTTCCTTTTATTCCCCCCCCCCTAAAGTATTGTAACTTTATATCAGGGGTCAGGAAACTTTTTGGCTGAGAGAGCCATGAACGCCACATATTTTAAAATGTAATTCTGTGAGAGCCATACAATATGTTTAAAACTAAATACAAGTAAATATGTGCATTTTATGTAAGACCAACACTTTTAAAGTACAATAAGTCTCTGAATTCTTTTTAATAACATTGTTATGCTGTTGCTAACCAATGATGAATAAAGTACTTCTTACCATTAATGTGACTTCTGGTGCTGCATGGTTTTGCTGATGGCTTTGTAGTCTGGTTGATACTTGGTGAGGTTAAGCTTCACCACGTGTCCGTTAAACGTGATCGTAGGTTGGTCTTAATGTTCTTTAGATGTGAGAAAGACTGCTCACATGCATACGTAGAGCCAAACATTGTCAGTACAGCAATACTCATATGCTGCAGTGTGTGGTATGTGATGGGAAGCGCGTTCCAAGTTTTGACAATCAGCTGGTCCGCGGGTTGAAGTTTTTTCATTTCTCCCCACTTGTGTTTGCTCACCAACTCTGCTTGCTGTCGTGCAAGTGTTTCCAAATCTTCATTCAGTGACTTGAACTTATTCACCCACATGTCTGAGGCCTTCAGGTCAGCAGCTTGTAGCTCAAAATCTCTGACGGAGGCACCGGGGATGTAACTCAGGTCGGCGCTGTCCACTACTGTACACTCACGTGGATGGGTGATGAACTTAAAAAGACGAGTGCGCTCACGAAATTCTCCAAAGCGCGCTTTGAATGACTGCAGGAGATTAGATGTGAAGCCCGCTAGCTGCTGAAGATCAAGATGTTGAGCAGGGTCACTTGCTGTGCATGCATCTTTAAACTCTCCCAGTTTTTCAAAAAGTGTAGTAAACGACCTGTTTCAATGTCGGCGATGAAGAGTTCTAGCTTGTTTTCAAATGCAAACACTGCTTGTTGAAGGGATAAGACCGTATTTCCAACGCCTTGCATTTTCACATTGAGCTGGTTCAGATGTTCAGTCATGTCCACGAGATAGTAGAACTTCAGGAGCCACTCAGTGTTAGCTAACTCAGGATGCTCGACGTTTTTCATTTCAAGAAAAGTCCGGATTTCGCTCAGACAAGCCGCGAAACGGCTGAGCACCTTCCCTCTTGACAACCAACGCACATTGCTGTGCAAAAGCAGCCCAGGATAATTATTCCCAACTTCATCCAGCAGTGTTTTAAACTGGCGATCATTTAAAGCTCGGGCAACAATAAAGTTGACCACCTGAATGACCAGTGACATCACCTCACCAAGCTGCTCGCCACACATCTGAGCACAAAGCGCCTCCTGATGTAGGATGCAGTGAAAACTTAGGATGGGTCTCTTTTCGTGTTCACGAAGAAGCGCTACGAATCCTCTGTTTTTCCCCACCATGCACGGAGCACCATCAGTATACACTGAAATAAGTTTATCCATCGGTAGATTTTTTTCTTTAGTGAGCTCAGTGAAAGATTCTGGAGGAATCTTCAGGCAGGGTTCTTTGTCACAGACAATGTTGCAAACAAGGTAAAGGCAATAGCCGACGGACACTTTCAGAACATCTGATGTTTTGCACACACTCTACACCTGGTAGTGAAGTCAGCTCTGGGGTTGGCGTCCAATCACCAAGAGAATGAATACCTGCAAACATTAATACAGAAGTGCAGGAACTAGCAGCACGGAGGAATTGGGCTAGTGGTTGGCAAGCACAAATGAGGAGATTTGAGGTAATATGGGAAAGGGAGACTGAATGAGGGGATGGGACAAAAGTGAATGAAGGTTTCAGAGAGGGTAGGATGGAGTATGAGTGAAGGGATTGTGTTCAAGAGTGAATGAGGAGACTGGAAGAGCTGTATGGTGTGAGGGGATAGGAGGATGGAGTGCAGATAGAGCACGAGGTGACTAGAGGGGCTGTAAATGAGGGGAAAAGAGGAGTATAAAAAAAGAAGGGATCAGTGTTAAGGAGTCAATCGTCTCTCCCTCTCTTGATACTGGGTCCCCTTGATCCAACATGTATTAAGGGGCTTAAAATGAGGGTAAAATAAAAATCCTAAAATTAAATTCTAAAATAAAATACTGACCTGACTGCTGGGTTTTCAGAGATACTGGCAAATTTTCCTCTATTTTTAGAATCAGTCAGGACCAAACTGCTGGAGGCTACTCTCAGGAATGCTGTGGCCCATAGAAGAACTTTTTGTTGAAAAGTGAAAACAGCATTATGTTAGAGGAAAAGGGATAGTTTTGCACTGATATGCTGAGAAGCCAGTGGAGGTCTGCAGTACATCTGTGAGAAAGTGAAATACCTAATTAAGCTTTAATGTGACATAAAAGTACGTGAGAACATAAATTTGGCAGCAATTGAAATTTGACAAAATCTCTTGAAATAGATAAAATAAGGGTTAAAACCTATAAAAACTACATCATGCATCTTAAAAGATCGTAAAGAATATATTCTGAAGGAAAACGTTTAAAAATTAAGTTTATTGCAAATTTTGAATCCTTTCCAGATGAATTTACAAATCTGGTCTGGATTTTTGGGTGATTCAAGCATAAGGCCTGATTTACTAAGGCTTTTCTCCCATTCCGTGTCTATGGGAAAAATGCTTAGTAAATGAGGCCCTTAGTTTGAGAAGTGCTCGGCAAGATTACAAACTGTTACATTATGCTAAATAAGTTGTCTCTTAGGTAACCAAGCCAACTCATTGGGGCTGGCAAAGAAAATAGTGTAAGGATGCAGGCATAGTGACACTTCGCAGTCATAGGGCGGGTGACTTATCTGGAGTTTATGAGACCCTTTAAATAAGTTTTAAAATACCAAACACACTCTCTTCATACTTCTATAATATGAAAGGGGAAGCATTCTATACACCTTAAAAGTCATTATAAACATAGTTCAGAACTATTTTCCCTACAGTGACATCAGAGTAGTGATCTCACTATACCAGAAAAATATTGCAGCTACAAAATCTAGGGAGAGTGAAACCATTGGTATAAGAAAGTGTAAGAAGGTCTTTCCTTTTTCTCTTTAGACTGCTCTATTACAAAAAAATTAAGTAAAAAACACAGAAGGGGAATAAGATTCCACTGTAGTGTGTGTGTGTGTGTGTGAAGGTGTGAGTGATTATTATTTAAAGAGGATTATTTTCCTGGAACGAGAAATAGTTTGGAGGAAATTCCCCAAACCCCAACTGGACCACAATTGATCATTTCAGGAACAATTAGGCTATCATCTGCTGCGCTGAACCACCAATGTCTGATTCTGAACCCCACTGCACTGTCTTCTTAGGGCTGTATGGTGGGGGAGGCTTTATTTTCCAACGATGCAGTGTTGTGCTTGTTGCTGGAGTATGCACAAATGGTGGCTTTGTTCCTGCTAGCTCTTCTGGTGCAGACACTTCTTCCACTCAGATGTCTTGTCTCTATGCAGATGCTTCTCCCTGCAGTACCCATCCCCGACACTCTCTTTGCATATTTATACTCCAACATGCTATAGCTTCATTCTGTCTGTTTCCCCTGTGGGTGCTAGATGGCTTCAGAATTGCTTTTCTAGTTTTTCTCTTTTCCCTTTCGTTTGCAGGTGGGTGCATTGTTGTTGCTCATTGCTGCATGATACAGAAAATGGTGGTTGCACTCGTACTCTTCCGGCGATGCTTCTCCTCCTCACGTCTGCCATCGCAGGATCTATCACGGATGCTCTTTTATTCTCTTTATGTGAGTATTTACACACCAACATTCCACAGCACCATTCTTTCTGGTTGCCAGTGCCACTAGATAGCTTGAGAATTGCTTTATTTAAAAAAAAAAATATTTTCCCTTTCGTTTTTAGGTGGGTGCGCCGTCACTTGTTCCCTGGTGGGCTCAAAAGCTTCAGACTTGCATGTTTTCTCATTTTTCCCCTATTCCCCCTCTCTCTTTTGCAGGTGGGAGCATCTTCATTATTGTTGCTTATCACTGCAGTATGCAGAGATGGTGGTTGTGCATTTCTTCCAGCACACTTGCTTCTTCTGCTCAGACACTGCCTCTATACAGATGCTTCTCCCATTCAATACCTCATGCGTGTCATCACCTGACCCACCATCCACTGATACTTGTATCTTTTCTTTCCATGAATATTCACGCTTAACATTCCAGAGATGTACACCTGCTGATTGCCTGGTGGGCTCATCAGCTTCAGACCTCCATGCATTTTCAATTTTCTTCCCCTTTTCCCTCTCTCTTTTGCAGGTAAGTGCATCTTTGTCATCAGCGCTCGTCACTGCAGTATGCAGAGATGGTGGCTCTCTCCCAGCTCACTCATTGCTGCTATTTTGATGAGGTTTTTCTTCGGAATGAGGATGTTTCATCTGCTTTGCTAGGCTTTCAGCGGAGGTGTCTCAGTTTATGGACCCATTAATGGAATTTGTGGACTTTTGCTGTATATGCAACCTTGCATTTTATGCAATCATTTTTAAGTCAATTCTAAGTTTTACTTGTGAATTGCCTCTGAAGTAAAGCAAATAATTTGAAACTTTTAAACGTGTCTTCTATTTTTTCCTTTAGGTCCTGTGAAGGCATGGTCTAGGCCTGCAGCCTGGGTTCAAAGAATTGCAATACAAGTCTTGTAAATCTCTGGACCAAGAATGCTAGACATGTTTCACAGATGTCACATGCCTAGCATCCTTGGTCCAGAGAATTCCACAGTGGTGTGAAAGTCTGTGGGACCAAGGACACTAGGCTGGCAACACCAAGGCCAGGTCCAACATCATTGTGGAAGTCTTTGGACCAAGGATGCTGTGCCTCTGTTTCACAGATGTCACAGGCCCAGCATTCGCACTGATGAAGAACAAGACCAATGAAGAAATAAGTTGTCATTAAAACATTTATTTTATTTATTTATTATTAAAATTGCATTTATAATGGGAAATGATTTAAAAATTTGCTAAAACAGGCACACTGCAACATTTTAAAAAACAGGCATATTTCCAATTTGGACATATCAAAGAAACAATGCATTCATCTGCTGGTATTCATCTTCCCAAGGATTGACACCAGTCTGAAAAGAGAAAAATGAATCCTATTCCACTCCACACCAAACAGTCAAACTATCCCACCACCCCACTATGAATACAAATGTGCCTCCGAAGTAGTCCACAGTAATCTTGAGACAGAGATCATTGTCCCTTCAATGCTATCTCTGTCTGTGGCAGGTGCAAACATTTTGGGCTTAGGCCCTAGGTCTGGATTCACATCTTGATGAATACCATACTGTAGGGAAATATTGTGTAGCATGCAGCACACCACAATGATATCTGTTACTTTCTCCAGCAAATACTGCAGCGTACCTCCAGAGAGGTGAAGCAGTGGAACCTGCTTTTCAAAATACCAAATGTACATTCAATGACCACTCTGGTTTTCAAGAGTGCCTCATTGTAATAAACTATTTTTACTTTTACCCTTTTAGTGCTGCTTGTTGCTCAGTGGAAAAAAACACAACACACACAATATATATATATATATATATATATATATATATATATATATATATATATATATATATATATATATATATATATATATATATATATCTTTGTAGAACCAACAATTGTAATAAATGCAATATATGCAAAAGAAATATTCTGATAAGCACACTAATTATACTTATGAGAATGACCCAAAAAGAGAAAAAAAAAGTAATTTATAAGGATATGTCTTCTGTGGTTGCTTTGCAAGCAATCAGATGAGTTCTGCTCTCTCACTTGGACCCCTGGGCCAATCATGCACCAGTATGGCTGGATCTACATCTCTGCAATTTAGATTGGGGGTTACAATACTGGTGCCTGAATGAATCCTTACTGCGTAATGATGCATTTGTTAAAGATCTGGGTGGGAAACTGCATGAGTATTTAAATAAATGATTCCTACCCAACCTCTAAAGGAGTAATTTGGGAATGTTCTAAGGCGGTAGGGAGGGGAATTCTTATATCCAAGGCTGTTGCATGTAGAAGGGAGAGGGAGCAGAAGTGTACAGAGTATTCAAGGTGCTGTCTCACCATGGAGCAATACAGAGGCATTATGACATTTTCCATTTTATTCACCATTCCCAACATTCTGTTTGCTTTTTTGACTGCCGCAACACACTGAACCGATGATTTCAATGTGTTATCCACTATGACGCCTAAATCTCTTTCTTGGGTGGTAGCTCCTAATATGGAACCTAACATTGTGTAACTATAGCATGGGTAATTTTTTCCTATATGCATCACCTTGCACTTATCCACATTAAATTTCATCTGCCATTTGGATGCCCAATTTTCCAGACTCAGAAGGCCTTCCTGCAATTTATCACAATCTGCTTGTGATTTAACTACTCTGAACAATTTTGTATCATCTGCAAATTTGATTAGGTCACTTGTCGTATTTCTTTCCAGATCACTTATACATATATTGATAAGTACAAGTCCCAATACTGATCCCCGAGGCTCACTACTGCCCACTCCCTTCCACTGCGAAAATTGTCCATTTAATCCTACTCTGTTTCCTATCTTTTAGCCAGTTTGTAATCCATGAAAGGACATCGCCACCTATCCCATGACTTTTTACTTTTCCTAGAAGCCTCTCATATGGAACTTTGTCAAACACCTTCTGAAAATCAAAATATACTAGATCTACCGGTTCACCTTTATCTACATGTTTATTAACTCCTTCAAAAAGGTGAAGCTGATTTGTGAGGCAAGACTTGCCTTGGGTAAAGCCATGCTGATTTTGTTCCATTAAACCATGTCTTCCTATATGTTCTGTGATTTTGATATTTAGAACACTTTCCACTATTTTTCCTGGCACTGAAGTCAGGCTAACCGATCTGTAGTTTCCCGGATCGCCCCTAGAGCCCTTTTTAAATATTGGGGTTACATTAGCTACCCTCCAGTCTTCAGGTACAATGTATGATTTTAATGATAGGTTTACTAATAGATCTGAAATTTAATTTTTTAGTTCCTTCAGATCCCTATGGTGTATACCATCTGGTCCATGTGATTTACTACTCTTCAGTTTGACAGTCAGGCCTACCACATCTTCTAGGTTCACTGTGATTTGGTTCAGTCCATCTGAATCATTACCCATGAAAACCTTCTCTGATACGGGTATAGCAAATGTTGCTTACCTGATGTAACAGGTGTTCTCACAGGACAGCAGGATGTTAGTCCTCACAAATAGGTGACATCGAGGATGGAGCCCACCACGGAAAACTTCTGTCAAAGTTTAACAGAACTTTGACTGGCCCCTACTGGGCATGCCCAGCAAGGCACTGACCCTGCAGCCAGCAGGGGTCTCCCTTCAGTCTGATTTTCAAAGCTACAGGCAGTGCCTAAAAAGTAAAAACTAAAACGAACCCAACACCGCGGGGTGGCGGGCGGGTTTCGTGAGGACTAACATCCTGCTGTCCTGTGAGAACACCTGTTACATCAGGTAAGCAACATTTGCTTTCTCACAGGACAAGCAGGATGGTTGTCCTCACAAATGGGTGAGTACCGAGCTGAGGATGTCCTGACTTGCACCAAATGTACCCAACGGCGTGCAACAGGCACAACAAGTGGGGTGGAATTTGGGAAAGGGCATCCGCACCCTACCGGGAAGGTGGAAGGGTGTTGGTACATCATGTTGGAAAAAGGTTACGCAAGACAGATTGGCCGAAGATGGAGTCCTGTCTTCCAGCTTTGTCCAAACAATAGTGGGCTGCAAAAGTATGGAGAGAACTCCAGGTTGCAGCCCTGCAGATGTCAGGAAGCGGCACCGATCGAAGGTGTGCTACCGAAGTCGCCATGGCCCTCACAGAGTGTGCTTTTACACGGTCTTGAAAAGGAATGCCAGCTTGCTGATAGCAGAAGGAGATGCAGTCCGCCAACCAGGAGGAAAGAGCCTGCTTACCCACAGGTTGTCCTAACTTGTTAGGATGGAAGGAGACAAATAATTGAGTGCTCTTCCTGTGAGCAACTGTACGGTCTAGATAAAAAGCTAGAGCCCGTTTGCAGTCTAGGGTATGCAGAGTCTGTTCTCCGGAGTTGGAGTGGGGCCTGGGAAAAAAGATAGGTAGTATTATGGATTGATTGATATGAAACTCAGAAACTACCTTAGGTAAAAATTTAGGGTGAGTGCGGAGTACCGCCCTGTCTTGCAGGAGTTTAGTGTAAGGCGGATAGGTGACTAAGGCCTGTAACTCACTAACCCTGCGAGCTGAAGTGATAGCCAACAGGAATAATACTTTCCATGTGAGATACTTCAATTCACAGGAGTGCAGAGGTTCGAAAGGTGGTTTCATTAGACGACCAAGAACCAGATTAAGGTCTCAAGATGGGGCCGGAGGACGTAAGGGTGGCTTCAGATGGAGCAAGCCTTTAAGAAAGCGTGTTACCAGGGGTTGTACTGAAATAGGGACACCCTCTATACCTTTATGGAAAGCGGCTACCGCACTGACATGCATCCTAATGGAAGAGGTTTTAAGACCTGATTCCGATAGATGCCATAAATAGTCCAAGAACTTAGAGATTGGACAGGAAAGGGGATCAAGGGACTGAGAAGTGCACCATGATGTGTACCTTTTCCATTTATATGAATAGGATCTTCTGGTGGAGGGCTTTCGTGAAGCTATCAGGACACGAGAAACCGAATCTGAAAGGTTGAAAGGCTGAAGGACTATCCTTTCAACATCCATGCCGTCAGGGACAAGGCTTGGAGGTTGGGATGGAGGAGGCATCCGCCGTTTTGAGTGAGCAGATGCGGATCCGTTCCCAGAGGGATGTGCCTGCGGATGGAGAGATCCTGGAGTATGGGAAACCACACCTGGCGTGGCCAGTGGGGTGCTATCAGGATCATGGTTCCTCCGTCCTGGCGAAGCTTCACGAGAGTCCTTGACAGAAGAGGAAGTGGAGGGAATGCATAGAGCAGACCTGTCGTCCACTTGAGGGAGAAGGCATCCCTCGGCCGAGAGTGCTGGCTCCGAATGAGAGAGCAGTAATCGTCCACTTTGTGGTTCTGAGGGGACGCAAAGAGGTCTATGCGGGGAGAACCCCACTTGTGAAACAGAGAGGTCGCTACCAGAGGATCGAGTGACCACTCGTGTGGTTGGAAGACACGGCTCAGCTGGTCTGCCAATACATTGTCTACTCCCGGCAGGTAAGTGGCCCTGAGGTACATGGAGTGGGAGAGGGCTTCCGCCCAAATCTGCGCAGCTTCCTGACACAGAAGGAAGGAGCCTGTGCCTCCCTGCTTGTTTATGTACCACATGGCCACTTGGTTGTCCGTCTGGATTAAGATTATTTGATTGGATAGATGATCTTTGAAAGTTCTGAGCGCGTAGCGGATTGCTCGAAGTTCCAAGAAATTTATCTGGTGTTCGGCTTCCTCTGGTGACCATAACCCTTGGGTTTGGAAATCGTCCACATGGGCCCCCCAACCGATGTGGGAAGCGTCGGTGGTTAGGATTACTTGTGGATCTGGTAGGAGAAAAGGTAAGCCCTGAAGGAGGTTGACTTGAGTCGTCCACCAGGTTAAAGACAGGCATAGCGCTTGTGAAACTGTGACTATGGAGGACAGAGGCTGAAAAGCTTGAATCCATTGGTGTCGCAGAGTCCATTGTGTTACTCTCATGGCTAGTCGGGTCATGGGAGTGACTTGAACCGAGGATGCCATGTGTCCTAGGAGAATGAGGAATTGGCGAGCCGTGGCAGTGTGTTGAGACTGGAGCTGGCGAGCCAGGGACATGAGAGTTTGGACCCGTTGAAGTGGAAGGTAGGCCTTTGCCTGTAAGGTGTCCAAGTCTGCCCCAATGAAGGATAAGGTTTGAGATGGGACTAAGCAAGATTTCTCGTAATTGACAAGAAACCCTAAGGAAAGGAGTGTGTGAATTGTCAATTTTAGGGAGGATTGAGCAATCTGAGGGGTAGAGGCCCTGATTAGCCAATCGTCCAGGTAGGGGTAGACGTGGACACCTTCCTTCCTGAGGAATGCTGCTACCACTACGAGACATTTGGTAAAGACTCGTGGAGCAGATGCCAGACCGAAAGGTAGTACCTGGTACTGATAATGGTCGCGGCCTACCAGAAAACGCAGATACTTGCGATGAGATGGTGTTATGGCAATGTGGGTATAAGCGTCCTTGAGGTCGAGAGAGCACAGCCAATCCCCCTTTTGCAGCAGAGGGAGCAGCGCGCCCAGGGTTACCATCTTGAACTTTTCTTTTTGAAGGTACTTGAGGGCCCGAAGGTCCAGAATGGGACGTAGCCCCCCTGATTTCTTTGGTATTAGGAAGTATCTGGAACAGAATCCTGTCCCTTGTTGACAGGGAGGGACGGGTTCTATAGCATTTGATTGTAGAAGAAGGGATACTTCTTGTTGTAATTGAGCCAACTGGCTGGTTAGACTCCATGCCTGAAGGGGCGGGGAGTCTGGCGGGAGAGCCATGAAGTTGAGGTGGTAACCCTGTGCGATAATTGCTAACACCCAGTGATCTGAGGTGATCTGTTTCCAACGGTGTAAAAAGTGGAACAGTCGACCCCCCACAGGGATGTATGGAAGAGGGATCTGGCATGTGCTCAGTAGAGGGAAGTCAAAGGCCCGCCGCAGGCCCAGGAGGTGGGGCTACAGTAGGTCTTTGCTTTCTTGGCTGGCGAGGCTGAAGCCTGTTGGAGGACCGTGCAGGACGAGGCCTAGCTGATGGAGGATAATAGCGACGTGGTCGAAAGAACGACTTCTTAGAGTCCTTCTTTGGTGGTTGCTTGGAGGACTCGTCAGGTGGGACAGACGAGAGTTGTTTCAACGTCTCATGGTGATCTTTTAACTCCGCCACAATCTGTTGAATTTGTTCTCCAAACAAATTGTCGCCTAAGCAGGGTAGATCAGCAAGACGATCCTGGACCTCTGGGCGAAGGTTAGACGCCTTTAACCAAGCCCAACGTCTGGCTGAGATGGCTGTGGCCGAAACTTTTGTGGAAGCATCGAATATGTCGTAGGCAGTTCTAATCTTGTGCTTCCCTGCCTCAAATCCTTTATGAAGAAGGGCTTGAAGCTGTGGTTGGTACTGGTCCGGCAACGTGTCAGCATAGTCTTGCATCTGCTTAAGGATGGCTCTGTTGTATTGAGTCATGTAAAGTTGATATGAAGCTATGCGTGAAATCAACATAGCTCCATGATATACTTTTCGTCCCACACTATCCAGGAATTTATTGTCCTTGGTAGGTGGAGTGGAAGAGTGTGGCTTAAGACGTTTGGCCTTCTTCTGCGCAGACTCAACCTCAACAGAACGATGATCCAGTTGAGGCTTTTGAAAACCTGGTGCTGACTGGACAAGATATGTGGAGTCAGCTTTTTTGTTAACTGGTGAAATAGATGAAGGAGATTCCCAGTTTTTCTTTAGCAGATCCAAAAACACCTGGTGAATAGGGATGGAAGCGATGATTTTTGGAGCATCCAGAAATTGGAGTAGTTCCATCATCTGGTGTCTGTCATCGGCTTCAGATTGCAACTGAAAAGGTACAACTTCTGACATCTCTTTTACAAAATTAATGAAAGAGAGATCCTCAGGAGGAGATCTTTTTCTACTCTCTGTAGGAGATGGTGGTGAAGGCAAATCTGTGTCAGAAGATGTATCATCATCATCACCCCAGGTATCGTAGGGATCATGTGGGACTTGAAGCCCTGAAGGACCTGGTTGAGGCTCTGAAGGCATCGATGGAAATCTAGATGGAATCGGTGCTGCAGGTGGAACTACGAATGGCATCGAGGGCTTCGGCGCTGCCGATGGAATCGGTGCCGGACGCGGAATCGATGGAGCCGAAGGATAAATCGGTGGAGATATACCAGAAGGTACCGATGGAACCACCCCGGAAGGGGGAATCCGGAACGGTGTTTCTCCTGCCGATGAGAATCCAGTCGGAGACGGTGGTGTTGTCGATGGTACTGGAATTACCGATGGAAGGGCCGTCATAAGTGCCTCCATGCGGTGCAGTAGAGGTGCTAGAGCTTGCACCAACGGCTCGGTGGTCGATTCCCTCCTCGGTGGCGAAGTCGGTGCCGGCGTCGGTGCCGGAGGCGGTGCCGATGGAGGTTGTAATTTCTTCATCGCTTTCTCGATGGCCTCCTGGACCAGCCGGTCCAGTTCTGCCCGGAGACCAGGGGTAACAATACCCGGCTCGACGGGAGAGGGAGGCTGAGGCAAGGCCGGAGGGACCACCGTAACCGGTGGGATCACGGCCCCCACACCCCGAGAGGGTGAGGGTTTCCTCGGTGCCTGCGAACGAGACGTGGAGGGTGTCCGGTCTGATCGCGGCTTCTTAGTCGGTGGCTCGGCTTGAGCGGAGGGTCGATGGCTGTGGATCCTCGACAGGCCGAGACTTGTGCCGATGGCGATGCTTTTCTTTCCGATCCCCTCGCCCATCCGGGGAAGGGACGGGAGTCGACGGCCGAGAAGCGATCGATGGCGGACGGTCACCGGAGGGTTGACGGTGATGGTGCAACTTCGACGGTGCCGGTTCCGATGACGTCGATGTTATCGATGGCGTTGGGGTGGGTGCATGGAAGAGGAGCTCCATCTTCTCCATCCTGGCTTTGCGACCTTTGGGTGTCATTAAGGCACATTTGGTGCAAGTCAGGACATCATGCTCACTACCCAAACACATAACACAAACCCTGTGGGGGTCTGTGATTGACATAGTCCGGGTGCAATCCGGACAACGACGGAACCCCGTTGCCATGGCTGTAAGCCAAAATTTAGCCTGGGGATCGGTAAGTGCCAACAGGCCTCGAGGGCCAAAATCGACGGTAGTCGATGGAAAATGGCAAAAAACTTACCGGATTCCGTAAAGATGACAAAATTTGTCGAAGGGAGACCCCTGAGGGGCAAATTTTCTTAGGAAATTAATTTCCAAATTCCTGTCAGGAACGTGGTAAGAGAGCTCCTTTCACCGCGTGGCAACTGCTGCGCGGAAAAAAGAAGACTGAAGGGAGACCCCTGCTGGCTGCAGGGTCAGTGCCTTGCTGGGAATGCCCAGTAGGGGCCAGTCAAAGTTCTGTTAAACTTTGACAGACGTTTTCCGTGGTGGGCTCCATCCTCGATGTCACCCATTTGTGAGGACAACCATCCTGCTTGTCCTGTGAGAACTCCCCAACATCCTCTTCAGTAAACACGGAAGCAAAAGAATCATTTAATCTTTCCACGATGGCCTTATCTTCTCTAATTATCTACACATCTTCAGTAATACCTACAGTATCTGAATGTAAACCGAGGTGATATCTCAGATCGAATATTGGTGAATATAAAAAATAAAAAAATAATAAATTGCCCCTTTAACCCCTCAATCATCTTACAGTCCAACTGATTCTGTCACAGGCTTTCTGCTTTGGATATATTTTAAAAAGTTTTTACTGAGTTTTTGCCTCTACGGCCAACTTCTTTTCAAATTCTCTCTTAGCCTGTCTTATCAATGTCTTACATTTAACTTGCCAATGCTTATGCATTATCCTATTTTCTTCTGTTGGATCCTTCTTCCAATTTTTGAATGAAGATCTTTTTGCTATAGGCTTCTCTCTATAGCAAAAATGTCACCATTAATGTCATGGATATTGACCATTATCTACAGGAAATCACTTTACCTTCACTGACACTGGAACAGTAGCAGTATCTGGACAGCCCCATTACTACCGCGGAGGTTCTTCCAAGTTATTAAGATGCTTAAGTCTGGCAAATCACCAGGGTTAGATGAGTTTTCTAGCATTATTATTATAGACTCTCACATGTGTTAGTTGTGCCATTGATAGAAATGTTTAATTTCATAAGGGGTGGAGGATCCTTTCCCAAGCACGCTAATGTGGCGGGATTACAGTTTTAGCAAACCCAGGAAGGGATCCCTCCATCTGCCGATTCTACAGGCCCATCTCATTAATAAACTTGGACTTGAAGATTTTGCCCAGAGTTCTAGCCGTGCAGTTAAATTGTTTCCTCCCAACCTGAGTCCACTCCAACAAGGTTGGTTTTGTCCCACCGTGTACGGTCTCAGAAAATGTATGAAAACTCAGATCTTATGTGGTGGGTTACACAAGAAAGTATGCCTTCTGTTTTATTGTCTTTTGCCACGGAAAAAGTTTGACATGGGCCACTGGGCATTCTTATTTAAAACCTTAGGACACATGAACTTCAGTCTTTTTCCTTCAATGGACAGCGAAACTATATGAACTCCCCTCTGCTAGAGTAAAAATAAATGGTGGGTATGGAGACATTTTCCCAATTGGTAGAGGCATCAGGCAGGGTTGCCCTTTATCTCCATTACTTTTTGCTTTATTTTTAGAACCCTTTGCCTCACGGGTTCAGTCCTCTTCATTGATTACAGGCATCAGTGTCGGTGGTTCTCATTATAAAATATCCTTATTTGCTGATAACATTATGTTTACCCTGTCGGACCCCCGCTCTTCTCTACAAGGGAGGTCACACTTGAATTAGAGTGGTTTAGCAAGGTCTCTGGGTTTAAGGTAAACTTTGAAAAATCAGAACTTTTGAATATTAATTTGCCAGAACCAGGAGGTTGACACTTTAAAGCAGCAGTTCCCATTTCTGTGGGCCAAGATGTCACTTAAATACTTGGGAGTTCAGATAGATGCCCGAATTTCAGATCCGTTTAAGCTTAATTTTGATCTCCTTCTGAAAGCCATCAACAGGGATTTAGAGAACTAGCAGTGTGGTAGCTTTTCATGGCTTAGCCGCATTGCTATAGTAAAAATGAATGTCCTTCCGCATCTGCTGTATTTGTTCTCTACTTCACCTAACTTTATTCTGACTGCATTACTGCATCTATGGCAGAGAAAAATCTTTGATTTTATCTGGCGTAGATGTCCTCTACGGATTGCTCGTACAGGCCTACATCAACCGAAGGGACAGGGTGGTCTAGGAGTGCCTCATTTATCTTGGTATTCTACTGCTTCCCAGCTTAGAGCTTTAATTGACTTCTATAAAAATAAGTCAGTGAAACAGTAGGTAGTTACTGAGCAAGCCTTGATAGGTGGAATGTCACTGGGTGCTTTGCCGTGGCAGCCACGGTTCTCTTGGCTGTGTGGTGTGTACCTTCTACAGTGGTTACAACTTTAAGGGTTTGGGCGCAGTGGAAGTCTAGGTTGGTTGGCCACTGGGTTTATTTCCAGTCTCCATTGTTCACTTCATGGGTAGCAGTGGGGATACGCATTGTAGTGCAATTGTTAAGGCTCAATGGCTTACATACTAGAGAAGATATTATATAAGCTTATCACCTGGACTCTGGATTTTTTAGTTCATGCACAGGTCCATCATTTTATAGCTTCCCTACAATACACACAACTTGCAGGAGGGTAAATCAGTTTGAAAATTTTTGTGATCAGGCGGATACCCTTAAGGGGATATTTTCTAAGTTGTAAATGCTCCTTATTGGGCCATCAGCAGACCACTTTCCCTATATGCGGAACTGGGAGCTGGATCTTGGGATACGTTAGTCCAGCAGACTGGGATCTTATTCAAACGAGGGCCCATACCTGCTCTATTTCAACTGAATTGCAAGAGAACTGCTGTAAGATATTGTATTAATGGTACATAACACCTGCTAAGCTCCACCGGCTACATCCAACCCTTTCTGATACCTGTTGGAGCGGGTATGGGTTTGTGGGAACTTATCATCATGGTTGGTGACAATGTGCTAATATTGAGACTCGCTGCCAAAAAGTCACAAATAGGTTAGTAGAGTTATTGGGGGTGGCGATCGATTTGGATGCTCACTACACTGTTAAATTTACCGGTCCCTGACCTAAGAAAACATCAGCAGAGGTTTGCCTACAGGCTAAGGGCTGGAAATAAGCCAATGCATCCCTTCTTTTCAGCAGGTCAGAGAGGCTGATAGTTCACCATCGATTGGCCTAACTGCACTCCAAAATAATAAAGTGGCATCTTTTAGAACAGTCTGGGATCCTTTTACTAAATTTTTAGGTGGGTAGGGGGGCAACGATTCCAATGCTGCCTCACACACTCTTATTTTCCCTATTTGCATTTTGGGGGAATTGTTTGGTGCTTGGTTCTTTACTGGATTTTTTCTGTGGGGGTAAAGCTGCTATTTATCATTTCCATAGCCTTTTAATGTACTTTTATCTGTGTCTTATATCCAGTATCTCAGCTTATAGCTATATGTTACTAACATGAGCTTATACTGTGATTTTCTTTACTGATTTCTTAACTGGGATGTTATTATAGCATTTGAATGGTACTTGATAAGCTTGTGCAGATTCCGTGGGGGAAGACTGGATCTCTGCTCTTGTTGCATTTTCATTGAGATTTCGCTTGTTGCAGATTCTGTATTCATATCTTTTGTAAAATAAATACATTTTTTAATAAAAAAATATTTTGTACAGGAAACTTTAGTATTTAGAAATTGTAGTTTTTTGTTTTGTTTTTTTTTAGGAAGGGAGGTTGAAGGTTGTTGGGCATAAGAACATAAGAAAATGCCATACTGGGTCAGACCAAGGGTCCATCAAGCCCAGCATCCTGTTTCCAACAGTGGCCAATCCAGGCTACAAGAACCTGGCAAGTACCCAAAAACCAAGTCCATTCCATGCAGCCATTGCCAATGGCAGTGGCTATTCTCTAAGTGAACTTAACAGCAGGTAATGGACTTCTCCTCCAAGAACCTATCCAATCCTTTCTTAAACACAGCTATACTAACTGCACAAACCACATTCTCTGGCAACAAATTCCAGAGTTTAATTGTGCGTTGAGTAAAAAAGAACTTTCTCCGATTAGTTCTAAATGTGCCCCATGCTAACTTCATGGAGTGCCCCCTAGTCTTTCTACTATCCGAAAGAGTAAATAACTGATTCACATCTACCCGTTCTAGACCTCTCAAGATTTTAAACACCTCTGTCATATCCCCCCTCAGTCGTCTCTTCTCCAAGCTGAAAAGTCCTAACCTCTTTAGTCTTTCCTCATAAAGGAGTTGTTCTATTCCCCTTATTTTGGTAGCCCTTCTCTGTACCTTCTCCATCGCAATTATATCTTTTTTGAGATGCGGCGACCAGAATTGTACACAGTATTCAAGGTGCAGTCTCACCATGGAGCGATACAGAGGCATTATGACATTTTCCGTTTTATTCATCATTCCTTTTCTAATAATTCCCAACATTCTGTTTGCTTTTTTGACTGCCGCAGCACACTGCACCGACTACTTCAATGTGTTATCCACTATGACACCTAGATCTCTTTCTTGGGTTGTAGCACCTAATATGGAACCCAACATTGTGTAATTATAGCATGGGTTATTTTTCCCTATATGCATCACCTTGCACTTATCCACATTAAATTTCATCTGCCATTTGGATGCCCAATTTTCCAGTCTCACAAGGTCTTCCTGCAATTTATCACAATCTGCTTGTGATTTAACTACTCTGAACAATTTTGTGTCATCTGCAAATTTGATTATCTCACTCGTCGTATTTCTTTCCAGATCATTTATAAATGTATTGAACAGTAAGGGTCCCAATACAGATCCCTGAGGCACTCCACTGTCCACTCCCTTCCACTGAGAAAATTGCCCATTTAATCCTACTCTCTGTTTCCTGTCTTTTAGCCAGTTTGCAATCCACGAAAGGACATCGCCACCTATCCAATGACTTTTTACTTTTCCTAGAAGCCTCTCATGAGGAACTTTGTCAAACGCCTTCTGAAAATCCAAGTATACTATATCTACCGGTTCACCTTTATCCACATGTTTATTAACTCCTTCAAAAAAGTGAAGCAGATTTGTGAGGCAAGACTTGCCCTGGGTAAAGCCATGCTGACTTTGTTCCATTAAACCATGTCTTTCTATATGTTCTGTGATTTTGATGTTTAGAACACTTTCCACTATTTTTCCTGGCACTGAAGTCAGGCTAACCGGTCTGTAGTTTCCCGGATCGCCCCTGGAGCCCTTTTTAAATACTGGGGTTACATTTGCTATCTTCCAGTCTTCAGGTACAATGGATGATTTTAATGATGTTACAAATTTACACTAATAGGTCTGAAATTTCATTTTTTAGTTCCTTCAGTACTCAGGGGTGTATATCATCCGGTCCAGGTGATTTACTACTCTTCAGTTTGTCAATCAGGCCTACCACATCTTCTAGATTCACCGTGATTTGATTCAGTCCATCTGAATCATTACCCATGAAAACCTTCTCCATTACGGGTACCTCCCCAACATCCTCTTCAGTAAACACCGAAGCAAAGAAATCATTTAATCTTTCCGCGATGGCCTTATCTTCTCTAAGTGCCCCTTTAACCCCTCGATCATCTAACGGTCCAACTGACTCCCTCACAGGCTTTCTGCTTCGGATATGTTTAAAAAAGTTTTTACTGTGAGTTTTTGCTCTACAGCCAACTTCTTTTCAAATTCTCTCTTAGCCTGTCTTACATTTAACTTGCCAATGTTTATGCTTTATCCTATTTTCTTCTGTTGGATCCTTCTTCCAATTTTTGAATGAAGATCTTTTGGCTAAAATAGCTTCTTTCACCTCCCCTTTTAACCATGCCGGTAATCGTTTTGCCTTCTTTCCACCTTTCTTAATGTGTGGAATACATCTGGACTGTGCTTCTAGAATGGTATTTTTTAACAATGACCACGCCTCTTGGACATTTTTTACTTTTGTAGCTGCTCCTTTCAGTTTTTTTCTAACAATTTTTCTCATTTTATCAAAGTTTCCCTTTTGAAAGTTTAGCACGAGAGCCTTGGATTTGCACACTGTTCCTTTTCCAGTCATTAAATCAAATTTGATCATATTATGATCACTATTGCCAAGCGGCCCCACCACTGTTACCTCTCTCACCAAGTCCTGTGCTCCACTGAGAATTAGATCTAAAATTGCTCCCTCTCTCATCAGTTCCTGAACCAATTACTCCATAAAGCTATCATTTATTCCATCCAGGAACGTTATCTCTCTAGCGTGACCCGATGATACATTTACCCAGTCAATATTGGGGTAATTGAAGTCTCCCATTATTACTGCACTACCAATTTGGTTAGCTTCCCTAATTTCTCTTAGCATTTCACTGTCCATCTCACCATCTTGACCAGGTGGACGGTAGTATACCCCTATCACTGTAGTCTTCCCTGACACACAAGGGATTTCTACCCATAAAGATTCAATTTTGTATTTAGTCTCATGCAGGATGTTTATCCTGTTGGACTCTATGCCGTCCCGGACATAAAGCGCCACACCTCCTCCCGACTGCTCCTCTCTGTCATTGCGATATAATTTGTACCCCGGTATAGCATTGTCCCATTGGTTATCCTCTTTCCACCATGTCTCTGAGATGCCAATTAAGTCTATGTCATCATTTACTGCTATACATTCTAATTCTCCCATCTTACTTCTTAGACTTCTGGCATTAGCATACAAACATTTCAAAGTTT
Source organism: Rhinatrema bivittatum (assembly GCF_901001135.1). Lineage (NCBI taxonomy): Eukaryota > Metazoa > Chordata > Amphibia > Gymnophiona > Rhinatrematidae > Rhinatrema > Rhinatrema bivittatum. The sequence goes on from NC_042616.1 coordinate 448,064,944, forward strand.
TTTTTTGTTTGTATTTTTATTCTGCTTTTTAATTGATAGGGATAAATTAGAATTTTTTAGCTCAGGTGAGTTTTTAGTTACAGGCACTTGGACTACTTTTCTAATTATTGGAACCTCACTGTCGGGAAGCCCTAATTCTAATGCATCATTAGTATCCTTTAAAGATACCTCTCTCCGAACCATGCGCTGCTGAGCGACTGTCGGATTTCCCCTTTGTTCTAGTTTAAAAGCTGCTCTCTCTCCTTTTTAAAGGTTAGCGCCAGCAGTCTGGTTCCACCCTGGTTAAGGTGGAGCCCATCCCTTCGGAAGAGACTCCCCCTTCCCCAAAAGGTTCCCCAGTTCCTAACAAAACTGAATCCCTCTTCCTTGCACCATCGTCTCATCCACGCATTGAGACTCCGGAGCTCTGCCTGCCTCTGGTGACCTGCGCGTGGAACAGGGAGCATTTCAGAGAATGCTACCCTGGAGGTTCTGGATTTAATCTTTCTACCTAAGAGCCTAAATTTGGCTTCCAGAACCTCCCTCCCACATTTTCCTATGTCGTTGGTGCCCACTTGTACCACGACAGCCGGCTCCTCCCCAGCACTGTCTAAAACCCTATCTAGGTGACGCCCGCCACCTTCGCACCAATAAAGCAAAGTTGTTTACCTGTAACAGGTATTCCCTGTAAATGGCAGGATAAAAATCAGAAACACGAGTGGGTGACATAATCAGATGGTGCCAAACTGGACTGTTCTTTGTGAGCTCACAAAGACCTAGAAGTCTTTTCAGAGCATGCACATTTATTGCCTTGCAGTCACCCTGCATGAGTCTCCTCAGTTGAATAAGATACAATACAATTCTACAGGAGGAGAGTGAAATTATGCAGCTGATTTTTCCTGTCTATGGAGAACACCTGTTACAGGTAAGCAACTTTGCTTTCTCTGTGGATTAGCATAACTATATTGGCTACAGGTGGGAACTCCCAAGCTGACAACTGCAAAGAAAGCAAATGTTGCTTACCTTACAGGACAGCAGGATGGTAGTCCTCACATATGGGTGACATTATCAGGATGGAGCCCAATCACGGAAAACTTCTGTCAAAGTTTCCAGAACTTTGACTGGCCCCTACTGGGCATGCCCAGCATGGCACTAACCCTGCAGCCAGCAGGGGTCCCCCTGCAGTCTTATTTGATAGCTACAGGCAGTGCCGAAAAAATAAAACAAAACGATACGAACCCAACACTGCGGGATGGCGGGCGGGTTTCGTGAGGACTAACATCCTGCTGTCCTGTAAGAACACCTGTTACAGGTAAGCAACATTTGCTTTCTCACAGGACAAGCAGGATGGTAGTCCTCACATATGGGTGAGTACCGAGCTGAGGATGTCCGAACATGCACCATGTACCCAACCATGTACCCTACGGCATGCAACAGGCACAACAACTGGGATGGAATTTGGTAGAGGGCATCCTGAACCTCACCAGGCAGGCAGAAGGGTGTTGGTACGTCACGTTGGAAATAGGTTACACAGGACAGATTCGCCGAAGATGGAATCTTGTCTTCCGGCTTTGTCCAAGCAATAGTGGGCTGCGAAAGTGTGGAGAGAGCTCCAGGTGGCAGCCCTGCAAATGTCAGGAAGCGGCACCGATCGTAGGTGTGCTACTGAAGTCGCCATGGCCCTCACAGAGTGTGCTTTAACACAGTCTTGGAAAGGAATGCCTGCTTGCTGATAGCAAAAAGATATGCAGTCTGCCAACCAGGAGAAGAGAGTCTGCTTACCCACAGGTTGCCCTAATTTGTTGGGATGGAAAGAGATGAATAACTGAGTGCTCTTCCTGTGGGCAACTGTACAGTCTAGGTAGAACGCTAGAGCCCGTTTACAGTCGAGGGTATGCAGAGCCTGTTCCCCTGGGTTGGAGTGGGGCCTGGGAAAGAAGATAGGTAGTATGATGGATTGATTAATGTGAAACTCAGAAACCTCCTTAGGCAAAAACTTAGGTTGAGTGCGGAGTACTGCCCGGTCCTGCAGGAGTTTAGTGTAAAGCGGATAGGTAACTAGGGCCTGTAACTCACTAACCCTGCGAGCTGAAGTGATAGCCAAAAGGAAAATCACTTTCCATGTGAGATATTTTAGGACACAGGAGTGAAGAGGTTCGAATGGTGGTTTCATGAGCCGCCCGAGAACCAGATTAAGGTCCCAAGAAGGGGCCAGAGGACGTAAAGGTGGCTTGATATGGAGCAAGCCTTTAAGAAAACGTGTTACAAGGGGTTGTATCGATATAGGGACATCCCCGACACCTTTATGGAAGGCGGCTACTGCACTGACATGACATGCATTCTGATGGAAGAGGTCTTTAGACTTGATTCCGATAAATGCCAGAGATAGTCCAAAAACCTTGGAATCAAGGGACTGCGAAGTGCACAAGGATGTGTACGTTTTCCATTTATAGGAATAAGATTTTCTTGTGGAAGGCTTTCGTGAAGCAATCAGGACACGAGAAACCGAATCTGAAAGGTTAAGTGGTTGAAGAATTAACCTTTCAACATCCATGCTGTCAGGGACAAGGCCTGAAGATTGGGATGGCGTAGACATCCGTCGTTCTGAGTGATCAGAAGCGGGTGCGTTCCCAAGGGAATGTGCCTGCAGATGGAGAGATCCTGGAGTATGGGAAACCACACTTGGCATGGCCAGTGAGGTGCTATCAGCACCAGCACCAATGACGGAGCTTCACGAGAGTCTTCGAGAGAAGAGGAAGTGGAGGGAATGCATAAAGCAGACCGGCTGCCCATGAGAGGGAGAATGCATCTCTGGGCTGAGAGCGCTCACTCCGAATGAGGGAGCAGTAATTGTCCACTTTGTGGTTCTGAGGGGACGCAAAGAGGTCTATTTGGGGATGACCCAATTGCTGGAAAAGAGAGGTCACTACAGAGGGATTGAGAGGGATTGAGAGACCACTCGTGCGGTTGGAAGACATAACATTCTGCCCGCGGCGATCTCCCCCTCAGCGGCTGCCGACCCGTGCGAAGGCCTGCGCAATCGGCGCCCAGACCCACCGGGGTAAGGCCTCTAAAAAGCGCACTTACCTCCGCTGGACCCGGGCCCGAGCACGCGGCTCCCTCCGACGTCCTCCGGCCGCCCCGAACGCCGTGAAGGCCCGCCCCCGGCCGACCAGCCAGCCAATCAACAGGGGCCCTGAGGCTCCTTAAAGTGCCTGCAGCCCCGGAGTTCCTCCTCTTCTGCCCGCGGCGATCTCCCCCTCAGCGGCTGCCGACCCGTGCGAAGGCCTGCGCAATCGGCGCCCAGACCCACCGGGGTAAGGCCTCTAAAAAGCGCACTTACCTCCGCTGGACCCGGGCCCGAGCACGCGGCTCCCTCCGACGTCCTCCGGCCGCCCCGACCGCCGTGAAGGCCCGCCCCCGGCCGACCAGCCAGCCAATCAACAGGGGCCCTGAGGCTCCTTAAAGTGCCTGCAGCCCCGGAGTTCCTCCTCTTCTGCCCGCGGCGATCTCCCCCTCAGCGGCTGCCGACCCGTGCGAAGGCCTGCGCAATCGGCGCCCAGACCCACCGGGGTAAGGCCTCTAAAAAGCGCACTTACCTCCGCTGGACCCGGGCCCGAGCACGCGGCTCCCTCCGACGTCCTCCGGCCGCCCCGACCGCCGTGAAGGCCCGCCCCCGGCCGACCAGCCAGCCAATCAACAGGGGCCCTGAGGCTCCTTAAAGTGCCTGCAGCCCCAGCGCCGCGCGCCGAAGGAGCGCGCCGAAGGAGCGCGACAAAGGGGCCCGCCCCTTTGTGCGCCCCTTCGGACTGCCCTCGAAGGACCCCGGAGCCACTACCCTGGTCCCTCCGTTCATCACTCTACAATCCCTTGGCCTTGAAGCAGCGCTGCCTGCTAGTCTGCTGCCAAGACCTACCTTGTTCCTAGAACCCTGGACAAGAAAAGACAAGGAAAGACGCTGATGCAGTGAAAGTGCCTCACTGCCACTACCAGCTTATAGCCGGACTATCCCCCTCACAGCTGTCGCCACCTGGTGAGCATTGCAATCTTCACCATTCTTTGCTCTACATACCTGTTACCAGATGTACATTATCTCACTGTATGTAACCTGCTGCACTGTATATCAAATAACTCCCCTACTGCACCCGTCTCCACCACCCTCCTCCTCTTCTCCTCCTTAACCCCTACTACACCACCCTACCTGACTGCTAGCGGTGCCAATATGGCTGCCTACGCAATCCCTCGCATCCACCACCCACTCTCCAGAATACCTCCCCCCCCTCTCCTCCCCCGCCACACCCCCCCTCTCCGCAAATCCCTCATCCCCATCCTTACCTCACCGCTTACACAATTCCTCGGCCTCACCACCCTCTCTATCATTCTTATCAACGCGCAATCCCTATCAAAAAAGACGCCAATCCTCAATGACCTGCTCACGGACTGCACACCAGACATCTGTGCAGTCACTGAAACATGGTTCAAAGACTCAGACACCGTCCATATAAACCAACTCCCAACCACCCTTTATGACATCTTCCCCATCCACCGACCCAAAAAAAGAGGAGGTGGAATCCTCTTAGCAGCTAAAAAATTCCTCAACCTCAAACCCATCAGCATAGCCACTCCACCCAAACTTGAAATAGGTCTATTTAGGGCAGATGCCCTGCAAATCTGTCTTGTCTACGCCCCCCCCCACCATCCTTGAGTCCGACCCGTCTCCCTTAATTGAATTTCTTGTAGAATGGATAAAAACTGACACCCCCTCCATCATCCTCGGAGATTTTAATCTCCACGTTGACTCTCTCCCCCCCACTGCATCCTGCGACACCTTCATTCAATCCCTCCTTGCCATAGGCTTCCGACAAATCATAGTAACCCCAACCCACAAAGCTGGCCATACGCTAGACCTGATGTTTATCTACTCTAGCTTCCAAACCACCACCACACCCACCTGCACCCCAGTGCCCTGGTCCGACCACTGCCTCATTGAAAGCCGACTCTCTGCCATGAGACCTCTTCCTAGTAACCATACACATCACACTACCATAATTTCCAGAAAAACTTGCCCCAGCGACAAACTTACAGATGCATTAGCCTCATCCTTACCAAACCTAATCTGCTCTGACCCCGACACAGCCTTAGCATCCTGGAATAGCCTTACAGAAGACATAGCCAATAAACTATGCCCCCTCTCTAAACGAGTCATAAACACCTCTGCGAAACCCTCCAAGCCCTGGTACACCCAAGAGCTAAAAATCCTAAAAAATAATCTCAGACAGAAAGAGAGAATATGGCGCAAGGACCCTACCCCGCAACACTCCTCTAGCTACAAAACAGCATTACACGAATACAGACTATCTACACTCAAACACAAACGTGACTTCTACTCAAAAAAAATCCATGACTATAAATTCTATAAATCCATGACTATAAATTCAACCCCAAAGTGCTTTTCTCCTATGTCGCCAGCCTCACCACCCCCATCCCTCCTACCATACCAGACTCTGAGGCAGCCGCCAAATGTGAGGAACTGGCCATCTACTTCCAGAGTAAAATCGCCAACCTCCTCTCCAGATTTCCGTTCTCCAATCTCTGTGCCCCCACCACCCTTACTCCTATCCCCGCCTCATCCCAACCCACAATGGCCATTCTTGACTTCACTTCCTCTAAGGAAATCATTAGCCTCCTTCGTAAACTTAAGCCAGCTTCTCACCCTAGCGACACCATCCCCACCAAAGCGCTAATAGCCATCCCAAACAGCATAGCTAGAGCCATAGCAGACATTATCAACTGCTCCCTCACCCATGGGATGGTCCCAGACTCACTTAAGCACGCTGTCGTCAAACCCCTTCTTAAAAAACCCTCCCTAGACCCTAAAGACCCCTCCAATTTCCGCCCCATCTCCAACCTCCCTCTTATTTCCAAGCTAATGGAAAAAGTTGTTAATTCGCAACTCATGGATTACCTTGAAGATCACGCTATCCTCCATGTTTCCCAATTTGGCTTCAGAAAACATTTTAATACCGAATCCCTACTCCTCTCCCTAGCCGACTACCTCCTCAGAGGTCTGGGCCAAGGCCACAGCTACCTCCTTGCCCTCCTTGACATTTCGGCGGCTTTTGATACCATCAGCCACCACCGCCTCCTGACACGGCTAGAAAGCATCGGCATCTCAGGAATAGCTCTCGCCAGGTTCAAATCCTATCTTTCAAACAGAAAGTTCTCTGTCAAAATTGGAAACAACCTCTCTGCTTCACACCCCTTACAACAAGGAGTCCCGCAAGGCTCATCTCTTTCCTCAACCCTCTTCAATATTTATATCACCCCCCTCTGCCAGCTCCTCACTGACCTTAAACTCAAATTCTATCTCTATGCTGATGATGTTCAGATCATCATTCCCATTCATAGCTCTATATCTGACGCCCTGGAGCACTGGGAAAATTGCCTTGCAGCCATCAACTCCCTCCTCACCAACCTCCAGCTTGCCCTCAACGCAAACAAAACGGAACTCCTCCACATCTCCTCGCAACCGCCTGACCTCATACCTAATGACCCTAAACTTAACCTCCTCTCAGGTCAACCAGCTGTTAGGGACCTCGGAGTTCTCCTTGATCCCAACCTTAGCATGAAACCACAAATCAAATCTATCCTCAAAGCAGGCTTCTTCAAACTCAACGTTCTTAAGAAACTCCGACCCCTGCTGTACACCCAAGATCTCCGCACAGTGATCCAAGCCACCCTTACCTCCAAACTGGACTATTGTAATGCCCTCCTCCTAGGGCTCCCCTTATCTTCAATAAAACCCCTTCAACTTTTGCAAAACGCCACTGCAAGGCTCATCACCAACACACGCATACACGAACATATTACCCCTGTCCTCAAGGATCTACATTGGCTTCCCATCCTTTTCCGTATACATTACAAGACCCTGACCATAGTACACAAATCTATCCACACACACACAACTCCAACTGGCTTGACCTCCCTTTCACTGCGCCCCTGTCCTCCCGAGCCACCAGATCTGCCAACAAAGGTAATCTACATGTACCGTCCTTGAAGGCAGCTCATCTCTCATCCACCCGTGACCGCTCCATATCCATTGCCGGCCCCGCCCTCTGGAACTCCCTACCCGTCCACTTGCGCCTTGAACCCTGCGCCATCAAATTCAAAAAGAAACTAAAAACATTCCTGTTCAACCAAGCCTACACAGAATAGACCCTCCCTTCCCTCTATTGCTCATACCCCCTAGGTGACCGCCCTTTTCCTTATATTAAGGAATCTAATCACAATGTACATTGTTGTCTTCTTGTTATGACCTCTTGTTGATTTCTTGTTGTTTAATCTATTTTCCCTACTGCTCTAGGTTAACCCCCTGCCCAGTTCGCCTCCCCTGTTGAAATGTACTTCTAAATCTTTTGTTAATATGTGAACCGGTATGATGTCCCCACTAATACCGGTATATAAAAGTTTCTAAATAAATAAATAAAATAAATAACTCAGTTTGTCTGCCAAGACATTGTGCACTCCCGGCAAATAGGTGGCCCTGAGGTACATCGAGCGGGAGAGTGCTTCCGCCCAAATCTGCGCAGCTTCCTGACACAGAAGAAAGGAGCCTGTGGCTCCCTGCTTGTTGATGTAACACATGGCCACCTGGTTGTCCGTCAATCAGGATGATGTGATTTGAGAGGCAATCCTGAAAAGCTCTGAGAGCATATCGCATTGCTCAAAGCTCCAGGAATTTTATCTGGTGTTTGGCTTCCTCTGGAGACCAAAATCCTTGTGACTGTAGATCGTTCACATGAGCTCCCCAGCCGAGCTTGGAAGCGTCGGTGGTGAGAACGAGTTGAGGATCTGGTAGGTGAAAAGGCAGTCCCTGGAGGAGATTGTTCTGTTCTTTCCACCAGGCGAGAGACAGACTGAGTGCGTCGGTGATGTGGACAATGGTTGACAGAGGCTGAGTCGCTTGAATCCATTGTGACCTCAGAGTCCTATGCATGACTCTCATTGCCAGGCGGGCCATTGGTGTGAGATGGACTGAGGATGCCATGAGTCCGAGAAGGACAAGGAATTGCCGAGCTGTTGTTGTATACTGAGACTGCAACTGGTGAGCGAGGGATGCGAGGGTTTGCACTCGTTGTTGAGGTAGAAAGGCTTTTGCCTGTAAGGTGTCCAAGTCTGCCCCAATGAACGACAAGGTTTGAGATGGGACTAAATAGGATTTCTTGTAATTGATGAGAAATCCAAGAGAAATTAGAGTGTGTAGGGTCAAATCCAGGGACAATCTAGCAGCTTGCTGGGTTGGAGCCCTGATTAACCAGTCGTGTAGATAGGGGTAGATGTGAACACCTCCTTTCCTGAGAAAGGCTGCGACAACTACGAGACATTTGGTAAAGACTCGTGGTGCCGATGCTAGGCTGAATGGAAGCACCGGGTATTGATAGTGCCTTGCGCCTACTAAAAACCGGAGGTACTTGCGATGAGCTGGAGCTATAGCAATGTGAGTGTATGCGTCCTGGAGGTCCAGAGAGCAGACCCAGTCTCTTCTTTGTAGAAGAGGTAGAAGCGAGCCCAAGGTTACCATCTTGAACTTTTCCCGCTGGAGGTACTTGTTGAGGTCCAGAATTGGACGAAGCCCCCCCGGATTTTTTGGGGATCAAAAAGTACCGGGAATAGAACCCTAGGCCTTTTTGCGAAAGAAGAACGGGTTCTATTGCCCTTAACAGGAGAAGAAGGGAAACCTCCTGCTCCAGAAGGACGAGTGGTCGGTTACTCTTCACACTTGTAGAGGTGGTGATTCCGGTGGAAGAGCAAGAAAGTTCAGGTGGTAACCCTGAGCAATGATTGCTAGCATCCATTGGTCGGTTGTGATTGATTACCACATGCCGTGAAAGTGGCACAATAGACCTCCCACTGGTATGCCTGGCAGAGGAATTAGGCTGCTGCTCTCCAAGGGAAAGTCAAAAACCTGAAGCAGGCCCTGGCTGGGGAGCTGCTTGTGGCTTTTGCTTCCGGGGCTGGCGAGGCTGAGATTTTTGATAAGGCCTCATAACTTGGGACCTTGCTGGTGGAGGATAGAACTTCCTTGGGCAGAAGAATGACTTCTTAGAGTCCTTCTTGAAGGGAAGTCAGAAGGTATCGATGAGAGCTGTTTGAGGGTCTCATGATGGTCCCTTAATTCAGCCACTATTTGCTGAATCTGTTCACCGAACAGATTATCTCCTATACAGGGCAGGTCAGAGAGCCTGTATTGTACTTCTGGGTGAAGGTCAGAAGACTTGAGCCAGGCCCAGCATCTTGCCGAAATGGCAGTTGCAGACACTCTAATGGAGGCGTCGAAGATATCATAAGCTGTTCTTATCTCATGCTTTCCTGCCTCAAACCCCTTGTTGACAAGGATTTGAAGATGTTCTTGGAATTGGTCAGGCAGGGTTTCAGAGAAGTCCTGTATTTGCTTGAAAATGACCCTGTTGTATTGGGTCATATACAACTGGTAAGAAGCAATTCTGGAGATGAGCATGGCCCCTTGGAACACTCGACCAATATTGTCTAGGAACTTGTGTTCCTTGACAGGAGGGGTAGAGGAGTAAGGCTTCGTCCTTTTTGCTTTCTTTTGAGCTGATTCTACCACAATTGAGTGGTGGTCAAGCTGAGATTTTTGAAAGCCAGGGGCTGACTGTACTAGATAGGTAGTGTCAGCCTTTCTGTGTACTGGGGCAATGGATCCAGGTTTTCCCCAGTTCTTTTTGAGGAGGTCAAGAAGAACTTGATGAATGGGAATAGAAGTGATCACTTTAGGGGCATCCAGGAACTGGAGAAGCTCCATCATCTGGTGCCTATCATCTTGCTCCGTCTGAAGCTGAAAAGGGCCCAATTCTGACATTTCCTTCACAAAATTAATGAAAGAAAGGTCCTCTGGAGGAGAACGCTTTCTACTTTCAGAAGGAGAGGGAGGTGAAGGTAAGTCATTGGTGTCTGTGGAAGTATCATAAGGATAAGCAGGCTGACCTTTAGGACGAGAAGGGGGTTGGATACCCGAAGGGCCCGGCTGAGGCTCCGAGAAAATCGAATCACCGGGGGCACTGTGGATGCCTTGGGGGGTATCAGTGCCGGCATCAATGGCGCCAATGTGTGTATCACCCCCGATGAATGAATCGGTGGCGAGGGACGACATGGCATCGATGGCTGAGGCAATACCCCCAAAGGAGGAATGTGGAACGGTGTTTCTCCTCCCAATGAAGCTGTCATCGTGGAGCACACCGGAGCTATCGGAGACCCGGGAATCACCGGTGGAAGGGCAGTCATGAGCACCTCCATCTGGGATAGCAGCGGTGCCAGCGCTGCTGGAATCGGGTCAGTGACTGGTTTCTACTCTCGGTGCCGGAGGAACCTGGAGTCGTTGCATCGCCTTGTCGATGGCCTCCTGGACCAGCCGGTCCAGTTCTTCCCGGAGACCTGGGGCAATCAGCCCCGGCTCCATGACGGAAGAGGGAGGCTGAGGCACAGTCGGAGGGACCACCTTTACAGGCGGAATCGTGACTCCCAAACCCCGATCGGGTGAGGATGGCCTCGATGTCCCGGTCGCAGGAGAGGTCGGTGCCGTTCCTGGACGGGGCTTTTTCGATGGTGGCTCGGACGGTGGCAAGGTCGATGATTTCGCTCCCTCAACAGTCCAAGACTTACGATGCCGATATTTCTCCATACGATCCCCTCGATCTTGAGGGGGAGAAACGGGAGTCGATGGCCATGAAGACGTCGATGGCGGGCAGTCACCGGATGGTTGTCGATGCTGGTGCGACTTAGGCGGTGCCGGTTCCGATGACGTCGATGCAATGGATGGCGTCGGGGTGTGAGCACGGAAAAGGAGTCCCATCTTCTCCATTCTGGCTTTGCGACCTTTTGGTGTCAGGAGGGCACATTTGGTGCAAGTCAAGACATCATGCTCACGGCCTAAACACATTACACAGACTCCATGAGGGTCTGTGATAGACATGGTGCGAGTGCAGTCTGGGCACCGACGAAACCCCGACGCCATGGCCATAGAAAAATCGAGCCGCAGTACGGTCGATGGCCAGTAGGCCGCGAGGGCCAAACTCGATGGTAATCGACGAAAAACGGTGAAAAGCTTACCGGAGTACCGCGGCCTGAGAAAGGGGGCCAGAGGAGGGATCCCTGTGGGGCAATCTAATTTTAATTAACTCCGTGAGGAAAATTCCTGTCAGGAATCTCTTCAGAGCTCCTAAACCACGAGGCTACTGCTGCGCGGAAAAAAGAAGACTGAAAGGGGACCCCTGCTGGCTGCAGTGTTAGTGCCTTGCTGGGCATGCCCAGTAGGGGCCAGTCAAAGTTCTGGAAACTTTGTCTGGCCTATGAGAAAACAAATTATTATGTCCTATGAGAAAACAAATTATTATGACCTTATGAGGATTGGCTTTGCAACTCATGATTCCAAGAGTACTGCCTGGCCAAAACAGTTATTTTGTCGAGAAGTGTCCTCAAGGTAGTAATGCTTAATGAAGGCATGAATGGTATACCAATTAGTTTCTTTCTAGATTTCTTACATGCAGGCAGTGCAAAGAAGTCCTAGAGATGCCACAGTAACTCTAACTTGATGTGTTTTAATCTTATGATTAAGTTAGTCTGAGAGATACAATCAGAGATCTATGTAGATAATCTGTTTCGAAAGTGAAAATCCTTGCTTTACAGTACAGAAACAAATAATTGTGATGGTTTTCTGTAAGATGCAGTTCTATCCAGGCAGAATAAAAAAAAGCTCTTCTACAGAAAACTGAGAAAGCCACCTTAGGCAAAAAATTGAGGTGGATATTCAAAACTAATCGGTTTTAAAATATTTGCAGATAAGGGTGGTGGGCTACTAAGATTTGTATTTCACTCACTCTACATGCATGGGTTACTGCTAACAAAAAGAGCAATTTCTACAATAGATATTTTTAAGTCTGTATTAACCATGGGCTTGAAAGGAGGCTTCATGAGGTGCTCAAGAATGATGTTCAAATTCCACTGTGTAGTTGGATCTTTCACAGATGGAGAAAGATAAAAGCGGCTCTTCATAAATCTAGCAACTAAAGTTTGTTGCAATATGGATAATCCTCTGGAATACTGATGAAAGACAGCTATTTCAGACCAGAATTAGACAAATTGAAAAAGTTGTGAAGAATCATTGAAGTTGAAAAGAAGAATGGATTTTTTTTCTTTTCACACCAAAAAGAAAATCTCTGCCATTTTAAAATGTAGTATTTTCTGGTAGAAGGTTTTCTAACTGATAGAATGATTTTAGAAATACCTGATGGCAATTTCAAATCATGAACTAGCTGGTTTTCCAAGCCATTAGTGCCAGAAATGGCAGGTAGGGATGAAGAAGTGTACTATTGAAATGTGAGAACAATTTCAGCAACAACTCCAGATGGATAAATTGATGAATAGAGAGGTATTGAAGCCAAGGAAATCATAACACATTGCTCTCCTTTTCAATGGCGGGGAAAAAGGGCAATTGGATTCAGATGACAGCCAGTGCTGGACCCAGGGTATGGATACGCAGAAATTAAGCAATACTTTACTTTTTCCCTAAATGGCCAAGACCAAAAGCAAAGTACGTTCAAGCAGCATTGTCTGAATTATCAAAGCAGTTGCTCACCTCATAAAAATGTTACTAGCAATTTTGTTATGGGTTTGAGAGCGGCTTGGTTTTGATTGCAAATATTACCCTTAACTCACCACAAATCAGAGGCAAGCAACAAAGAGATATTCCATCATCACACTAGGAAGTGAGCACCTCCCAACTGAACAAAAGCAAAGCTTAAAATAAGGAGTTAATTCCTCAGAGGATAGAGAGCTTAGCTCACAAGCATCTAGGATTCAGATGAAGATAAATCAACTATCATTAAATATTCTGGCAAATCTGTTAGAATCCCAAAAAGTATATTGAATACCTTTATATACAATGCAACACCTAGCAGGATATTCAAGAATAAAATTGGCCTTCTTTTGTATTGTATTCCACATTGAAAGAGAACTTTCTGAATCTGATTCATACAAGACATATCTGGTTACATTCTTATCCTGGTGCCTATAAACTCCTTATTCACAGCACAAAAGAAAAGATGCATAATCAAGTTTTTATTAGGCTCCAGGACATGAGTCACCAACAATTTTCCCTTTTGAAGTTGCAATAATAGTTGAAGTCTTAAGCTCTTGAGTAATTGGGAGAACTTGCAAAGAGAAGAAATTTTAGAAACATAGATTGTCTTGAAGTTTTGACACCTATTGTAAAAACAGACTTCAGTGGGAAAAATTGTTGAAACAATTCTTAAAAAAAAAAATAAAAAAAAATCACAGAACATATAAAAAGGACATGATTTAACAGGACACGACCTCCATGGATTTATACAAGGGAAGTTTTGCCTCATTAATCTGCTGCATTTTATTTTTCAAGGGGTTAAATATGTGGTTGATGGTGATCCAGTGAATATGATGTATTTGGATTTTCAAAAGATGTTTGACAAGTCCCCCATGACAGACTCCTAAGAAAGATAAAAAGTCACGGGATTGCCTGGGGAAATTCTGTGCTACTGCGGAGTGCCAAATTTGCACAGAATTTCTGAGCAGAAAATAGCAGAGGAGACCTCGGCATGCTGCGAACAGAGCATGCGAAGACGAAGGCCCACGTGTGCCATGAGACATGCTCCACTCACAGTGAAGATAAACACCCCGGTGAGAGAAAATGTGCGTGTGTGTGTAGAGAGGGAGAGGGGTGTGAGAAAGTGGAGGGGTTGTGAGAGCGAGCATGGGAAGTAAGAGAGCGGGTTTCAAAGAGAGCCTATATAAGGAGATTGTGAAGGAGTGTGTATGTGAGTGAGAGATTGGGAGCTTGTGTGTATGAAAGAGATCATGTGTATGTGAGGGTGCTAGCCTGTGTGAAGGGATTATGTATGTGCAAGACAGAGCGACATAGGTAACCTGTGTGAGGATGTATGTCAGAGAGAAAGGGAGCTTGTGTGGGTGTGTATGCAAGAGAGAGGGCCCTGTATGGAGGGGATGTGTGTGTGTGCACAAGAGTGAGGGAGCCTATATGAGGGTGTGTGTATGTGTGTACAAGAGAGGGAGCATGTGTGTGAGAGAGGGAGGGAAGAGGGAGCCTGTGTGAGGGGCAGTACTGAAATGGGGTCAAACTCTGGGACTGGCGATAGAGTGGAAGGGGTTGAGCCTAGAGGTGGAGGGGGGAGATACTGGCAGAGGAGGAGTTGGAGTCTGAGAGGGCAAAGTGGCCAGGGGAGTAGGGAGAGCGAGTGGGACACTCTTACAGTGAACTTCTAGGGAAATTCTACTCAAAATATTTAAAATTCTGCACTCTAAGTAATAACTTTTCTGTATTAATTTAAAATGTAATTAAAGACTGTCATAAATTGTGTTATTTTGACCAATATAAAGTTTGCAGAATTTGTATTTTTTATGTGCAGAATTTCCCCAAAAGTAAATGTCCTATTGTAGATTGCAAACTAGTTAAAAGATAGGAAACAAGAGTTGGAGTAAGTAAGTCAGTTTTCTCAGTGCAGAAAGGTAAACAGATCTCTGGTGCTTTTTTACATATTTATAAATGATCAGGAAGAGAGAACTAGTGAGGTGATCAAATTTGCAGATTACAGAAAATTGTTCCTAGTAGTGAAGTCACAAGTAGATTGTGAGAAATTGCTGGAAAACCTTGCGAGACTGGGAAATTGGGCATACAAATGGTAGATCAAATTTGATGTGGATAAGTTTAAAGTGATGAACCTATGGAAAAGTAACCCACACTGTAGATACATAATGTTAGGTTCCATTTAGGAGTTACAACCCAGTAAAAAGACCTGGGTATCATTGTAGACTATACTTTGAAATTCTTCGCTCAGTGTGAGGCAGTGCTCAAAAAAGCAAACAGGATGTTGAGGATTATTAGGAAAGGAATTTATTTTATAAATTTCTATACCACAGTTCAACTTTATTATGCGGTTTACAGCATAAATGGAATGGAGAATAAAATAGAGAACGTCATACCTCTATAATTGCTCCATGGTAAGTCGAAATCTAGAGTACTGTGTGCAATTCTCATCGCCTCATCTCAAAAAAAGACAGAATTGAAGTAATAAAGGGGAAGCAATGATTCCCCTATGAGGAAAGACTTAATAGGTTAAGGGCTGTTCAGCTTAGAGAAGAGTCAGCTGAGAGGGGATATGATAGAGGTCAATAAAATCACAAGTGGAATAGAACAAGTAACCGTGAATCGGTTATTTACTCTTTCAAATAATACAAAACTAGGGGACACTTCATGATGTTAGTAAGTAGCAGATTTAAAACATCTGAGAACACTCTCATACACTCAAACAACAAAGCTTGGGAATTCATTGATGGAGGATGTAGTAAAGGCAGCTAGCATAGTTGGGCTTAAAAATGGTTTGGATAAGTTCTTTGATAAGTACATAAACTTATTAACCAGATATACTTGGGGCAAACACACTAAATTATCCCTGGGCATTAGCAGCATAGGATAGGAAAATTAGGTTCTTACCTTTGCTAATTTTCGTTCCCGTAGTACCATGGATCAGTCCAGACAGCTGGGTTATGCCTCCCCTCCAGCAGATGGAGTCAGAGAGAAAACTGAAAGCACCCCCTAGATATACTGGTGTGCCACCTGCGATCCCTCAGTATATGTGATATCAAAGCAGAAATAAGAAATGAATCACCTTCAACTGTACCCCCAATAGAATGGCAAAGGATTGTGATCAATAGCATGACCTAAAGGCTCAGATCAAGTAGAAACCTCCTTGAGAACAGGTAAAACCAGAAATAACAAACAGGACACCACAGAGTGAACAATAAAACACGAGGAACGGAGACACTGCACCTCGAAACTGTGGTATCTATTACAATACAATACAATACAAACTGTAATGGAAGAAAACACAGAAAAGGAACACGAGCGGACTCCCAGAATTACTAAGGGCGGGCGTCTGGACTGATCCATGGTACTACGGGAACGAAAATTAGCAAAGGTAAGAACCTAATTTTCCTTTCCCTGTACGTACCAGGATCAGTCCAGACAGCTGGGATGTACCCAAGCCGCCTTAACTGGGGTGGGACCCTGAGAGTCCCGCTCGAATCACACTGCTCCCAAAGGACTCCGCAGGAGGACCACGAACATCCAGGCGATAATGCCTGGCAAAAGTATGCCAAGATTTCCATGTGGCCGCCCTGCATATCTCTTGGCAAGAGACCAAATGATTCTCTGCCCATGAAGTCGCTTGAGAACGTAGAGAATGAGCCTTAAGCCCAGCAGGAATAGGCTTCCCACATCCAACGTACGTGGCCACAATAGCACCCTTTAACCAGCGTGCGATCGTAGCTTTGGAAGCCTGAAGACCCTTCTTGGGTCCATTCCACAACACGAAAAGGTGATCTGACTTCCTAAAGTCATTGGTAACCTCCAAATAGCGTAAAAGAATCCGCCGGACATCCAGACGCCTCAAGTCCCTACCTTGAGAAGACTGCAGGTCCTCTTCCGAGAAGGAAGGTAATTCCACCGTTTGGTTGACATGAAACGCGGAGACCACCTTAGGTAGGAAGGAAGGAACAGTTCGTAGAGAAACCCCCGACGCCGAAATGCGCAAAAACGGTTCCCTGCAAGAAAGAGCCTGAAGCTCCGACACCCGACGAGCTGAGGAAATGGCCACAAGGAAGACAGCCTTGAGAGTCAGATCCTTCAAGGAAGCCGCCTTAATAGGTTCAAACGGAGCCGCACACAAGCCACGGAGTACTAAGTTCAAGTTCCAAGACGGACAGGGAAGCCGGACGGGAGGACGCAAGTTCCTAACTCCTCGCAAAAACCGCGCCACATCCGGATGACTCGCAAGGGAAGAGCCTTCTACCTTACCTCGCAAGCAGCCCAAGGCCGCCACCTGAACTCGAAGCGAATTATACGCTAGCCCCTTCTTCAATCCGTCCTGTAAGAACATAAGGATATCCGCCACAGACGAACGTCTGGCCGAAGCACCCGTCGTGTCACACCAATCATGGAAAACCTTCCAAACCCTCGCGTAGGCGAGCGTAGTGGACGACCGACGGGCCCGAAGGAGAGTAGACACCACCGCGTCCGAATAACCTCTTTTCTTCAACTACTTCCTTTCATAAGCCAAGCCGCCAGACAAAAACGATCCGCCAGATCGAAAAATACTGGACCCTGACGAAGAAGATTGGGAAGATGACCGAGACGTAGTGGGCCGTCCACTGCCAGATTGACCAGATCCGCGAACCACGGACGCCGCGGCCATTCCGGAGCCACGAGGATCACTGGGCCGCGATGGTACTCTATGCGTCTTAGCACTTTCCCTACGAGGGGCCACGGAGGGAACACATACAGAAGAATGTGACGAGGCCACGGGAGTGCTAGCGCGTCCACTCCTTCTGACGCGTGCTCTCTCCTCCGACTGAAGAAGCGAGCCGCCTTTGCATTTTGCCGAGTCGCCATGAGGTCCAAGCGCGGAGTCCCCCAACGCCGCTCGATGAGAGCCATCGCCTCCAACGAGATCTCCCATTCTCCTGGATCCAGGTGCTGCCGGCTGAGGTAATCCGCTTGAACGTTGTCCACGCCGGCAATGTGGGTGGCTGCGAGACGCTCTATGTGCCTTTCCGCCCAAGACATCAATAGCGCGGCCTCGGTCGCTACCGCCAGGCTTTTTGTGCCTCCTTGTCGATTTATGTACGCCACTGTTGTCGCATTGTCCGACAGAACTCTTACAGCTCGTCCGCGTACCAGGGGAAGGAGACACCGCAAGGCCAGGCGGACCGCTCTGGTCTCCAATCGGTTGATGGACCAAGCCGCTTGGAGCGCTGACCAGGTGCCCTGGACCGCACGGGACTGGCAGACCGCTCCCCAGCCCGACAGGCTGGCATCCGTTGTCACCACCAACCAAGGCGGGGGTTCGAGGTCCACCCCCTGCAGGAGATTGGCTGGATTCAGCCACCAAGAGAGACTGGAGCGAGCCGGCTCCAGTAAAGGCAATTCTATCCCGTACTCCTCCGAGCGGGGATCCCAGCGAGATAGAAGTGCTCTTTGTAATGGACGCATATGCGCAAAAGCCCATTGTACCATTTCCATAGTAGACACCATATGACCAATGACTTGTAAATAATCCCAGACCGTGGGCATCTCGAGCTCCAACAGGCGCCGTACCTGAGTCATGAGATTGACCCTGCGTTGCTGCGTAAGAAAAACCTTGCCCACCAAGGTGTCGAACCGAGCTCCCAGGAACTCCAGCTGTTGGGTCGGTTCGAGTCTGCTCTTCGGGAAGTTGACTACCCAACCCAACTCCTGCAGCTGGTGCACCACTAAGGAGACCGCCCGATTGCAGGCCGCCTGCGACTTTGCTCGAATGAGCCAATCGTCGAGATAGGGATGCACGAGGACGCCCTGACGGCGGAGGGAGGCCGCTACCACCACGAGAACTTTGGTGAACACCCTCGGCGCGGTGGCCAACCCGAAGGGGAGGGCGCAAAACTGGTAGTGGTCCCCCATCACCGTGAACCTCAAGTACCGTTGATGCCGTTCTCTTATTCCGATGTGAAGATAGGCCTCTGTCAGGTCCAAAGAAGCCAAGAATTCTCCCTTGTGGACGGCCGCAATAACAGACCGGAGGGTCTCCATCCGGAAGCGGGGCACACGCAACGCCTTGTTTACTCCTTTGAGATCCAGAATGGGTCGGAAGGTGCCCTCCTTCTTGGGAACCAGGAAGTATATGGAGTACCGACCCGTCCGCAGCTGGTCCCGCGGAACAGGAACCACCGCCCCCAGAGCCTGTAGATGGGCGACCGTTTGGGCGATAGCTACCTGCTTTTCTACCGGCCCGCATGGCGATACCAGGAAGAGATCCCGGGGGGGACGTACAAAATCCAACTCGTAGCCGTACCGGACCACGTCGAGGACCCATTGATCCGAAGTGATCTTGACCCACTCCTCCCAAAATCGGGACAGCCGACCCCCAATAACGGGAACGGAGGAGTGGGCCCGCGCACCTTCATTGTGCGGGCTTAATGTCAGGAAAGCCTGTGGAAGCGCCCCCGCGTAGAGGCCTCCTGCCGCGAAAGGAAGAAGAAGACCAGGCCTGGGATCTTGTCGCCTGCTGCCGCTGGGGAAGGGAACCCCCTCTTCCCCCACGGAAACGCCGTTGCCCCCGAAAGCGAGCCCTAGCATTCCCAAACGACCGAGGTTGCCGAGGCTTATCCTCCGGCAACTTGTAAACCTTGTTGTCACCCAGGTCCTTAATAAGCTGGTCCAGCTCCTCGCCAAATAGCAACTTGCCCTTAAAGGGGAAGGAACCTAACCTCGCCTTGGAGTTGGCGTCCGCCGACCAACGACGGAGCCACAGCAACCTCCTGGCTGAGACCGCCGAGGACATAATGCGAGCCGATGTGCGTAACAAGTCATACAGGGCATCCGCAGTATAAGCGACCGCCGCCTCAACACAATTCGCCTGCTCAGCCTCTCCCGGAGGGAGCTCCTGCATGGTCAGCAGCTGCTGAACCCAGCGGAGGTTGGCCCTCTGTACAAGGCTGCTGCAAGCCGCCGCTCGGACCCCCAGAGCCGCCACGTCAAAAATACGCTTTAATAAAACCTCAAGCTTGCGGTCTTGGAGGTCCTTCAACGCTATACCCCCCGTCACGGGGATAGTTGTATGCTTTACCACAGCCGTGACAGCCGAATCTACCGCGGGTGTCTTCAAGAGCTCCAAAGACTCCTTGGGTAAGGGATATAGCCTTTCCATGGCCCGATTCACCCGCAGGGACGCCTCTGGGAGGTCCCATTCCTTGGAAACGATCTGTAAGACCTTGTGGTGAAAGGGAAAGGTCTGCGGGGGAGCTCTAATCCCTGCCATTGCAATATCCCCTGTAGACGTGTCCGCCTCCTGCGGCGGATTCGTTAACTCTAGCTCCTGCAACACATGAAGAATAAGGAAGCTCAATTCCTCCTTTCCAAACAACCGTAGCACCTGGGGGTCATCCCCTTCTACGGCCCCCTGAGTATCCGCCGTCAAAGAGTCCGAAGCCCCCGGGGACTCCGGCACGGCTCCTGAGTCCTCCGGGTCCGCAGCTCCCCCCCCCGCGGACGGGGACCTTGGCCCCCGGAGGAACCCGCGCCCGGCTGGGTCCCCCGGGGCAAGGCAGTGGTCCTGGGGACCTTCGGGGGAGTGGGCACCTCTGCCTCCCAGCCGGATTCTGCCTGCAAAAAGGCTTTGTGCATAAGAAGCACAAAATCAGACGAAAAGGGGACCACCCTCTTCCGATCTTTCTTCGGGGCATCTGTAGATAGGGGGGCTCGAGGGATCCCCGAATCGGGCTGGGAGCTCGCGCTCTGGGCACCAGGAGAGGGAGGAGGGGAGATTTCCTCCTCCTCCGACGCTGACGATTCAGTCTGCCTCGTGGCCAAGATGGCCGCCGCACTCCTCCCCGAGGGAGGAGGGGCCGGAGAAATGCTGCCTGCAGCGCTGCGATGCCGGGACGCAGAGGGGAGAGGAGACCTGCTGCGGGCAGCGCTCGGCCCCCGAGAGGATCCCTCGCCCCCGGGAAAACATCGGGGACAGAGACCCTCTCGGGAGAGTCGCGCCCCCGCCCCCCCACAGGACACGCAGAGAGACGACCGCGGCATCAGAGCAGCGAACGGAGCTGCTACACAGAAAGGGCGCCAAAAGCAAGGTGAGGGGAGCCTCACAGAAACAGCGCGCCGGGTGAACTAGCCACCCCCTCCGGGTCCAAGAACACGCTGGCAGGCCGGGGTTAGGGGAAAAAAAGAGATAAATATATATAAATAAAAGTAGTTCACTGCCTGTCCCCAACAGGACTTAAGTGACTGAGTTAGTCCACTTCAAAACTTTTTTTTTTTTTTTTTTTTGAAAACCCCCTTCAGGGCTGAATCCCCTGGAATTGGGGGGAGGGTGACCGGCCCACCGGTAAGCTCTCCCCCAGGTTCAAGGACACTGTACTCCGGGAAATTAAGGAGGACACTGCCCTCCTGCCTGCCCGCAATGAGCTCCAACCGCGCTGCGCCAGACACTAACACAGACAAACAAACGATAGGAGGGAAGAAACCAATTGATCTTTGTCCCTTTTTTTTTTTTTTTTTTTTTTTAAATGTTTCCCAGTACCAATAAACTGACCAGGCCAGGACCGCAGGTTATGCCTCTCGTTCTGCTGGAGTCAGAGAATATACTGAGGGATCGCAGGTGGCACACCAGTATATCTAGGGGGTGCTTTCAGTTTTCTCTCTGACTCCATCTGCTGGAGGGGAGGCATAACCCAGCTGTCTGGACTGATCCTGGTACGTACAGGGAACTATGTATTGTTTAGGTCCTGTCAGATATACTTGTAACCTGGACTGGTCACTACTGTTAAAAAACTATATTGGGTTTGATGGACCCTAATCCAGTATGACAATAAAGTTCCTCTCATCATTTCATTCCTTGCCTGACTGATCTTTAAGATGGCAGCAGGAGTGATGCTAGCCCATATCTAAAAGGCCAACGCAATAAGTTGTGCGCGGCAGAGTGCACACATTTTTGTGCACAAACTTTATTGCCAATGCATGTTTTGCACAGGAAATTTGTGCATATTGCTTAGCACCCTCACGTGGAAATCTCATGCTTCTACTCTCCCAGTGTGCTTATCTTGTATTTTCTTAAGTTTTCTAGTGCTAACTCCTAGTCTGAGATGGAGTAAAGATTCGAGCTAAAAAAAAGTTAGTATACGGGCAGAAGCGGAAGTTCTAGTGCTGGCACCTGTAGTTGAGATTTTATGCACAGAAAACATGCCTTGTACATGGCCTTGATTTACTCATACAAGAAATGCTCTCTCAGCTGAAAACATGTATATAAATCATATTTTGTTTATAGAAAACATTTATTCACATATACCATGTTTTCAGCACACAAATCATGTTTTTCTATCAGCTAATCATTTTCTTTTTGCAGTTTCTAGTTTGTGCATATTTAACTCCTAATACATTAGTATACTATTAGCTTACTGCAAGAGTTTAAAAATAATAAAAATTAGCTTGTGTGTTAAACTGTGTACTGAATTTCAGTACACAGTTTTAATGCTCGGCTTATTACCCCACTATGAGGAACAAGGTTTTCCCCCTTTCTCCAGGAAATGCTTTAAGACTAATACTGGGATTCACATAAGGTGCTGTGGAGGGTCTTCTTGCCTATCCACTTAAATATACTTATTTTCCTGTGAAGAACTGAGCTCATGTTATAGCAATTAAAGAATGCATAACTGTTACTGTATAATAATTTGTTAAAATGTAATGATGTATGTCCCAAAACTAGGTACATTGGATATTTTGTTTACTTATATGAAAAGAAATCTACTGTAACAGCATTTAACTTTCAAAAAGGTGACAGATAAAAATGCAAAAATGGTTAGGAAAAAAAACTGAAAAAAAAAAAAAAAGCAGCAAAAACAGAAAAGGTTAAGAGTTTTGCTCAGGCATGGACCTTGTTTAAAAATACCATCTTGGAAGCCCAGATGTATTCTATGTATTAGAAAAGGTGGAAGGAAGGCTAAATGATTACCAGCATGGGTAAAAGGTGAGGTGAGAGAAGTTATAATATCTAAAGAGAAAATCTTTCAAGAAAAGGAAAAAGGATCCCAAATGAAGAAAACAAGAAACAGCATAAGCACTGGCAAGTCAGATGCAAAGCAACTGATAAGGAAGGCAAAGACAGAATTTGAAAAGAAGCAAGCCGTGGAAGTAAAAACTCATAAAACCTTTTTCAAGTACATTCAAGGTAAAAAGCCTGCAAGTCAGTTGAACCATTAGATGATCAAGGGGTAAAAGGGACACTTAGGGATGACAAAGCCATAGCAGAAAGACTAAATGAATTATCTGCTTCAGTATTCACTGAGGAAGATGTAAGAGATACCTATGCCAGAAGTGATATTCAAAGGTGATGATTCAGAATAACTGAAAATCTCAGTGAACCCAGAAGAAGTACTAGGGCAAAATGACAAACTAAAGAGTAGCAAATCACCTGGATCAGATGGTATACATCCCAGAGAGTGCTCAAAGACTTGAGAAATGAAACTGTAGACCTGCTATTGGAAATTTGTAAACTATTAGTATCACTACCTATGATACCTGAAGACTGGAGGAGTGCCAATCTAATGCCAATTATTAAAAAGGGATCAAGGGGTGATCCAGGAAACTAGAGACCAACAAGTCTGGTGTCTGTGCCAGGCAAAATGATAGTTTCTATCATAAAGAACAAAACTGCTGAACATATAGCTAAGCATAGTTTAATGGAACAAAGCCAACTTGGATTTTCATTTTTTTTTTTTGAGGGCATAAACAAACATGTGGATAAAGATGAGCCAGTTGATCTTGATACACTATATTTCCAGAAAGCATTTGAAAGCCTCTCATGAGACTTCATAGGAAATTAAAAAGTGGCCATGTCCTACTGTGGATTGCCAAGAGAGAACATGGCTATATGATACATTTTCAAAATGGAAAAAGGTGAATAGTGGAGTGTCCTAGTGATTCATTATGGGACCACTGCTTTTTAATATATTTATAAACGACCTGGAAATGGGAACAAATAATGTGATCAAATTTGCCAATGACACAAAATTATTCAAAGTTGTTAAATCACAAAAGGATTGTGAGAAATTGCTAGACGCCATAGCAAAACTGGGCATGCAAATGAAAAATAAAATTTAATGTAGACAAGTACAAAGGGATGCAGTTAAGGAAGAGTAACCTTCATTGTAGCTACACAGTGCATGGCTCCACATTAGGTGTCACCACTCAGGAAAGAAATCTAGGTGTCATCGTTGAAAATACGTTGAAATCTTCAGTTCAGTGTGCATCAGCAGCCAAGAAAGCAAATAGAATGGAAAATAAAACAGAATATCATGATGCCTCTGTATTGCTCTACATTTAAATGCAGCTTTTGTGACTCAAATCATTTCAAAATTATTCCTAACCCCTTGTTAATCTTTCCCATTGCTTGAGCTAGATCCTTCTTGACTGAAATCACCAGTTGGACATCATCTGCGTGCATAAATCCAGAAAAACCCAAAGACTAAATCAGCACACCCAAGGGCTGTAAAAACAAATTAAATAAAGGGGAGCTTTGTGGGACCCCCACGCTCTGACAAAAAAAAAAAATCCAATTAAGAACCTGACTTCCCAATCCCAAAGTTCTACAGTCTCTCCAATAAGAGCCTGTGGTATTATCAGGGCAAAAGTGCTTGAAAGGTTCAATAAAAATAAAAAACTGTGTCTCCCCTATCCCTCAGCCTTAAAATCTCATCATGAACCCCCAACTAACACTGTCTGTCCCATATTCTCTCCTAATTTCTGGCTGGCATAAGTTTAATAACCTTTTATTTGGAGGATAGTAGGGTAACTGATTCACCATCACCCACTCAATAACTTTAGCCAAAAAAGGGCTATTGGCCACTGGATGATAACTAGCATACAACTCCCTATCAAGTTATGGTTTGTTTAAATTGGGGTCACAACGGTTTCAACATCGAAGGCATTATCCCCGTTTTTAATAAAACATTGACTATTCTCAATTGCCAAGTTTGCAAAATCTCAAAAAGAGATTTAATCAAAAATACAGTACAAGGATCGAAACAAGTAGACCTACATTTTGCCAGAACCCACTCTTAAGCCCCTACTGAAGAAAACTCATCTAACCCGGTAACTTCTGTATTGGGAGAAAACCCCAAAACCTTCCGATCTTCCAATTCCTGATCCCCATATATCCTTTCCCTCCAAAAATTCACAAAATTTGCTCCCTGCAGTAAAATGGGAATTCCTGTCTCTGGGTTTACCACCTCTCCCTAAAAGGGACAGAGAAAAGAGATCCTAAGTGAAAAATTCAAATCATATACCATAAGGCATTTAAACTGGAGGATGGGGGTGGCAAAAGGAAACTGACGTGTCACCCCCAACATTTCCAAGAACTGGGTGACGAAGTTAATAAAAATTAGCTGAATGGGGCAGAAAAGATGCCCAAGGAGAGAAGCTGGAAAGCTATGACCGCAAATGCCCGTAGTCTGAGCAATAAAATCCCAGACTTGCACGCTGTAATGGTGGAAGCAGATTTGGATATCATTACTGTTACAGAGACATGGTTCACCGAGTCTCATGATCGGGATACGACCATCCCTGGCTATAAATTGTTTAGGAAGGACAGAGTACAGAAAAGATAGAGTAGCTCTTTGTGTCAGAAACAATATCCAAGCAACTGAAATGCAAGGGATGTGGGGTAGGAAGAAGCATTATGGACTGTCCTAAAAAAAAAAAAAAAAAAAAAAAAAAAGCTGGTGCTTCCATTTACATCAGTGTGGTCTATAGGCCTCCAACTCAAACAGAAGAACTGGACAGAGATCTGGTCAAAGACATCCAAAAGGTGGGACAGAAGGGAGAAGTATTGCTAGTTGGAGACTTTAACCTGCCAGATGTGGAGGAGTATCCCATCTGTGGAATCTACAAGAAGTAAAGAGATAGTGGATGCTTTTCAAGGGGCTCTATTCAAACAAATGGTAATGGAACCCACAAGGGAGGGTGCAATACTTGACCTGGTGTTCACAAGTGGGGTGACTGTCTCAAATATCTGAGTAGGTAACCACCTGGGTATCAGTTCACATCAGACGGTATGGTCTAATATTGCAAACAGGATACAGAGAAGACACAAAGACCAGAGTTTTGAATTTCACAAATATAGATTTTGTCAAAACGGGAATGTTGCTAGCGGAAGAACTGGAAGCCTGGGAGAAAATGGGTGAGGTGGAACAATAGTGGACCAAACTGAAAGGAGCTATTACAAAGACAACAAATCTATATGTTAGAAAATTTTAAAAAAGTAAGAGGAAAAAGAAACTGATCTGGTTCTCAAAGAAGTGGCTGAAAAAATAAAGGCAAAAGGAATAGCATTCAAAAGTATAAAGGATCCGAAAAAGAACACCACAGGGAATAATACCTGGTGAAACTGAGGGAGACGAAGAAAAATCATGAAAGCAAAACATCAAGCAGAAGGATTGCCAGAGAGGTAAAGCAAGGTGACAAAACATTTTTCAAAATATATCACAGAAAGAAGGAAGGTCCAAGTGGTATAGTGAAATTGAAAGGTGAAAACAGTATGTGGAGAGAGAAGAAGAAATGGCAGAAATGTGAGACGAGACGGCTGAGGGGGGATATGATAGAGGTCTAGAACGAGTAGATGTGAATCTGTGTTTACACTTTCGGATGATAGGACTAGGGGGCACTCCATGAAGTTAGCAAGTAGCACATTTAAGATTAATCAAAGAAAATTCTCACTCAATACACAGTTAAGCTCTGGAAGTTTTTGCCAGAGGATGTGGTTAGTGTAGCTGGCTTTAAAAAAAGGCTTGGATAATTTCTTGGAAGAGAAGTCCATTAACTGCTATTAATCAAGTTGACTTAGGGAATGGCCTCTGCTATTACTGGCATTAGTAGCATAGGATCTTCTAGTGTTTGGGTACTTGCTAGGTTCTTGTGGCCTGGTTTGGCCTCTGTTGGAAACAGGATGCTGGGCTTGATGGACCCTTGGTCTGACCCAGCATGGCAATTTCTTATGTTATGTTAAACAAAATACTTCAATTCGGTCTTCACTAAAAAAGAACCTGGAGAAGAACTGTTGCTGGTAGACAAGATCGTAGATGGAGATGGGGTAGACGAAACTCTGTTTACAGAACAGAATGTATGGGAACAGATAGGCAAACAAAGTGGAGAACATATAGCCAGATGAGATACTTGAGTGGTAGTGATGCTGCTTCACAAGAGTGATAGAGAAGAGGCTGGAAACTACAGACTGCTTAGCCTCACATCAGTGGTGGGAAAATTAATGGAGATGCTGCTGAAGGAAAGGATAATGAACTATCTACAATTTGGTGGCTTACTGGACCTGAGGCAGTGTGGATTCACCAGGGGAAGATCCTGTCAGACAAATGTAACTGATTTTTTTGATTGACTAGAGAATTGGATCAAGGAAGCACACTGATCTATTATTTCAGAAAAGGTTTTGATATGATCCCACATAGGAGGCTTGTGAATAAAATGAGAAGCTTGGGTGTGAGCGCCAAGGTGGTGGCATGGAATGCAAACTAGTTGACCGATAGGAGCCAGCATGTAATAGTAAATGGAACCTACTCTGAAGAGAAAGCTGTGTTAAGCAGAGTGCCACAGGGTTAGGTTTTGGGACCGGTTCTTTTCAATATCTTTGTGAGTGACACTGCAGAAGGGATAGAAGGTAAAGTATATCTATTTGCGGATGATACTAAGATTTGCAATAGAGTGGACACACCTGAAGGAAAAGTGATTTAAGAAAGCTGGAAGAGTGGTCGAGGATTTGGCAGCTGGGATTCAATGCCAAGAAGTGCAGAGTCATGCATCTGGGATGCGGTTACTCAAAAGAGCAATATGTGATGGGGGGGGGGGGGGGGGGGGGGGGGGGGTGAAAGACTGATGTGCACGGACCAAGAGAGGGATCTTGGGGTGATAGCTTCTGGGGATCTGAGGATAGCAAAGCAATTTGACAAGGCAATAGCTAAAGCCAGAAGAATGCTGGGCTGCAGAAAGGAATAACCAGTAAGAGAAAGGTGGTGATGATGCCCTTGTACAGGTCCTTGGTGAGGCCTCACCTGGAGTAGTGTGTTCAATTCTGGAACCCAAACCTCAAAAAGGATAGATAGGATGGAGACAGTCCAGAGAAGGGCAATGAAAATAGTGTGAGGTCTGTATCAAAAGACCTACAAGTTGGGGCTGAATGATCTCAATATATATACCCCTGGAAGAGAGGATGTGCAGGGGGAGATATGATACATACTTTCAGATACCTAAAAGATTTCAATGATATATGGAATTTGAATCTTTTTCGTTGCAAAGAAAAACTAATAGAACTAGGGGTCACGAAATGAAACTCCGGGGCGGGGGGGGGGGGGGGGAGAACTACTAAGAACCAATGTCAGGAAATCTGTGGTTACAGAGAGGGTGGAGGAGGCCTGGAATGCCCTGGTGGAGGAGGTGGTGAAGAAGAGAAGTCAAAGAATTCAAAGGGGCATGGGATCAACACTGTGAATCTCTAAAGGCTAGACGACGAAAAATGAGATAAGCGTGCAGGGGGGGTAACTTGCTGATACAGCAGTTACTACCCTTATCAGAAGGCATGGAGATTACTACCCTTAACCAATATGCTTTGATGCTTTTAATGCAACTGCAACATTGCTCCCCGTTAAGATGGCAGGGGGATAAGAGGAAATGGATTCAGACAACGACAGAGGGCCCCAACTTCCATGGTCTGGGATACTGTTACACAGACATAAGGGAAAAAGTACAGGACTACTTCTATGACCAAGTCCTATAGGAAACAAAGAAAGTGTGCATGGGGGTAACTTGCCGGTGCGGCAGTTACTACCAATAATCAATAAGCCTTGATACTTTTGATGCAACTCCAACATTGCTCTCTGCTTCAAAGGCGGGAGTGGGGGCTGAAAGGAAAGAGAAATTTGGGATTCAGAGACAAACCAACACGAGCCATGATTTTTTATTTATTTTTTACAGTCTGGGGTACTGATGCTCAGACATTAAGGAAAAAAAAACAAACAGAACTTTTTCTATGGCCAAGTCCATAAGCAAAGCACATCAAGCAAAACTGATACATGGGGAAACCTGCAAAATGCAGCAGATACTACCATAGGAAACTTGCTGGGCAGACTGGATGGACTAGTGGTCCTTTTATGCCATCATTTCTATGTAATAAAAGGCATGGAAGTGCATGGATGAAAAAAAACTTTCTAGGCAGAGATGAGGTCATAAATGGTGTACCTACACATCCTGAGTATCTTTTTTGCGTTGTGCAAATTATTTTCCCAATAACTTTTTTTTTTTTTTAACCTGGCAGCAGGCTCCTCCTCCTACTTTGAATTTCCAAGTCAATTGCAATCTGGCACCACATGCATTTTTTTCCCTATTTTATATTACCTCTGCCCACAACATACCTAGTCCAGTCTTTGTAGTCATTGTCCTGAGCCAGAGACTATCCTTAGGGCTCCTTCTAGAACCATGCAATCATGGACCCTGAATACAGCCAAGTATCACTTTCAAAGTAATGACCATGACTCCCTCCCCTCAGGGGCTGCCTCCAAAGCATCCTAAACCCTGGTGAATCTGACTCAGGGCTTAAACTTGAAATCTTCTGCATAGTAGTGCCCAGCACTTGGCACCTGAGCCAGCAGACTGATTCCAAAAAAATCCTTTTAAGCCAAATGCTCTTCAAGAAAACAGGAATTTTTCAAGATATTTGCTCTCTAGACCCCAAATCTATATATAGGCTATATTAAATATACTAGCAGTTTACATATCACGTACTACTTTTCTGTAAGGGTGATCTTATTCTTGATCCATAACTACTTTTTGAAGCTCATCCCTCTAAAATCTGTTTTTCATTATTTATGTAGTATTTACAGAGTCTGGCATTTTGATTCGCCCTGTACCAAATTCCTGATTTCTGCTCTTAGTTTACATTACCTTTACTGCTATGGTTCTATTTCCTAGGATAGCATTCCAAAATGCTGTTTCTTGCACCCCTGTCTATTATAAAGCAGGCAAGAAAATGTCATGGTAAATTTCAAGGAACTCCCAAGCTCAGGAATTCTTTAAGCATGCAGTTCAAAGCTGTCATTTTCAGAATGCTCCATGGACCTGCTTCTGCCTAGTTCCGTGACCTTATTCCTTTCAATTCTTTCCTCTATTTAGTCCAAGTCATTGGTCTCATCTCAAATTCCAAGCATGAACTGAAAGATCCTTTTTCAACTGCTGCACCTTGAATTACCAAATTTTTCATCATCCCCACCAAGTCACTTGTTTCTAATCCTATCTTTCAGTATCTCCTTTTTCCTTAGTGGTAGTTGGAGTTTAGGTTGTTCAAGTAAATAGATAAGCCATGTTTTAGTATAGTTTATGACACCTTCTTAGGGAGCCATCTACAGAAAAAGAAATTCAACTGAATTTTATATGACGAAACATGGGCAAATCTAGAATTTTAAAGGATGTAGATGTGCCTTATTCTCCTTATTCGTTCCCCTCATGCTCTCACCTTCCCTTCTGTTCTTTCCTTCCTCTTAGCCCCTTTTTTCTTCTTCCTCTACCCACCTCAGGTTCTTCTCACACTATCCCCTCTTATTTGTCTCAAGACTTCCATCTTCTTCATATTCCTCTCAAATACCTCTCCATCTTCTATCACCCTTAAACTCATGTCTCCTCCCTCTTGTTTCTTTCCATTTCTGCCTCACCCCAAAGTTCCTCTTCATCTCCTCCTATCCTTGGATTCCTCTCTTCCCTCCTTTACCTTAGAATCTTCACCATCTCCATTTTCCCTCCCTTCCTTCATGTTCCACTCAGGTTTTTGGGGGCATGTTACTATGGATAGAATAGTGGCAGGCCAACAGTACAGGGACACAGCCTGTGCTTCCTGTCCCCTTGGTTGCTCTCCCCTCCCCCATAATCAGAAAGCACAGGATAAGGAGGAACAGCAGCTGCAGAGATTAGGAGTGTGTGGCCACTTTGTCCTTAACACTGCTGCTAAGATGTCACTACTGCTAATTTGACTGCCAAGGAGAAGACGAGGCAGAGGAAAGTCAACCTTTTAAAATGTTATGTTTAATACAGCTATTACCAAATGAATTCCTATATTCTGAGGATGCATCAGAGGGACCCCCCTATGGCAGACTAGAGAGCATCTTATAGCAACTGGGTCTTCTACATGTCAGTGGTGAGAAAGCTAGAAATCCCAAAAAAATGGCCTTCCTTGGTGGGAAAGTGACAAATAGGAGGTCAAATATGGACTGGAAAGCATGTGGAAGAGACAGAGCACTGAAAAGATCAAACTTGCTAGAGTGGGGAATGGCAATTCTATATATGGATATCTGGTCACCTGAGGAAATGATAATACACTGGAACTGTTATGTACTTTATACTTAGGAGGCAAAACAAAAGTTCTGTATTTGCCTATATGTTTTGTACTGCTGTTCTCATCTCTATTTAATCTACTGTTTGTAAGCTTTACAATATACTGGATAATACAATTTTTTATTTAAAAGAGAACAGTTGCTAGAAGGCAACAAGAGAGAGTTTGCTGACCAAGTCTCCTGTTGCCTAACAAGGCCCACAGCAGAATAAACAGGATACTAGAGAAGCAATATTTTGCTACCTCATCTTAATATGACCCGAGAACCAGTAAAGATGTAGAAAAGAAGTTAGTAAGTAAAATTTAAAACAAATTGAAGAAAGTTATTTCACTCAATGCACAGCTAAGCTCTGGAATTGTCAGAGGATGTGGTTAAAGCAGTTATCGTAGCTGGGTTTAAAAAAATGACTTGGACAAGTTCTTGGAGAACTCCATAAAACTATTAATCTAACAGTCTTAGGAATAGCTACTACTTATTGCTGGTATTAGTAGCATGGAATTTATTTTTAGTTTGGGTATTTGCCAGGTACTTGTATCCTGGATTAGCTAGTGTTGGAAACAGACTACTGGACTTGATGGGCCCGCCCTATGACCCAGTATGGCAACTTATGTTCTTAAAGATGCTACA
The DNA here is from genome assembly GCF_901001135.1 of Rhinatrema bivittatum. Classification (NCBI taxonomy): domain Eukaryota; kingdom Metazoa; phylum Chordata; class Amphibia; order Gymnophiona; family Rhinatrematidae; genus Rhinatrema; species Rhinatrema bivittatum. The sequence goes on from NC_042616.1 coordinate 448,096,591, forward strand.
TAGGCAGTGTTTCACTGCCAGAGCTTACTTTCGCATGACCAAACCTGCTAATTCTAGAGGAAGAAGAAGTTGAATAGTTAAGCTACTGAAATCAAAGAAAAATTATCTATTCTACAAGAATAAAGCTTCCAGGTGACTGAACTCTATAATGGATCTCAGAGCCCACTAGCTGATATAGAGCTTGAGGGAGAATAAAAGTCATCAAGAATTCACCCACAAGTAGTAACCAGTTATATGGGGAAAGTCCTGTAGCAGAAAAGGTTATCTATACAACCATTTCTTCAAGAGAATACAAGACAAATTTATTGTTATACATTACCATTGCTTGTTCCTGGTGTTACCTAACAGGTCTACACATTACGTAAATACACAGAGATCCATTAACAGACAATAGCTTGCTGTATAAATAGATACTTTGGGAAGAGGCCAAAACTAAGAACCAGTACAGTTAATACTTTGATAGGGAGAATGAATTGGCTGAAACCTGCAGGTCCGCTGTTATATTTATCTCTTGCAATGGTGCCAGTAACTATCATCAAATCAGTTTCATACTTGTGCTCATCTGTCCAAGCATTATATTTTTTGTATTAATCCTGTGTGCTAGAAAGCGCTCCTATAATCGCTTAGGAGCCACTGAGTAAATTATTTTATTAAAATTCAGAGTGCCTCACTGAATGGAGCAGAATTGGCAAGAGCTGCTTGGTATGAGATTGGTAGTACATCACTGTAGTAATCTAATTTATGCCCAGTATAAAAGCGTTGAGGGTAGGTAACTTCAGTTCGCAAGTCCTGCAACCAGGTCTGTTTTACAGGGCAACAACATATGCTAAAATAACTGGGTTCTTATATCAATGGATCTATTGATTATTCATCATGGATAGCCTGAAAACCAGACCTCTTCATGGTTCTAGAGGATCAAAATTGCTGACTCCATTACTGGTGTTCTCTATCTTATGCACGAGGCCTTCCTGGGAGGAGACAATGCTCGGAGACAACATTTTGCAGACAACTGTCTCAGTAATAGTGACTCAACCAAATGAGCTCAAAACTCGCTAGTAGTGATATCTGAAAGTCACAAGGAAGTTTAAAAAAAAAAAAAAAAAGAAGAATGTATGGCCTCCAGTAACCTGATATACAAACAATGGGGTTACATTGATTTGCAATTATTCATGAACCATCTTGCAATACATTTTTCTAAAAGGCAATTAAAACAATATATTTATAACATGCTTTGAGATAGTTTGTAGAAAAAAATCACTAAAAAGTGTTCTAGAATAGGCATTTAAAAACTTTATCCTCTTTTTTCATAGTGTGTTTTTAGATTGCTTTAAACAGAAATTCCTACTCTGCTGGATGCCAAGAACCATGATGTCAGCAGCAGCTGCCAGAGGGAGAGGGGGAGGGGATAGTAGGAAAAACAAAGTGAGGGGGGAAGGGAAGGCTGGAGGCAGAAAATGTAAAGTGAAGGCTACAGATTACAAAAAAAAAAAAAAAAAGAGGGAAGGGGGCTGTGTAGGGATGGTAAAAAAAGAATATAAAGCAGAATGATGATATGAGGGGCTGAGCTGGAGAAGAATAAATGGAGGGGGGGTGAAGGATGTGAGATGGGTAGAGCTAGAGATAGAACTTAGAGGGAGAGGGCAGATCATAAATTAGAGAATGAAAAGGACTGGAGAGGGAAAGGGTATGAAAGAGATGGGTTGAATAAGGAAAGACAACAGAGGAGCCACTCCAGAGTGGTGATTAAAATCAGCTCACAGAGACTGTTCCCTTTTAATTAGTTTTGTTTTAACCTCACAGGCTGCCAAGAGTTTTGATTCACACAGCATCAATTTGTCCATTTCGCTTAACACAATATAAAGCTGCTGGATTGTTTTGTAATGTAAACAGCTTAACCAGCATATTAAATTAAAAGTAACTTGTACAAGTCAAGGAAAAATGTTCAGTTCATCTGATTACTTATGTGTTGAATATTGAGAGCTATACAGCATATTTACACAACATGGCTTTCCATTCACTCAGGATCTCAGAAATAACAGGAAATGCAAATGCACTACAAAAGCCAACAGCATATATAAAAATTTACAGAAAAATTTAGTCTACAAAAGCATCTTTAAATTTATTTATTTTTTTTTGCCTAAGCAAGGCAAACTCCATAGTTCAAATCCAGTACAACAAACCATTGGTCAGGAGACCCCAGTTGGTCTTTATCTAGATTCAGCTGAGAAGTTTAATAGTGGTTCTCAAGGTTCCTGGTTTAGATCTATTTAAGAAGCAAGCAAGCAGATTTAGCCACCAACAGAAAATTTAACACTAAGCACCACAGAGTGTGTACTCAAACAACTGCAAGCTCCAAATACCTGATAAGCAGGCAGCATACAGGGTGTTTTGCTCACAATTCATTTGGGATAACACTCTCACAGCTATTTTTCTCACTTCTATCCTTAAAGTTAGGGAAGAAAGACATTTTTTCCAATACACTTTTTTGTAACCAGTTTGTGGGGCATGAAATTAAAAACTGAATACCCAGCCACTTGAGAATTTTAATTGTAGAAAAATGCATCTTGATGTGCTTGGTTTTATCAAAATATGGGGATAGAAGGTTAGCAAGCAAACAAAAAAAATGTACTAGTTTTCTATATTAGGAGAAGAGTCCTTATAGTGAACAGCATGATGATGATGTTCTAGTTATGCAAACAAGGTAGCACAATTATGAGTTTCCAGTAACCAAAAGTGCTCATTTTTCTGTTTGTTTTTTTTTAAATGAGTAGGCTTAGCCACCTAGTTGGTTAGAGCAGAAGACTATGATCCAAGAAAGCCAGGATTCAAATCTCACTGCTACTCCTTGTGACCTTGGGCAAGTACTTCATCCTCCATTGCCTCAAGTACTAACTTTGATTTTGAGCTCTCTGTGAACAGGGAAATAGCTACAGTACTTGAATATAATCCACTTTGAAGAATGGAAGAACATAAAAATATAATAATTGTTTTTTGTTTTAACAGCATATTGTAAAATCTAAGGTTAAGAATAAACAGAACTTAAGTACCAGCAACATGACTCATTTATGATCATCTGAGTCACCACTTACCTACACTGTGCCTCTCCCAGAAACCATTTAGTTAAAACAAAGTCTTGTAGGTGAAGAAAATATATTTAAAAGGACTGTAAACTATGAGCCAATACAAGCTAATCTGGTAATTTATTATAAATACTTTCTGCAGAAGATGAAAACATTTTACCAATAAGCATTTTTCTATGCGGCCCTTTACAGAAACTACTACTTAGTCTGCATCTAGTGTTAAAAAAAAAAAAAATTCTTAACCCTACAGGTTCTGAGACTGTCATAATATTTAATGCATTCTGCAGGAAAAAAGGGTTAAAATAAAGATTTTATAGGTCTACAGGAGAAAATTTTTCCTACTCATTTAAAATTAGCTCTGTGTTAACCAGACGGCAGCACAATGCAATTCTCTGTTAAGTCCACAATCTTGTTTTCAGAATAGATTTTTAGACATATAATACAATACTAAGATAAACAACCCTGTACAAGTTAACTACCGCATTAAATTGTCTGAAACGTTGTAAACCTCGGGGTTTGAGCTGTTTCCTACTCCTGCCTACTAGGCCCAGCTAGTGGTAAAAAAACGACCAACATTTAGAATACGCATACATGCTTAAATAGGAGCGACCGAACAAGAAAAATTAGATTGCTACACAATCCCCCCTCCAGTGGAGTGTGGAGACAAAAGGAGAACATAAAAAAAGAAATGCAGCCTCATGGGTGTGGTTAAGCGTGAAAAGAAATATCTGCTCGCTCCTTCGCCCACACATGCACACTAAGCCTTTTTTTTTTTTTTCCCTCCCCCGCTTACAGTCTCTCACCAACCCGGCCAGTTGCATTGCTCACAAGCACAGAGCTCTCTGTAATTGACACCAGTGACCTCCCTTCCCCCCACATTCCTTTCTCTCTCTCTCTCTGCGGCAGACTGTGAAAACAGAGCCAGCCTGGCCGCCGCCTCCCTTCCTGCAGCAAGGAAAGCCCGGCAGGGACGCAGCCGACGGGGGCCAGCCAGGCTCGCGCAGCTCGGCCGCCCCGCCCCGCTCCCATCCACGCCGCCCACGTGCCTCCGCTTCGGCTCTTGGCGGCAGCCGCTGCAGCTTTCCAGGCCAGGAATCCGGCGCAGACCGGCTGAGACTGGTACAAGCCGCTCCAGACCGGCCTGGGCTGGCAGCTGTGGGGGAGATATATTTACCCTGAACAAAGGGAGAACAGAGAAAGAGGCTGCCAGAACGGAAAAAAAATAATAATAATAAACCAAACAACAAGGCTTAAAGGAATAGGTGGAGGAAAACCTCTTGTACTGGGGTTTTTTTTTTGTTTTGTTTTTTAATACGAATCTGTGTTTTATTGGTTTTACTCTTAAAGGCATATTATTTTATTGTAATCTTTTAGATGCAATGTGTCGTACACTACATCCCTTTTGTATGACAAGTAAAGTATTCCTATTTAATTAAAAAAAAACAAAACCCCATTCACTAGAAGAAAAGAACAAAGACACTTTGTCAAGTAGGTTTCCGCATAAAAGTCTTCCTCAGTATTTTTCTCATAACTTGCTTGTTAGTAGCTGGAAAACGAAATACCTGCTGCAGTGGTATCTGCAGTCTCCTCCCAAAGGCATAATAACAATAAAAACTACGATTTTGACGTTACCATGTGATACACAGTAATAGTGTGCAGTGTAATAATTGCTTGCTCTGGTGCCCCTTGTTTATAGCAGTCCAGAAAGAAAGATGGGGAGCTAAGCCAGCTGGACCAAAATAGGATTAGAAGTCTCCAGAAGATCCATTTAAAGTTCATAAAATAAAAATAAATGTACTAATACCACAAGGTGATCGTGAAATGTTGTGCATTCTTACAATTTTGCTTGCTACAGAAATAACCAATAAAAAATTTTAGTTTCAATACTGCACCTTTAATAGTCAAGTCACTGCCAGAACTATAGCTTGTATATCTTTGCCAGGATGATGTTCTCATTTTCTATGAATTATAATGATTACTCTTGCTTAGTTGCATTTAGCTGATGCAGTTATGACTCAATGTCAGAATAAGTAGTATGTAAAAATCAGCCATACCGTTGTTGCAGAGAGTCTGACTAGGAGATATATGAGAGGAAACGCCAACCCAATTAGCACCCTTAGATTGTAATCCTCTGGGAATATACTTGTGGTACTTGAATATAATCTGCTATTGAAGTGGCTGACTAGTCACGAAAGGAGAAATATAAATTAAATTAAATACATGATGTTCTACTTATAATTCATTTCAATAGGTTAAGTTTCACGAGAACAAAAAACATACTGGGATATTACCAGAACATTTTGCCTCTGCTGTGCTTAAAGCAGCGCACAGGCTCAGATCCTGCCCTTTGCATCTGTGACAATGCTGTGAGCAAACCCATCACTGGGAAAGTCATGACATTTAAAAAATGAAATAAGGGACTCTTTTAAAAACATTCCCCTTTCCACAACTGTTGCTTTTTAGGGGCAATTTTAGAAACTTGTGTGGGCGGGAGAAAAGCCCATTGGTACCAATTTTTTGAAAGAGAAGTATGCACATGCTTTCCTTTTGAAAACTGACCAAGGGAAAATTGCTTGTAGAGATTTTCAGATTTTTTTTTCCCCAATCAAAACGACGTGCATAGTTTGGAAAGTACAAAAACCTCATGTGTTGTTGCCTCCTCTGACCTAACCTCACTCTGGAAAGGCCACCATGTATTGTGGAACAGTGTGTCTACTTTTGCCCACATACAGAGTGAGCAATTTTGAAATGGCTCTTTTACTCGGGTAAATGGATTTTGAAAATTGCCCTCCCAATGCTTTGGGAAGAACGCTGCTGTGACTTTTAAATTAAAAACCACACGGCAGAAATGCTAAGAATGTAATGGAAATAATAGGAACCATGTTAGTGAGCTTGTATATCCCTTCGGGATTAAAAAGAAATCCACTATCTAACCTCTGCTCCAACAGTGTCATTTAAAACCATGCTGAAATTCTATCTCAGCAACCCTGCTTTCATAAAACCTCCCTCCCCCCATGCCCGTGTCCCTCTTCCATCCCATGTTCCTTTTCAAAGAGAAATGAGAAGGGAAGCCCCAGGGAGCCCTTCACTACTTATATTTCTTTTCATTTAAATTTTACTTTTACTGCCGTGCAGCACTGTGGCCGGTTCCTGCCAGAACAGAGACGCAATTTACAATTGCATCATACGGTCCTTTTGTTTTGCTGACCTGCAGATCATTAAAAAAAAACCTCATCGCTGGAGGTCAGCTTTGGAGTTGCGGAAACAATAAACATAAAAATAAATTAAAAAAAAAATTTTTTTAAAAGAAAAAAGTTGGGGAGAGCCGTCTGGGCCCCCACTTGTGCACCATGGCTGGGCACCAGGGACACTTTGATTATACTCTGTACTGTATTTACTTGTGGTTCACTCATTTCACACTGTTACCTCCAGGAATGGTTGTAACCGTTTTGCATTATTCTTAATTTCGCTTGTGAGTTTTCCTTTTTATTTCATAAAGTCAGTGTTATAGGGAAGCTACTCTCTCAGAAAGATAAAATAACAAAAGGGGCTGTGCAGAAAAAACAAGTTTATAATCACTAGACCAACAGTAATCTGAGGTCAAGAAGTTATCAGGATTGAGAACAGGACTGTCTATGTAAACAGAGAGATGAGAAAAAACAATTTTGTGCAGTGAGTTGTGAGTACTCGAGTACCCAGTCTCTAGTGCAGAGGTGCACAACCCTGGTCCTCCAGGGTTGCAAACAGGCCTGTTTTATAAGATATTCACAGTGAATATTCATCAAGTACATTTGCATACATTTGGTATGAAACTAGGCTAATTTGTATAATGTGTTGCCCAGAAAAGCAAATCTTGATAACCTGGATTGTGGATGCACTTCTGCTCTGGTTTAGGTTACAAGTAGGTTTTTGATTAAAGCAAAAAATCACATGTACCCAAATTTGGTTAAACTCTTGCTGCTGGAATTCAAAATAACAGCAAGATCTCATAATTCTGGAGGTCTATTACTTTGACATCACTCTCACTCCCACCCGTCCATCAAGTAAACAACTAGTGCAGCCAAAAATATATTTTTAAATACTACTGTCGAGAGACACACTGTGCGTTACTTCAAGGGGAAGCCCGCAGAACCTAAAATGACTGCTAAAATCCAGATGGCTTAGGGTTTCAGAAGGGAAGGCAAGGACTAGTAAAGACGACAAGAGGGAGGAAGACGAACCTTTCAAATTTCTAAGAGGAAAACATGACTGGTGAGAGGACTTAAGCTAACATTACCTTGTCCCTGAGTTCTGCTTTGGCATAAACAAGCTGAACAGTTGCATAATGACGAGAAGAGCTATTAGTTCAGCTCTGTCTCCCTCTCCTGTCTCACATAAGCACTGAATATACTATTGTGTGTAGCTGTGCCGCTTACACATATATGTGTCTCTCTGGAGATATTTGCTGGTGCCTGTATATATCTTGGTGTGTGTGCGTGGGTATGTGTGCGTGTATGTGTGTGTTCTTTTAGGCGTGAGTCTATATGTCTGGGTGTAGCTGCATTTCTGTATTTTAGTTTATATGCATGTGTTTGCATCTTAACATCTGTGTTTCCTCCCCTGTGTTTCTACGTGTTTGTATGTGTGACTACATTTGAATCTATATTAGTACGTAGGCAGGGCATGTGTTTCTCTGAGTGTGTGAGTGTGCATGTGTGTCTGCATGTTTATGTGTTTGCTGGAGAAATGCCAGTCAGGGGTGTGGTTATGGTTTCCTTCAAAATTGTAGATGAAGCCAGAATTGTCAACCATGCAAGCTCAGTAGGGTGTAGTCCCAGCCGCCAGCTGGGTTACAAAAAGTCAGTTTTAGATTTTATATTATAGCACCAGCCGTTCATTTTTAGTATCTGGATTTAGGTCATTATTTAATGTATTTCTGCTTAACAGTAGTGATGTGCACAGACAAGCTTGGAGTCTGGATTAGTTTCTTGACTCAAAGTCCTGCCCATGAGGTTGACTTAGGTGGGAAATCATCAAAAAGCACTCACAACTGGGGATTAGGGAGCCAAGAAATACTCTTACTTGATATTAGTAATACAGAGTGCTATATCTGATATTTAGCTACATCAGTGACATCTAGTGGCTGGTTAAACAGCAAGATTAGAAAGAGCTACAGCTTGTTCTTACAATCTCCAGAGCTCAATGCAGCAACTAAATGGCTTCTATATGGGAGATGAAGAATGCAGGGGGAAAAATCCCATAAAGAATAGCAAATAAAAACAGATACATTATGGTGCCAGATAAGGACTGTAAGCAAGCTAGATTTGACCTGGAGACTCAGGGATATCTATGAAATCAGAGGGATAGTTATGTTAGTTTGGTGTAGCAAAAATGACAGGAAGCGGGTAGCACTTTACAGACTAACCAATTTATTGAGGCATGAGCTTTCAAGGACAGAGTCCACTTCATCAGATGCATGAAGTGTGGGTAAAATACATGGGGATTGGAGGTGGGGGGGAAGAGGATACAGAACAAAGAGAAGGCACTTAATTAGGCAAGCAGGTTGTGGAAACAGAGTGTTAATAGCAGTATAGTTCAGACAATCTGAGTTAAGTGTGAAAAGACAGAATGATCCGAGAACAGATAAGTTCACAGATAGTTGCAGTGTGCCATGAAGCTTTTGTCTCAGTTCAGACCTAGGGTGATGGCATTAATTTTTTTTATGAGTTCCAATTCAGCAGTTTCACATTGGAGTATTCCCTTGAAGTTCCTTTTTAGGAGTATAGCAACCTTAAGGTCAGATAGAGAATATCCTGGAAGGTTGAAATGTTCTCCGACTGGTTTCTGAATGTTATAATTTCTAATGTTAGATTTATTTCCATTTATTTATTTTTTTTCTTAGGGACCTATTTGTCCAATGTAGACAGCCACATTATATTGGAAACCCACCAGTTACCACACATACTTATATGTCTTCATCTTCCACACAGCCCCTACCACCAGGTCTATTCTCTACAGCCAAGCCCTACGGTATAATCACATCTCTTCTGACCCTTCGGAGAGGGACTCCTATCTGGAGAAATTATAACGGACATTTTTGGAATTAAGTACCCACCCAATGAGGTAAGAAAACAGATCAACAGAGCCAGACAAATACCCAGGAGCACCCTGCTATAGGAGCATCTCAAAAAAGAAAATAACAGAACACCTCTGGTTGTTACCTATAGCTCCCAGGTGAAACCACTGAAACATAACATGAAGGATTTACAACCCATCCTGGACAATCATATCACCTTCTCACAGGCCGTGGGCGGCAAGCCTATCCTGGCTTACCAACAACCCCCAACAATAAAAGGATACTCACAACAACCACAAATTGTATAACAATGACACCAACTCAGGAATCAGACCCTGCCAGAAACCCAGATGCCAACTCTGTTTTCATATTAACCCAGGCAACACCATCACAGGATCCAACTACATCAGCTACAATATCCGGGGCTCATTCACTTACTCTTCTTCTAATATAATATATGGTATCGCCTGCCAGCAAAGTCCCTTGTCTACATAGGACAAACAGGTCAATCCTTACAGAAAAAAATAAATGGACAAATCTGACATTATAAATTGCAACATTCAGAAACCGGTAGAAGAATATTTCAATCTTTCAGGACATTCTCTATCTGACCTTAAGTTTGCCAGACTCCTAAAAAGTAACTTCAAAGGAACACTCCAGCGTGAAACTGCTGAATTGGAACTCATAAAAACTCCCCACCATCACTCTAGGCCTGAATAAAGAGAACAGCTTCATGGCACACTACAACTATCTATGAACTTAACTGTTCTCAGATCATTCTGTCTTCACACTTACCTTGTCAGTAGTCTGGACTATAATGCTATTAACACTCTGTTTGTACATCCTGCTTTCCTAATTCAGTACCTTCTAGGGATGTGCAGGAGGGATGGATTCGTCCGATTCGGTATTCGTATTCGTCCGGACCCAAATCCGTTGCATCCGTTCTCGGGGGACCCCGATCCGTTTATTAGTTATATATATATTCGTTTCCCAAAAAAAACCCCCATCCCAAACCTTTAAATTTAACTACAACCCCCAGCCTCCTGACCCCCCCCAAGACTTGCCAAAAGTCCCTGGTGGTCCAGCGGGGGTCCTGGAGCGATCTGCACTCGGGCTGTCGGCTGCCAGTATTCAAAATGGCGCCAATAGCCTTTGCCTTTACTATGTCACAGGGGCTACCGGTGCCATTGGTCGGCCCCTGTCACATAGTAGAAGCACAAGATGGCGCTGGCCGTCCATTGCTCCTACCTTGTGACAGGGGCCGACCAATGGCACCGGTAACCCCTGTGACATAGTAAGGGCAAAGGCTATCGGCGACATTTTGAATACTGGCAGCCAACGGCCTGAGTGCAGGAGATGGCTCCAGGACCCCCGCTGGACCACCAGGGACTTTTGGCAAGTCTTGGGGGGGGGATCAGGAGGGTGGGGGTTTATTCGTTAGTGATACGTTGTATTCGTGGGAGTTCGCCATACGTTTCGTGCCCCCCACAAATACAACGAATATGGCATATACGTTGTTGATTGCCAATATGTTGCAAACGAATGCCCACCCCTAGTACCTTCTCTTTGTTTTGTATCTAACCCCCCTCCCCATTTACCATATATTTTACCCACCTCTGTACTACACTTCATGCATCTGACGACATGGTCTCTGGCCTTGTCAGTGATGGCTAACCTATGACACGCGTGTCAGAGGTGACATGCCGAGCCGTTCTTGCTGACACGTATAGCGTTTCGGGACTATCGAATTTTTTCTTTTTTTTTAATCGGCTGAGCCAACCCTTTAAAATTAGTTTTTTAGTATCCCTCCACACCCCCCCCCCCCCCCCCCCCCCCAATGCCCCCGGGCGCAGGGAGGCGCATGCGGCGCAGCAACAGGCAGATAGGCAGGGTCGTGGTGAGGCTCACGTCACCACGGCCCGAAGAAAAAGATCGTGTTTAAACGTGCTGATGCTCCTCCTCCTTCCTGCCTGTGCGGCCCCGGAAATAAACGTTGCCGGAGCCGCGTGGGCAGGAAGGAGGAGAAGCATCAGTGCGTGCAGAAGAGGAGCATCGCTTGCACTTACGGGCCGCCACGAATCCCAAGTCGCAGCGGCCCGAGAAGAGGAAGAGGCCCGGTAGCAGGGCCGCTGCAGAGCCCATCCTGCGGCAACCGTCGAAGAGGAGGCCCAGAGGTGAGAGAGAGGCTGAGGGTCTGTAGAGGGTGTGTGTGTGCGTGTATGAGATGAGTTGAGAGATTGTGTGTGAGGACCTGAATGTTTGCAGAGACGGCATGTGCTTGAGCAAGACAGCATGTGGGAGTGAGAGAGAGCCTTTGTGTGTGAGAGTCAGACAGCATGTGCCAGTGAGAGACTGTGTGTATGAATGATTGTATGAGAGAGAGCATGTGACAGTGAGAGCCTGTGTGTGAGAGAGAGAAATGCATGTGAAAATGAGAACCTGACTGTGTTTGAGGGAAGAAGATGGAGAGAAAAGAAACAGAAAAAAAGACAATATAAAAGGAATTGGCAAAAAAAAAAAAAAGAAAGGGAAGGTGGAAAAAAAAAAAAGCCTGTGACCAACCAATTAGAAAACTAAGATCAGACAGCAAAGGTAAAAAAAAAAAATTCTTTTTAGTGATTGGCACATGTAATCTTTGGGAATGTGCAAGAATAGCAACATCCCCAATAGTCATGTGGTAGCAGTGACAGTGGCAGCAGAGGAATGAGAGAGGTTCCAAGGTTGCTGGCAAAAGAGAGGGGGGTCTACCTTTAGTGTGTGCATGTGAATGAATGGGACTCTGCCTGGGGGTGTATGTGTGTGAATGCATGGGTGCCTGCCTGGGGGTCTGTGTGTGTGAGAATGAATTGGTGCCTGCCTGGAGGATGGAGCGGGAGTGGTGTGAAAATGAATGGGAGCCTGCCTGGGTGTGTGTGTTTGTGTGTATGTGAGGGAGCCAGTGAGTGTGAGAGCATGAGTGTGTATGAGAAAATCCAGGGGAGTAAGAGTTTGTGTGGGAGGGGGGGTGGGGGGTGGAGGGGGAGAGAGTGTTTTAATTGAAGATTTAGCCGATGAAATTCAGCAACAAAAAAGTTACTAAGCAGGTAAGGTAAAGAATTATTTGTTTTTGCTTTATTAATAAATACAGTACATATATTAAAATTATAACTTTTTGTTATTAATTAGAGCTACAAATATCACTATTATGGATTTTTCTAGAAGTGACACACCACCCGAGTTATGCTCGGTTTTTTTAATGAATTTTGACACGCTGAGCTCAAAAGGTTGGCCATCACTGGTCTATAAGGTGCTGCCTACCTCTTGTCATTGCTGGGTCTCTAGAGACATTTGGGAAATCTCTGGGTGCTGGTTTCTCCCCTTCTGTTCTATGCAGGCTGCCTGGGAAGAGAGAAACAACAGGAGAGGAGGAGGTAAATTAGAGAGCAGAGTGGCTCTTTTTTGTTCTGCTCTGCTCTGATACTCCAACCTCACCCCCTCCCTTCCTATTCCCTGCAGGACAGGAGGGGAAAGTCTGCATTAGGGAGTAACACTCTTGTATGCTCTATCCGCTGCAGCCTGAGCCTCACTCCCTCCCCTTCTGTTTCCTGTAAACCGAATGGGAGTGTAAGGACTGGAGCAGGAAGAAGAGGGCTGCTCTTTGCTGAGTGAGATTCTTTGCAAGAGCCCTGTGCGCCTATGTCTCAGAAGGGGGAGATCCTCGGATCAGAGAGGGGGAAGAGGGCACATGCCGAGTTAAGGGAAGGGGAACAGTGCTGAGATCAGTTCTGGGGGAAAAGGAATAGTGCTGGGGTTCGGCATGGGAATAGAGAAGAAGGTGCTAGGGAATATATATAGAATGTGTGTTTATGAGATGGGGGAAGGAGTGGAAGAGAGGAAGTTGATACACCCCACCTCGCCTCTGCTAATCCACAATGTATCCCAGGGTGACCACAACTCAAAAGTTCACAGGTATGACTGTAAGGCCTATCTAGTTCTACTCTGCCTAATTAACCCAGCAGAATGACTCTAATTACAGCTGGATAGGAAGTGTTGATGAGCCATAAAGTTGTCCCTTTTCTACTATATTACATTTTTAAGGTCTTTCTTAACAGATTCCAGATGTAAGCAGCTGTGCAGCCCTGCCTAACTCCATCTCTCATCAGTTTTCCTGTTTGTTTTAAAGGAGAAAATAAAAACAAAACAACTTGTGAGATACTTTTGATAGGCTAATATTTTATAATAAAATAGGCACAAAGAGGATGGCAAGAAAGAAGCAGAGTAAAACAAAATGAATTTGGAGCAGAGAAAGAAAGAAAAGAGACAAGTAGAAAAAAAGAAACAGACAAAAAGGAAACATCTTTCATTTTGGTAAGCCCCACAAAGCCATCTACTCCTGGACCCAGATGTTGCAATGCAGGGTGTGAGAGGTGGCCTAGGAAAGCTTCACTGACAGCACTAGGGGAATTTTGAGCTGCTGGGCATTCTCCTTTTTTTCTGTGAGAAAGAGGGAAAGAGAGAGGAGAGGATGCTGAAGAGGAACTATTACAGTGGATCTCCTTTGCATGCTGGAAAATAGGGATAAATAAGAGATAGAGAGGAGGGCCTGATGATGGAAGGTGCTTTCTGCAGATGCACCTCATTTTTTTTTTTTGACTAATAGCTGGCAGCTAATCACTAAGTAGGAGTCATGTGACATCATCCTTTCTGAGGATCTAGTGGAAGTGGAGGGCCCATTGCCCTGTGGTTGTAAACATAAATTGCATGTGTAATTGTAAAGCCCCTCCCTTTTCATGGGGGACAGTTTGGCGACTGCAGAGAGGGTGAGTTGCACTGCTGCAGCCCCGGAATGGGTTTAGTCCACTAGGATTCGCCAGATGGAGACCAGAAAGAGAGACTTACCACAAACTCAATGTCTACACCTTTTAGCTTGGTTCCAAAAAATTAGAATTTTATTGTAAAATCTACAAAGAAAGCTGTAATCCTCCCATGGAGGTTTCAATAGAAGAGAAAACAATAGAATTGAAGTACAGTCAATTATAGTCTTTCCCGCTCCAAAGTGCCTCCCTCCAAGGAGTTACAGATGACATACAATTATTCAAAATTATTAAAACATGAGCAGATTGTCAGGGATTGATGAAAGACCTTGCTAGGACGAGGAACTGGGCATTTAAAAAGCAGATGAAATTCCTGGATGATCCGTATTAAGAATTACAAACTGCCCCTAGAACAACAACGTGTCGCATAGGCAGGCTATAAATATTTTAAATAAAAAGAAATGTACAAAGCGATGCACGTAGAGAAAAAGAAGATCCTAACTATAGGTGCACAATGCTGGGTTTCTTATTAGCGGTTATCATTCAGCATAATATTTTAGGAATTCTTGTGGAAGACACATTGAAATCCTCAGCTAAATATGTGGCAGCAGCCAAAATAGCAAATAGAGCATTAGGAATTATTCGGAAAGGAACAGAAAATGAGAGAGGAGAAATAAATGCGTCTGTGTTGATCCATGGTGCGACCACACCTTGAGTACCGTGTGCAGTTCTGGTCACCATGACTCAAAGAAGGTACAGCGGAACTAGAAAAGATGCCAAGGAGGGCAACAAAAGTGGTAAACGGCTTTCTTGTAAGGAAAGGGTTAACAGGTTAAGGCTCTTCAGCTTGGAGAAGAAACTGAGAAGACTTATGGTAGAGGTTTACAAAAGCATGAGTGGTATACAAAAAGTTATAATAATATCAAAAGAATACTAGGACTATAGAATTTTCCATGAAATTAACTAGCAATAGATTTAAATCACTTTTTTTTTTAAGTAATTTTTTTTTTTAATCCAATGAACAATTAAGCTACGGAATTTGTCAAAAGAAGATGTGGTCAAGACTAGTAGTATAGCTGAGTTTAAAAAAACGGTTGGACAAGTTTCTGGAAGACAGGTCCATAAAACATTTTTCACCAGATAGACTTGGGTGTCTGTATTTCATATTTTCTATGAGTGAGAGATGGGGAACAGACTTTTCTGTTAGAATCTACTGGGTTTCTGCAGGTGACCTGGATTGACCATTGCTGGAAACAGGATGCTGGGCTCCGTGGACCATTGGTCTGCCTCAGCATGGCGCCTCTTATGTTCCCACAGCATGCTCTCTGCTGGCCAAAACCACTTTCTTCATTCTTAAAGGAGTGTACAGGAATTTTTCAATTCTTTGTGCTAAAGAATACATTTTAGTAAAGGAAAGGGCCTTGAGACAAGTATGTTCACAAACAGGTATTAAACACATGTGTGGGTGGATACGCAATAAAATTAAGCAGGCACATACATAAAGACATTTATGTTCAAATACACAAAACAATGTACACACAAACATACATAGAAAATATGCAATCAGTGGGTAAAATTTTCAGTAGCGCGCCTAACTGCAAAGTTACACATGTAATTTTAAGTATTCGCAAAACAACTCGATTTTCAAATGTGCAGTTGTTTTTGAATATCGGGTTGTTAAGCAGCTACATTTGTGTGCGTAAGTTTGCCTGTTTCAAAATGACAGCAAAAGATATGTGCATTAGCCTGCTATGTGCTAACTTTAACAAAAAATTTAAATTACATGCATAAATTAAGAACACTCTGCTGAAACATTCCCCCCCCTCACCGGAACGTCTTTTTTTCCTGTTTCCAAATTTATTCATATTGGGGCAGAATTTAAAAGCCCTACGCGCGTAAATCCAGCTGGGGCCCGGAGACGCGCGCAAGCCCCAGGACTCGCATATGTCCCGGGGCTTGAAAAAAGGGGCGGGATGTGGGCGGTCTGGGGCAGGGAGGGGGCGTGGCCATAGGCTTCCGTAGGCCTGCTAGGCCGGGAGATTGCGCGCCGGCACTTGGCCGGTGCGCACAACCTACACCTGCCCAGAGGCAGGTACAACTTGCATAATAAAGGTTTGGGGGGGGGCGTTGTTTAGGGGAAGGGAGGGGAAGGTGGGGGGCAAAAGGAAAGTTCCCACCAAGGCCGCTCCGATTTTGGAGCAGCCTCGGAGGGAACAGGGAAAGCCATTGGGGCTCCCCTAAGGCTCGGCGCGCGCAAGGTGCACAAGTGTGCACCCCCTTGTGCGCACCGACCCCGGATTTTATAACATGCACGCGGCTGCGCGCACATGTTATAAAATCGGGTGTAGATTTGTGTGCGCCGGGTTGCGCGCACAAATCTACACCCGCGTGTAGGTATTAAAATCTGCCCTATTATGAACTTATATGCATAGTTCTGGATGACTAAATATCTACTTAGGTGCAGTCAGGCAATCTACATCTATAACTTCTTTTTCTACATGTACAGGTTCTGATTAAGCTATTGAAAATTTACCCCAAAGTGTGCAATCAGTCATGCAATGAACACACTTAGACAGTAACTTTTAAACATCCACATGGGCATACATGTTTATTTATTTAGATTTATATTCCACTTTTTGCAGTGCTTCAAAGTGGATTACATTCAGGTACTGTAGGTATTTCCCTATCCCCAGTGGGCTCACAATCTAAGTTTGTACCTGAGGCAATGGAGGGTAAAGTGACTTGCCCAAGGTCACAAGGAGCGACAGCAGGACTCGAACCCTGGTCTGTAGCCCACTGCTCTAACCACTAGGCTACTCCTCCACTCCACACATGTATGCACATCTGCCGGTTCACATGAATGGTTGTGGCCATTTTATAACATACGTGTGTATATGCACATGTTATAAAATCGGCTGTATGCGAGTACATATATGCACAATTTTATATGGACGCATGCATGTGCACGCAAATGCCGGTTCTGCCACGTAAGTGGGGGGGAGGGGGGGATTTTAAAAACAATGTGCGCTAAAGAAATATACCTTTTTCCCAGTTCATTCCCTTTTTGCCCAGTTAACGGATTGGATTTCCTAATTCCCCCTGTTATGTAGCCTCCCTTTTACCCTTTTAACCCTGACTCTTAAAACCCCGCTGACTCACCTAGTTTTCAAGATTTTATCACTTACACGCCATCCACGTCCATAGCAGAAGTAAAGTTATGTGGTAGGGAAACCCAGCGCGCACATTTCAAGGCAACTTCCTGGAACACCTATGTCCCGCTCATTCTCTGCCCAGACCATGCCCACGCCCTGCTCATTTTGAACTTTTTGATTTGTGCATATAACGGGAGATATGCACCGTACTCGCACGCTTCTTAAAGTCCATGCGGTGCACGCCGGCCCGAGATACTTGCGTATCTCCTGGCTTTGGCGCGTGTAGGGCTTTTAAAGTTCATCTGTAAGCGCATGTACATCTGAGCAAACACAAAACCAAGTATGTACAATGCACACACAAGGCATCACCTAGGTATAAAATGTACACGTAAAAAATGCATGCACATTTAGACTTATAAAATGCGCACACAGCTTGAATACATAATTATCTTGTATTTGTATGCATAATGAAACGTAACCATATAAACACAAAACACATAATATACACAAAATATTCACATATGTATAATATGGTCGGAAGATACACACAACATGCATTTATATATGCAAATACCTTTCTAGCTCACATACGAACGGTAAATATGCATTAAGTACATGCACATTTAAATAACATGTATATGTATGCATGTTATTTATTGCAGTAATGTGCATGTTTTTAATGCATTTAGAACATTTTTCTTTTAGCAAATAAAGTTTATTTCCGATTAGTGCCTAGTCTGCTCTCTGCCACAGAGAAAGGGACTCCAGGAACTAATTGTACTGCTTACTTTGAACTAGTGGATACTCAAATTCTTCCCTGCCCCTCCAAAGTCCTTAAAAGTGACTTCCTCCTAATGCATACTTGGTTCTGAGAGCCTCGGGCCCCTTAAAATAAGGTTACGCTCTTCAGGCAAGTTCTCCTACTTTTCTTTTCAAAGATTAAGATCTTCCCCTCCCACTCTGCCAAAAAAAAACAAAAGCCAGGCACTGTTTGTTAATCTGCTCTACCCTTGGCTTTTTCAAGGAGTCTTTTTTCATACTGTTTTGGGAGAACCACCATAAAACCCCCCACTTTGAGTTAACTTGCAGTTCCTAAACTAACACCCAGACACATTAAGCCTGTCAGGATTTTACTCCTCTCCAGAAAAAGGAAAGCTAGTGTTTAACCCACTGTTCACGGCTTGTTTTACATTCTTTACTGCAGTGGTTCCCAAATTGTGGGGTGGAGTATGGTTGCCAAATGGGCCGATAGTCAACTGACCTGGTCAGTTTTCCTCTGGCCAGGCTGGTTGCTGGCACAAGTTCAAAACCGGCAAAATAAAAGCCGGGCTTCAACTACCCCTCTCGCTGCCCACCAGCTGGGTTAAAGAGCACAACAGCCATTGGGTGACAGGACAGCATCAGCTCTGATGGGAAGGGGGGGGGGGGGGGAAGAGCTGAGTGCTCTCTGCAGCTCTCCTTCTCCTCCTCTCCCCCATGGCCTGTTGCCATGGAGATTGAAGGAGAGGGGGCAGCAGGCTCAGCAGCTCTTTCTTTCTTGCCCTCTCCACTTCCTGGACATCTGACTGAGCTAGAGGAGGAGGAGGAGGAGGCAGAGAGAGCCACTAGGCAAAAGAAGGAGTGAATGAGGTGTGTGTGTGTGTGTGTGTTTGGGGGCAGGGGGTTTGCAAGAAGAGTTGAATGTTGGGGGAGGTCCAAGAAGAGAGGGTGAATGCTGGGGGGGGGGTGTGACAAGGAGATGGTGATTATTTGGAGGTGTGATAAGTCATGAAGAGGGGTGAAAAGTAGGAAGAGCATGAGAAGGGGTTGAAAGCTGGGGGAGCATGAAGGAGAGAGTGAGAGAGGGGGAACAAGGTGAGAAGATTGGGGATAGGGTGAAGATAAGAGAACACATCCCACGTGGAGTAGCCTAGTGGTTAGAGTAGTGGACTGCAAAACCAGCATTCAAATCCCACTGCCACTCTTTGTGACCTTGGACAAGTCACTTTATTCTCCGTTGCCTCAGGTACAAACTTCTGCCTGATTCACTAAGGATTTTCTCCCATTCTGTGTCTATGGGAAAATACCTTGATGAATCAGGCCCTTAGACTGTGAGGCCTCCGGTGATAGGGAAATACTACAGTACCTGAATATAATCCAATATGAAGTGTTGAAAAGCAGAATATAAATAATAATGTAATGGCAGGGTTTTTCCCCTTAGAGTTGGCAAGCCTATTGTAAAGGCAATGCTGGGTTATGGGAGAATTGTGAGAAAATTAGTAGCAAAACACAAGGTAGGTAAGCTTCTAAAACCTTAAAGTAGATTCAGCTGTAAATTACTTGTAAACATGGAGTGTTTTACAGTATTTATAGCATCAAAATTATGATGCTACTTTTGGAACGACGGTATAACAAAACGCCTAAATAAATAAATAAATACATGAAAAGCAAATGCTAATATTAATTTAGAGTGACGTTATCTTTCAGGGGCACAGTGGTTTTCTCATAGATATGTAGATCCAGAAAAGAAAAGGTTAGGTGAATGTATAAAATGCATAACATGGGCATGGAAGGTCAACCTACCAGCTTTTTCTTCCTCTTACTTCTATACCTGCCTCTTGTTCCCCCACTTCCCCCCGTTTTTCGGATGGAAGCAGGCATAAGTGGAAATAAAATGACTGTAGCTTTATTCAGTTTACAGACTTGAAATACAGTTCATGTATCACATAAAAGGTTACATTCCCTTTATGGTTAAGTGTTTGCACTTTCTACTGTTGTTTTCCTTGATTCCTCTCATACTGCAAGCCTGCCACTGGGGTAAGCTGGTTGTCTTAGAATTGCCCTCCCTTAGTCTGGCTAAAAGTATTCGCTGTCTTCATAAACGCATGTGCTTTTAGGTTGCTGCGGGGAGGCGTTTCGAGAGGCATGTTTAGGGCAGGAGAGGAAAGTGATGCGCATAGATTGTATTTTCCAATCTATGCAATGTTATTTTCCATTAGAATTTCACCTGCATAAAAAAACAAGTGCAGTACCCGGGATCCTTTGTACATGCATAATTTCCCTTTGAAAATTAGGTGCAAGATCTGAGGGTGCTATGGGGGGAAGTTTGAAAAATTGCTCCCCAGAATGACAACGGTGCCCATGCCAATGCTCTTTATTATTGTGAACAATTTTAACTAGATGTAGTAAAGCAGGGGGCCAACGCCGATCCTCAAGAACTACAAACAGGTGGAGCTTTCAGGATATCCACAATAAATATGGAAGAGAGAGATTTGCATACAGAGGAGGAAGTGAATGTAACTCCTTCTCGTGCATTTGTATTGTGGATATCCTGAAAATTAGGCCTGTTTGTGACTCTTGAGGATCAGAGTTTGTCACCCCTGTATTAAAGGGTAGGCCTCATTTTGTGTCATTGGATAAAATGCTGAACACATCCAGCCATTTTGAATTTATTACCGGGGAAGCCAACTTAAGACCAGTGGCATACTTAAAGTATTTGGCACCCGTGGCAGATACTTCTTTGGCACCCCCCCCCCCCCTAATATATAATTTTCAAATTTCCTAAACATCAATAAAATATTTCAAAACAGCAGACATATCAAATAACACCCAATAATTAAAACTAATAAGGATTTTAAAAATCTCCTGCTCTCCATATCTGTCATCCTAAGATTGTGTAGACTGGGGGCACGCATGCACACAAACACACTCAAACATACACAATATCCGTTCTCTCTCTCATACTCAGATTCTTGCTTGGAGAGAGTTAGAGGGAGCATGTGTGTGTGTGAGTCATATACACACACACACACACTTTCTCTGTACCTCTCTCGCATACACTTCCTCTGTGTCTCTCTCTCCTTTATTTCCCTCTCTTTCTCACAAACACACATATGCAGACAGAAAGTGAACTGGAAACCACAGTGCAACAATGGAAAAGCAGAAAATCAGTATTCCTCAAACCAATACAATCAAGAAATATAAATCAATCAGAATAGAAAAACCATACTAAAATATATACATTTCAAAACAGCTGATGAATAGAATAATATTCAATAATTAGAAACTCCTGTAGAAATTTTAAAAATTCCTAAACATCGATAAAATATTTCAAAACAGCAGACATCAAATATCATCCAGTAATTAAAACTAATAAGGATTTTAAAAATTCCCCGCTCTCCATATCTGTCACCCTGAGATTGTTGTGAACTGGGGGTACACACACGCACACAGAGACACAAACAAACTATGCTCTCTCTGACTCACACACACATACACGCTTGGTGAGAGACAGAGGGAGCTTGACTTTGCGCGTGTGTGAGACAGACACACGTTTCCTCCGTCTCTCTCACACTTGCACATCCACTTCCTCTGTATCTCTTACACACGATTCCTGTCTCACACACGCGGACACACACATATGCTTCCTTTCTTTCACCTCTACCCCTGCACACAGGCACCCTCTCATACACACACACAGGCACCCTTTCACACATACGCACCCATAGGCACCCTCTCATATATACACAGGCACACACACTCACTCTTATATACATTCACCGTCTCATACACACACAGGTGTTCTCTCATACACACACACATACACACACCGTCTCATACACATACACACACTCTCTCATACACATACAGGCACCCTCTCATACACACACACACACCCTCTCATATACACACACACCCTATCATACACTGGCACTTACTCTCACAGGGACAATCGTTTGCTTCTTCTGCCGCTGGCTTCTGGAAACACCAGCGGCACCTCAGAGCCTCATCTTCTTGTGCTGGCTCTGGGAAATGCCAGCGGCACCGCAGAGCCTCGTCTTCTGCAGGACCTTGCTTTTGCTGGTGGGGAGTGGGAACCCCACCAGCATGTCTCTGCACTACATCGCTAAGGTACCTTCCTGCTGCCGGCATTGGCACCCCTCCTCCCGTTGTCACCCGGGGCAGACCGCCCCCTTGCCTCCCCCCCCCCCCCCCGTAGTATGCCGCTGCTTAAGACTAATAGACGTAGAAAGTCTCCAGCAATCGATGGGAGATTCACACTTTGGAGGGTTACTTCCAGGGTTACTTTCTGCACTCCTGCTAGGAAAGGCTAAACTCCTACCTAGCAGGGATCTATTATATGCCCTCAGGCAGCAGAACAATGTTTCATCCCCTTTCCTCCAGGTAGCCTGCAGGGAACAGGAGTGGAGGGGCTACAGAAGGGAGCAGAACAATTGTTTTTTGCTCTGCTGTATCTGCTCTGGCCTCCTCCCCTCCTGTCTTTCGACGTGTCAACAAGCAGCATGTGGGGAGAAACAGGAGGGAGAGATGCTGGCGCAGCTATCTGGGATCCAAGAACTAGAACTCAGCTGGGGGGGGGGGGGTAGAGTTGGGGGAGGAGGAAGGAGGGCACAAGTCTGAGAACTGTGAGTGATTTATTGGGATGGAGAGGAGGTAAATGCTGAAAAGGGGGTGAAATGAAGAGGGAGGAAATGCTGGGGGGGTGGGTCATGTGAGGAGCAGGAATGTTGGGGGAGACGAGGAGAAGTACATTTTGGGGGAAGTGAGGAGGGTTTTGAATTCTTGGGGAGCACAAGGAGGGGTAGATGCTGAGGGAAGTATGAGGAAGAGGGTGAATGGAGGCGTGGGGGGGGGGGGGGGTTTATAAAGAGAAGGATATATTCCATCTCTTCCCCCATCTCCCTGAAGTCGGCAATGCAAGCAAGGGCTGCCTGGTAGGCCTGAATTTGTCAATAAGCACACAGGCCTGTGTCTAGGGCAGCAGAAACATGGGGGGCAGCAGGGTGGCTGAAGATTTGCTGCCTTTCAGTTGTGCTGAATCTCACTCAGCAGAGAACAGCCCTTTTCTGCCTGATCTAGCCCCTCCCTTCCAGGCAGCATGCAGGGAATAGGAGAGCCTGCAGCAGACAGATCAAAGGAGGATCATTTTGGGGAGATTAGGAGGGGCTGAGTAGAGATCTTTGGAGGGTGGGAAAAGAAGCTGGGGTATGAGGGTGTCTGTGTGTATGTGTTTCAGATTGGGTAGGATATTAGAGAGAAGCATGCAAGGAGGCACAGGACTGGAGCATGGTAGGGACACCTCCCTCCTATCCTCCCCACCCACTGCAATTCAAATCCTCCCCAGATCTTGGAGCCTTCCTTCCTTCCTACCTCTCCCTTCTCTCCAGATCCTGAAAACCACTCCCCAACTCTTCCTACCCATCCTCCCCTTCCTCAAGCCAAGATCCTTCCTCCTTTTCTCTCTGTCTCCTCTTATGAGGATTCCTAATCTTCCCCATCTCGAGTCCTCTTTCCTTTACACACTCCTTCCCCTTGCTAATCACCCCATTCCTGATCCCCCTCCCTTCCCCTTCCCCTTCCCATCCCCATCCCCGTCTCCTCACTATACTGATAATTGAGGTCACTTTTCTTCACCCAGTAAAAATAATATACAATTATACTAATCATAGTATAAAACGACTATTTTTCTAATGTAATATAAAAGATGGAAATGTTTATCAAATTGCTTCTGAACTTTTAAATTTTGGCCACAACAGAATCTACCCCTGAGCAGCCACAGGAAACTAGGGGGCTGTGCCTTAGACCTTCTGCTCCCTGTTGTCCAACCTCGGGGAGGGGGAGCGGGATGGGGTGGGGGGCAACAACACCAAAGGTGCTTAGGGGCGTCAAAACCCTAAATCCATCACTTCTCTCTTCCACAAGGTCTGTGATGCTTTGTGTTTTCCAGCTCCCGTTCAGACTAGAATGGGGAGACTTGAGTAGGTAAGAGTGAGCCAGGTTAGGAGGTACATGGAAACTATGGGTTTCTATGTGTGCGTGGCTGGGGGAGGGGGGCAGCGGGCAGGGGAGGAGACTGTCACTTGATCCAGAGGTGTGTGTATGTGTGTGTATTGTTCTGGAATGACCACTGGAGGGGGGGGGGGGGGGTGAGTGTGGTGTGTAGGCAGGCTTAAAATCTTCCCTATTAGAAATTGTTCCCTCTTGTCAGTTCTGGACAAATGCCTTGTTTTCAAGTGCGTTCCTAGAGGCAGGGGGACTTGCCTGAGGTCACACAGAGAGCCAGTGGCAGAGGGGCTTTTTGAACTCTTGCCCTAAGACTTCTCTTGAATCATAATCCAATGGATTTCTGAAGCATAGCAAGGAAATTCCCTTTCAGCTCCTTGTTTGCTTTCTTTTAATCCCCACCCCCCCCCCCCCCCCCCCACCCCGGGGGAATAGTAATGCCCAGATGGGCACTGGGGAATTGGAACTTCCACTGTCCCTGAGGGCTGGCGAGATATCTCTTCTGAGAAAATCCCTCAGTACTGCTCTCTGGCCAGCAAGGGTTACCATGGCAGCAGCAGCTGTTCTATCGCCCGCTCCAGAATTGTGTTATCATTGAGGAGCGCCGAACCCCAGGGTCGACTCTTGGCTAACTGGTGTCCTGGGCAAAAAGTGAAATTGGTGTGCCCCCTTCCCCTCTTTGTGGCAGCTCCAGCACAGTGATGCCCCCTTCCTCTTTGGCAGTGATGGTGACTCAGGTACAGTATGCCTATCTCTCTCTCCCCCCCCCCCCCCCCCCGCCACTCTCCGGAGCACCAGTATCCCCTCTGCCCTATTCTCTCTTTCCCCTTCCCACAGGGCCCAGCATCCTGGTCTCTCGCTCTTTCCCCCACAGCATTATCTTCTGCCTTTCCTTCTTTCCTGCTGAGCAGCACCCCACCCCCATCCCCACCCCCTTTCTCTCCTCCCCTCTTCCTTCCTATAGGCTGATACTTTACCACATAGAGAAGTCTCCCTCCTGTACAGTGTTCCCGAGTCTCCTGCTTGCAGACATGATGTGGGAAGGTGCAGAAGGGAAGGGGACGTGGTAGCCCATTGAGCATGGCGCCCTGTGTGGCTTCACATGTTGCACACCCCAAAAAATCGGCCCTGCCTGGCCCATCTGGCCCCGGTGAGCATCAGATTCATACCTGAGTCTAATCCACTGCAACCAAAGGACCGGCCCACAAATTCCCTTTCAAAGTGAGCAAATCTCTCATTACCATTAAGGTTTTTTTTTCCCCCCCCCCTACTAAATTTTCCAAGTAATTTTTAGGATTTATTTTTTTTTTTCATTTGGATGAATTTCAGTTTTTAAAGCTAGCACCTATAAGGTGAATTTTAAAAGCCCGGCACGTGCCTTAATTAGGGATGCTTGAATATGTCGGGCTTGCGCCCGCTGACCATATTTTAAAAATCACCCAGATATGCGCGCAAATGCCATGGCGTGCACATCTCAAAACATTTCAAATAGGGGCATGATATAGGCATGTTGGCCCTGGACGAGAGATGTGCACGTAAATACTTACCCTGGACCATGCTAAGGTCCCCTGCTGCCTAGCTTTACTTCTGCTATGGATGGCGTGTAGGTTATGAGAGAAAAAGATCGAGTCATTTTGGAGGGGTTTAAAGGGTCTGGGGTAACTGGGGGGAGTACAGGCTATCAAACCAGGGGGGGTCTGGAGGACCTAGCGGTTAACTGGGCAAACTGGTAGATGAACTAGTAAACTGGGAATGGTGTCAGCGTGCGCCCTTTCTAAAATCATCTGACTTATATGGTAGAGGTGGGATGTGCGCGCCCACTTAAAATTCAGTGCACATGTGTGCGCAGCCAGCCTATTCTATTTAGGCATGGAGGAGTAGCCTAGTGGTTAGAGCAGTGGGCTATGAACCAGAAGACATAGTGTTTGAGTTCTCCTGTTGCTCTTTGTGACCTTGGGCGAGTCACTTTACCCTCCATTGCCTCAGGTACAAACAAAAGTTTATAAGCCCTCTGGGGATAGGGAAATACCTACAGTACCTGAATTTAAACTGATGTGATATGTCAGTATGTATAAATAAATAACATGCACATATAAGTGCAAGTTATAAAATGGCCATATCCCTGGGCATGGGCTGATGTATGTGTGCCCACCCACCAGTTTGAAAGTTAGTGTCCCTGAGTTGCAGGTGCAAAAACAGATTAAAATGGGCACACACTTCCGTGTACAAATGAAAGAAACAAAGAGGATCAGAATAAGATTGTATTATGTAATTGCACACACCTGATGTTTTTACTGTCTTTTCAAACTTATTGTTCAGGTATTGTTTTAATTACTCTTATATACTAAGGACAAAATGCAGTAATTTAAATTGGCAACAATGAAAAACAGGTGGAGTCACAACAGCAGACCATTGCAAATGTTTAGATGTAGAATACTGGAAGAAAAGAGGCCAAAGCAAAAAAATAACAAAAGAAAAATGTGTGTGCAGCTTACAAAAAATACTGTGGAATTCCCAAGGACAGCAAAATAATCCAGAAAAACAAGGGCTAGGCGATCCAAATGAAAAGAAAACGTAATTAATACATTATCCAAACATTTTGGTCCCTGATGAAGGCCCCCATATTAGGACTGAAACATTAGGTTGTGGATTAATTACATTTTTCTCCTATTATTTATTGTTCTTTGGCATACTTGGTCTTTCAGGAAATGAACATATGTGAACATTTATGTTTGCTTTCTGGATATACTTCATTCTTGTTTTTACCCATCAAAGCTATTTTCAGGCCAGGGAGTGGAAGGAGGCGGTTGGGGGAAATGGGGCAGCGAGAAGAGAAGGGGAAAGTTTGACGAGGAGATGAAGTGTCTCCAAATCCCAGGCTTCCAGGCCCATTGGGACCAGCCTTAGTTTTTATTTTCTGGCAGTTATGATGCAAGGAACAAGACTGGAAGCCGAGGCACCATAAGCTTGCATTTACAGCAGCTTAGATTTTGTCTTTTTTGGTCTCCCTTGTCCCTCACACCACCCTGGCCTGCTGTCGCTACACCGATTCACAGATGGATGGTTTCCTTTCATCTTGGCACAAGCGTGCCTTTGTCCTGCCCAGTGGATGTTGCCATGCAGCAACACGCAGGATTCCTCCCTAGAGACTGCAATTGATCTCTCTAAATGCTCTCAGCCCATGTGGGCAGGACCCATAGCTAGATAATTTAGTACTCTCCCCCCTCCCCCCCAATTAGGGAATAGCGATCAAATGTATACAATTGTATGTTTTTTTAAATTAAAATATTTTATTTCGTGGTGATACATTTTTTACTACTATATTTATTATAACATGGAGAGAGTGATTTTCAGAGCATAAAACTGCACTTTACCTGCAGAAATGGGGCATTTGAATATTTCTCCTTCCCTACTGCAGGTACAGGCACCAATGTGGGTATTTTTATCTATGGTAAAAAAAAAAAAAAAAAGGGCAGGGTTAGATCGGAGGAAGAGCATATATACAGGGATTTCATTTGAAAACTCACGGGCACCTTTGTAGATACAAAACTGCATATGTACAAAGTATCTGCTTTCCTGAGGCTGCCCAAATTTTCAAAGGGAAGCTCCTTCTTATGGTGGGCTAAATAATTGGAATATCAGAGATTTTTTTTTTATCTTATTCTTTTTATTTCCAGGACTTGGATTTAATTGCGTAGTAATACATTCCAAATTTCTTTTTCCATCTGTTGTTTGGATTTGTCTATTTAAAATTCTATAAATAAAACAAAAAGAGTGTTTGTCCATCAAGTAGGCCTTGGAAACATTTAAGCATTTCCTCCTGGGCAGGGGTTTCTGCTTGGTGACTGATCACGCATCCCTTAGGTGGCTGAATGTAATGAGGGATACCAACATGCTCTTGACGATGGTTTTTAGCCCTCCATTCTTATAGCTTTGAGGTTCAAGTCAGCCAGAAGAGAGCACAGAAACGCTGATTTCTTATCAAGGCAAGAGACGGAAGAAGGGACAGCTGAGGGTAGGGAACACGGTCTAAAAAAGTGAAAAGGGGTATGTGGTGAGATAAGCCCTTCACCCCTGATTTATCCTAAAGGGCATGCCACAAGAAGCAGAGTCAGGTCTATACCAAGGGCTGCCAAAACATAGAAAGTTTATTGAAAAACTACATTTCCCAAGAATCCTGGGAGAGGCCTTAACCAGTGGGATGCAGACCAAGAAAGCATTGAGTGCAGAAAGACTGGGAACATCAATCTCCATAGCAACCCAGCTGAAATGAATTGGGAGAGTGCTCAGCCAGGAAAGGGGCCCCACCCAGGGACTGGAATTTTAGAGCCTGAGGGAGAAGAGGAGATGGAGCTTGAATTTCCTTCACTCAAAAATGAGATAGAAATGGAAGTTTACTGAAGGCCAAACCGGAGGAATCCTGTTTAATCATGACCAGCTAAGTTTAAACTCTTTACTGTTTTGTATCCCTAGCATTGTTTTTCCCATTTGATTTCAAGACTGTGCATTGTGAGGAGTGGGGCTTATAGCACTATGCACAGCCATGGGCAGAAGGGGTGAGTGTTGTGCCCAGATTCCCCATTTCCCAGCAGTAGCATTTGGGGAATTTGGTAACAGTTTGTGGCTGACTGAAAACTACATAGCCATTGGAATTTTTTGCTTGTTTGTTTGGAAGACTTAATTTAAGGACGATTTTCTGTGAGTTCCTGCAGTGGGGAGCAGTGTCACTGAAATAACAATCTTCATTACTGTTTGTTTGGATTTGGAGTAAACTTGCACCTTGCTCCTTGCTATTACTCTGCTGCTGAAAGCAACCTTCGTGGCAAAGTTCCCTCTAACGTTTGATAGGTTGTGTGTGCAAAAAATGTTCTTTTGTGCAACTTTGTATAAGCTGAGTTAATGTGTGCACAACAAGCCAAGTACATCCAAACAAGAATAGTGCTGCCCGTGTCCTATCTTATTGCACAGCAGAATAATTTTCAATGACAAACAATTCTCTTAAGGCTGCTATAGATTTCTACACAGAATCTAAATGGTATCGGAATACCTCACCTCATTCACACATGCAGAGAACATAAGAAATTGCCATACTGGGTCAGATCAAGGTTCCATCAAGCCTAGAATTCTATTTCCAACAGTGATCAATCCAGGCTACAAGTACCTGGCAAGTACCCAAACACTAAGTAGATCCCATGCTACTGATGCCAGTAATAGCTGTGGCTATTCCCTAAGTCAGCTTGATTAATGGACCTCTTCTCCAAGAACTTATGCAAACCTTTTTTAAACCCGGCTACACTAATTGCACTAACCATATCCTCTGGCAACAATGTCCAGAGCTTAATTATACGTTGAGTGAAAAAGAATTTTCTCTGATTAGTTTTAAATGTGCTACGTGCTAACTTCATGGAGTGCCCCATAGTCCTTCTATTATCCGAAAGAGTAAATAGCCGATTTACATTTACCTATTCTAGACCTCTCATGATTTTAAAGACCTCCATCATAGCTCTCTCTTCTCCAAGCTAAAGAGCCCTAACCTCTTTAGCCTTTCTTCATAGGGGAGCTGTTCTATCTCCTTTATCATTTTTCTCATCCTTCTCCACACTTTCTCCAACGCAACTATATCTTTTTTGAGATGCGGCGACCAAAATTATATACAGTACTCAAAATGTGGACTCGCCATGGAGCGATACAGAGGCATTATGACATTTTCCATTTTATTCACCATTCCCTTCCTAATAATTTCTAACATTCTGTTTGCTTTTGTGACTGCCACAGCAAACTGAGCCAATAATTTCAATGTATTATCCACTATGATGCCGAGATCTTTTTCCTGGGTGTAGCTCCTAATATGGAACCTAACATCGTGTCACTACAGCAAGGGTTATTGTTCCCTATATGCATCACCTTGCACTTGTCTACATTAAATTTCATCTGCTATTTGGATGCCCAATCTTCCAGTCTCACAAGGTCCTCCTGCAATTTATCAAAATCCACTTATGATTTAACTACTCTGAATAATTTTGTATCATCTGCAAATTTGATTATCTCACTCATCATATTTCTTTCCAGATCATTTATAAATATATTGAAAAGTAAGGGTCCCAATACAGATCCCTGAGGCACTCCACTGTTTACCCTTTTCCACTGAGAAAATTGACCATTTAATCCTACTCTCTGTTTCCTGTCTTTTAACCAATTTGAAATCCACAAAAGGACATTGCCTCCTATCCAATGACTTTTTAGTTTTCTTAAAAGCTTCTCATGAGGGACTTTGTCAAACGCCTTCTGAAAATCCAAATATGCTATATCTACCAGTTCACCTTTATCCACTTGTTTATTAGGACTTTCCTTGGGTAAATCTATCCTGACTGTGTTCCATTAAACCATGTCTTTCTATATGCTTGCTCTGTAAAATTGATCTTTAAAATAGTTTCCACTATTTTTCCCAGCACTGAAGTCAAGCTCACTGGCCTATAGTTTCCTGATCACCCCTGGAGTCCTTTTTAAATATTGGGGTTACATTGGCCACCCTCCAGTTTTCAGGTACAGTGGATGATTTTAATTATAGATTACAAATTTTAACTAATAGATCTGAAATTTCATTTTTGAGTTTCTTCAGAACTCTGGGGTGCATACCATCCGGTCCAGGTGATTTACTACTCTTTAATTTGTCAATCTGGCCTACAACATCTTCCTGCTTCACAGTGATTTGGTTCAGTTCATCTGAATCATCGCCCTTGAAAACCATCTCAGGAACCGGTATCTCCCCAACATCCTCATTAGTAAACAGAAGCAAAGAATTTATTTAGTCTTTCTGCAATGGCCTTATCTTCCCTGACATCCCCTTTAACCCCTCGGTCATCTAACGTTTCCTGCTTCAGATATATTTAAAAACGTTTTTATTATGAGTTTTTGCCTCTATGGCCAACTTCATTTCACATTCTTTCTTAGGCTGTCTTATCAATGTTTTACACTTAGCTTGACAATGCTTTTGCTTTTTCCTATTTTATTCAGATGAATCCTTCTTCCAAATTTTGAAGGATGGTTTTTTGGTTTTTTTTTGCTAAATAGCCTCTTTCACCTCACTTTTTAACCATGCCAGTAATCCTTTTGCCTTCCTTCCACCTTTCTTATTTCATGGAATGCATCTGGACTGTGCTTCTAAGATTGTTTAAAAAGGTCCATGCCTGTTGTTCACTTTTAATCTTTGCAGCTTCATCTTTCAGTTTTTTCCTATTTTTCTCATTTTACAAAGTTTCCCTTTTAAAAATGTAGTGTTGGAGCTGTAGATTTACATATTGTTCCCCTTCCAATCATTATTTCAAATTTGATCATGTCATGATCACTATTGCCATGTGGCCCCACTACTATTACCTCTCTCACCAAATGTTTGTTCGACTAAGAATTAGATCTAAAATAGCTCCCTCTCTTATTGGTTACTGAACCAGTTGCTCCTTGAAGCAGTCATTTATTCCATCCAGGAACTTTACATCTCTAGCATATATATACCCAGTCAATATTGGGGTAATTGAAATCTCCCATTATTACTGCACTGCCAAATTGGTTTGCTTCCCTGATTTCTCTTAGCATTTCATCATCTGTCTGATCATTTTGACCAGGTGGATGGTAGTATATTCCTATCGCTATACTCGTACATAACATACATGGGATTTCTACCAGTATAGATTCTACTGAGCATTTAGTCGCTTACCAAATACAGAATAAATTATAAATGATACTACACGCATATCCAGCATAGCTCCCTGCTTCAACGCATATCCAGCATAGCTCCCTGCTTCAACGGCAGGGGAGAAGAAAAACAACCAATAAGGGCTGAATAACACAGTCTGGGTAAAACAAATAAACATGGGTGTAGCTTGCTTATTGCGGCGGTTACTACCCCTACTACCCCTAACTAATCAAGCTTGATATTTCACTTGGTTGCAGCTCCATCACTGCTCTCTACATTAATGGTGGGGGTGGAAGGGAAATAGAACCAAAGAGCTAAGAGAAACAGATAAGTATGAGAAAAAAATGTGAAGCTTGCTGGGCAGACTGGATGGGCCGTTTGGTCTTCTTCTGCCGTCATTTCTATGTTTCTATTAAGAAAGCATAAAGTATAAATAGAAATGCATAAAAAGAAAGAATTGGAAACTGCGACAAGCTAGACTCTGTCTGTATACTGCCCAGCAATGGAAAAAAAGAAATATCACCATTTCTCATAAAATATCAAACAGTGCAATCAAGAAATATAAAACATCAATAATAATAAAAAACCATACTAATTAGAAGAATAAACATTTCAAAACAAATATTGAATAAAATATCCAATAATTAAAACTTCTGAAAAATTTTCCAGATAACATTAGTTCTGGGGGAATTCTGAGCTACAGCGGAATACAGAATTTAAGCAGAATTCTCCCTTCCCGTAGATTTCTTCCCTCACCTCGCAGAATTGGAAATTTCCTCCCTCACCTAACATAGCAGTCTCGGTTACACTGCCGCTAAGACTGCTATGCTAGCATGCTTGCTTGCCGGAAGAGGAAGCATCACCGGAAGTGCGTGGAGGCATTCCAGCACAGGCTAGGTTCACACGGGGAACAGAAGCAGAGTGGCACGGGTGAGGTTAGCAATTTCCACTGCAGGAAGGCCAGGACCATACAATTGTTGAGCGAGGAGAGGGGAGAGAGAGAGGGGGAGGGATAGGGGGGAGAGTGTTTCTAGTGGGGGCTCGAGGTATGAGGGGAAACCAGGTGAATGCGGACAGTGGCAGATATCAAGGGGGGATTCATATTTCTATTTGTTCTGAGTCAGAGGTCTGCAGCCTTTGATATGTGTGCTCTGGCACTGGACAACTGAGTGGACTCTGACTTACCCCACAGAGGTTGCATTTAACCAAACATCTCCTGCTGAGCAAGACCCGCCCCACAGCAGCTGGAAATGTTTGGTTAAATGCAACTCCTGCTGCTGCATGTGAGGCTTGGAGCTAGTTTCCTGATTCAGTAGCAGCGGAGGTCATTGTCTGCTCAGCTCTCCAGTGCCTTGCCATATCGTGATATGGGTTGGTGCCCCTGGCCTAGAGCAGATGGAGATGTGAATCCTCCTTTGAACTGTGCTTCTGCCCCTGTTTACCTCCTCTCATGCCACCCCCACCATGGTAAAAGAGAGAGAGGATGCAGAGGCTGCCAGTGGACTGCATCCTGCTGGCGGTTGAAAAAGAGACCCAGGTCCAAGCCCAGAAAGTGTATGTTTGAGTCTGTGTGTTTGTTGTAAAATGGGTGGGTAGGTGTTTGCCTGGGAGTCTGTGTATGTGTGTGAGAGAGTGTGTGTGTGTGAGAGCATTGTATGTGGGGAGACAGAACATGTGTGTGACAGATGGTATGTGAGAGAAATAATATGATGATTTTCAAAAAATATTGTTTTTGTTTTGACAAATGTGCAGAAGTTTGCAGAATTTAGAAAATGTATGCACAGAATATTAATTTTTTTGGTGCAGAACTTTCAATTTTTTTTTTTTAGCACAATTCCCCCAGTAGTAGTAATATGCCTTAGCCCTATATTTCAGTCTTATGCAGCCCTACCGCTTCCCTTCCTATGCATTCAGAAAAACAAAGTGCCTTTTTGTTTTAATCATTTCAGAATCAGGAGGTGTAAGGTTGTAAAATTAAGCATCAACATAGTTACTCCTGTAGTTAGTACTGTGGGGGCCTTGCTTCTGCATAGAATTGAGAATTACATTTTACCTACCTGAGCAGAGCTTCAAAAATTTGGTCTCGTAGGTTGTGTGCAGTGCACCCGCTCCTCAGCTTAGAGGGAACATTTACAGAGTTTTAAAGTACAAGTCAATATTCAGTCTGATTCTTGGGTATGGATGGAATCACTGGTTTAACACACACACAGACTCAATATCTCTCCCCCCACACACACTCATTCTCACTGGTTCTCTCTCTCTCTCTCTCTCTCTCACACACACACACACACACACACACACACACACACACACACACACACTGGCTGTCTCTCTCTCTCTCTCACTCACACATGCACTGGCTGTCTCTCTCTCTCTCTCTCACACACACACATGCACTGGCTGTCTCTCTCTCACTCACTCACTCACTCACACACACACACACACACACACACACACACACACGGGCTCCCTCACACACACATGCATATCATACATTCACTCTCACTGGCTCTTTCTCTCTCACACAGACACATACAGACCCCAAATATATGAATCTTCCTATAGTTTTTCTCGTCTTGCTTTATTAGCTTTACAATATCTGTAGACGGCATCAGTATCAACAGAGTTGTCTGACAGCATATAAAGCTTTATTCTTATAAGATTGTCAAGATGATCAACTTGCAGAAAGTTTTCGTAACATATTCTTAATTTTACTCATCAGGCTGATGTAACGCTCACAGTCAGTGCTTGAGGCTTAAATTGTACTGAATTGATTGCCTTGCAAGGCATACGTTATTAAGCAGGGGCAGCTGAAGACAATCTGCTGCCTGAAGTGAGGGATAATATGGCACCACCCCTTCACCCAGGCACAGCACAGGTCAATCATTGAGAGGACCAACGTGGGGGTCCCCCTTGGAATCTGGCCCTTTCGGTGATTTTAAAGCTGCAGAAAGTGCAAAGAAGAGGTCAGATTTCCCAGAGAAGTGGCAGATAGATAGTCAGTGATAATATTTCTAGGAAGCTGGCAACTCTGCCACGCTCCCAGGAACCCTCTCACCTGCCTCCCACCTTTCTCCAGTATTTGCCCTTGGAGAAATGGAAAATAGGTGAATGGTGGGGATCTGTGTATAGCGCACTCTCTCCAGGTAGGTGTAAGAGTATTAGGTGTTCTAGCAAAACGTAGAACCTTGCACTTCTTCCCTCTCAGCCTTTACCACACACAATTAAAAATTATGCATTAAAAATAACAGATTTTTACATGAAAAAGAACATTCATAGTTTTCTAAAATAAAAATATCACAACAACATGTATATTATATTTACATACACTACTGTAGTGCCAACTAGAAAACCCAGCCTAAAAACACTTGGAACCCCTATGGAATTAGGCCTATTATAAAGTGTGTTCGATATGGGCTTGGTCCTCAGAAAGCCATGAGTAAACTGAATTACAGTTACAATATAGTAAACCTCCCATACCAAAACAGTACTAACATAGAAACCTAGAAATGACAGCAGAAAAGGGCTAAATGGTCCATCCAGTCTTCCCAGAAAGCTTATGGTAGTATCTGCTGTTCCGTGCAGGTTACCACCATGCTTATCAGTTTCCCAGACTGTAAATGTCAGGGTTCATATTAGTTGCTGTCTGAATCCAATTCCCTGTTACCTCCATGCTTATCAGTTTCCTAGACCATTAAAATCAGTGCCCTTGTTGGTTGCTGTTTGGATGCTAGCACTCAAACAGTAATGATCTTACCTATGAAAAGGCAACACTGTAAATATTATACCAGGCCTAAAACACCAATATTCCTCCTATTAAGAAAATAGATTAAGCCAGGCTACTACAGATCAATAAATAGAAATTACATACCCATGGAATACCTCAGGTCAGTCACCCATGCAGAACACAGATGGACCCTCACCATATATAGGATAAAGACTCCATAAAGTATAAATAGAAATGGGCAGACAAAAACTGAACAGTGCAATAGAAACACCATCACTGCTCATAAAACAATAATAAAATCAAGAAATGTAAAGCATCACTTAATAGAAAACTATACTAATAGAAAGAAGAAATATTTCAAAACAGCTGAAGAACAGAGCATCATTCAAAAGTTAAACCAAAAATTTTAAAAATGTCATAAAAACTAATAAAATATTTCAAAACAGATCTCAAATAATACCCAACAATTAAAACTAATATGAATAAAAAAAATGCTCTGTTCTCCATATCTGGGATCTTTTGATTTCCAGTCATCCGGCGATTGTTGTGCAGGAGGGGGCCACACAAACTTTATCCTCTCTCTTTCACACACACACACACACTTACATATTGCCTCTCTCATATGCACACCAATGCTCTCACATTCCATCTCTAACATACACAGGTGCTATCCCACTCACACACACATGCATACACACAGGCTCTCATGCATACTGTCACACACATACATACACACTCTCTCACACACATATACACACATACTCACATACATACAGACTCTCGAACACACTTTCACACATGCATACAGGCTCTCACATGCACCACGCACTCACATGTGCATACATGCTCTTACACACAAACCCCTTCTATCTTACATACACTTGTAAAGTGTAGCCTGTGGGGGTTGAAAACTTGTCACGGCTGAAATAGATGTTATATAGTTTCAGGCAACAAGTAAACCAATGTTATGCCATAGACATACAATTTAACTAATAAAACTTACTTTATATATAATCACTATTGATCACAATTATGTATGAAGAGTAATTTTCTTTTATTTATAACAACCCTTTAACATTTCATTAGATATATATTTGTTGCCAGAGGATGTGGTTAGTGCAATTAGTGTAGCTGTGTTTAAAAAAGGATTGGATAAGTTCTTGGAGGAGAAGTCCATTTCCTGCTATTGATTAAGTTGATTTAGAGAATAGCCACTGCTATTACTAGCAACAGTAGCATGGAATAGACTTAGTTTTTTTGGTTCTTGCCAGGTTCTTATGGCCTGGATTGGCCTCTGTTGGAAACAGAATGCTGGGCTTGATGGACCCTTGGTCTAACCCAGTATAGACATGTTCTTATGTTCTTATAAAACTATATATCTCACTTATAATCACTTATTGCTCTTTTACACAAATTATATCTAAAGTATGTTCAAGAAATCTACATAAACAGTGAGTCTGCTATCAGTATCACACTATTTAAATACTTTCACTTATATTCAATCTGTATTTATTTTTCTATCTCAATGAACTGATTGTGTTCTGTCTTTTTCAGAACTGCAAGCATCTATACGGCTGGTGAAGTTCAATTAAGGTAAGTATGCTTTGTATTCTTTTCTTTCTTAATTTTCTATTCTCAGTCTTCCTATTGAATGCTGAGCTCAGGCCTGGCTATATATATTTGCTTTGTTGTGTATACACTTATCTGTATTGCTTTCTTCTTTCTTCCTTCTTTGGTTGCTGGCCTGTTTTCGTTGTCTTCTTTTCTTCTTTTCTCTTCTTTGCTATGTTCTTTAACTCAAAAATAGAATCTAACTCCCCTAACCACTCTGGGATTTTCTGCAGACTAATTGGGTTCCCTATGTATACGTCCATGACAACTAATTGTAACTGTGTAAATACTAACTATTAAAATAAATGATAATTGTTTCTCCTGAAAGCTAAGTTAAAAGAACATCCTTAACTCAGGTCACTCTTTATTTCTTTTAGTATTCTTTATTATCAAGTCCATTTAACTCTTGATAATAAATATCAGCATAGGTTATTGTCTAAAATTACTATAAAATGTTGCTCTAATTCCCGGTACAACATGAGCTCTACCTTTTAAAATTACCCTAATCATTACCTTAATTGGACTAGAAATTAATAGACTCATTCATACCATTCATTCCAAAGCTGTTCTCTTAAACGTTCTGGCTTTTCTAAAATCATTAGGCCTTAAAATGAGAAGAGCAGCAGTAGCAGCACCTTCTTCCTCATTGAAAGCCAGCTCCTACCTGCCTGCATTTCCTGTCTTTAGCTTTCTATACTTCTGATGATGTCATCACTGTAAGTAGTACCAATGGCTACCTAGTTAATGCTTTTAATGAAGTCTGTTTGCTCACTTTTCAATTTTTTAAAATTCTGTTGATGTCCATTAGTATTTGATACCATTAATGTCTCCTGGTCTCTTTCTAATTTTAAACTGGGTTTCTGCGCTTTGACCAGGTTTAGTGTAGTTGCGCTGCACCTGTATCCAGGGATGCTATTGCTATGTTACCCTGGATCTGGCTTTACTTCCCTACCTGGTTGCTATGCTGGTACACGGTTTCTGGTGACATGATGGTCTGCTCCATAGGGTGTATGGTCAATACCATTGGTCAATAACAGCTCTTTTTCTTTTTCTTTACTTTTAGAAAGTGTTTGTTTTGTTATTAAGAATATTTTCCAGCTTCATCTAATTTTCCTTTGGCTACTTTAAACTTTTGTGACATCATTAATGACATTTTCTATCCTGGCCTTCACTGTCTGGTTGCATCAGGGATATGGGATGAATTGCAGCACTCTAAAATAAAATAAATTTTAGGGGCCCAAAGGCACTTACTGGGTTTGGCAGGGCAGCAGTGACTGGCTATTTATCTCCTTTTCTTTATTTGGTCCCGGGAAGAATGTTGCCAGCAGCAGGAGTTTTTATTATTCCTGCTGACCACTGCTGGTCAGATATTCCCTCTTGTTGCATTTATTTATGTCTTGGCTTCTCCCTCTTTTCCCAGTGTTGCTGTGTCATTGTGCGGCCCTCTTCCTGAAGCGGTTTCAGCATCCTTCTTTCACTGACGCTATTGGGTTGGTGTTCGCAGTGGCTTGCTCTTCTCCTCTAACGTGGCACTTCCTTTTTAAGTGCTCATGCCTTCCCTTCTTTCTTTACCGCCAGCGTCCCTCAGTGTTGCAGCTTCTTTTCATACAGGCTTCTCCTCACTTTTTCATTGTAGCTCGGGCTTACACTGAGAGAGCTGGCCTCCCCTTGATGTTGGCTTGTGCACTCTGATTTTCCTGCTCTTCTTGCAACACTGACACACCATTCTGGCTGATTTGTTAGCTTGCAGCGGTTCCTTCTTTGCTTTTCGTCTGCTGCTATCTTTTCATTTGCAGTCTTCTCTTTCCTTTGAGTTGCTCAGGGTGTTTCTCTTGCTGGGATTGTTCACCTCTTCCCGATGGTCATGAATCTTATTCCCAGTGGAGGAGGTCTCTAAGCTTCAAAGGTGCAGCGATTCGTTGCCTCAGTTCTCACTTAGGCATCTTTTTCTGCTGGCGCCTTTCCCTGCAACAGGGGTCCCTTTTCAATTTTTTTTGTCGAGGCTGGGGCCTACACATGATCCATCATTCCACTGCCTGTACCAGCTCTTCCTTTCAATCATGGGTTTCTATTTTCCTTTTCCTAGCTATTTTTCTACTCTGTTTGTATATTCTTCATCGTGGTCTAGATCGCTGTACCTTGTACAGCGATGTATCCTGTAGGTGTGCAAATTAAGCGCACATGCCTTCCAGTGTATGGCAGTATCAAGACCTGCCTCAATGCTGTCTCCGGTTGCTTGATTTGATAGTAGGATGGGCTGTGTCTTGTGGTATGACAATCTACCATTAATTGCAAAAATAGAAAAAAACAGTACAAAAACAATTATCAGAGCATCTAGAAAACAATAACATCCTATATCCATCATAACATGGCTTTTGGAAACATTACAGCACCGAAACATTATTAATAGCACTGACAGACAATATTCTTAGAGGATTTGACAGTGGAAAACATTACATTCTGATATTACTTGATCTATCATCAGCTTTGGACACAGTAAATCACGAAATACTAATCAAAAGACAGAAGAAATTGGACTAAATAACAATACAATTATATGGTTTAAATCATACCTGAGTAACAGATTTTTCCAAGTACAAATTAATAGCACCCTGTCTAAAAAAATAACCATAAAAACAGGCGTTCCACAAGGATCAGCACTATCAGAGACACTTTTCAACATCTACCGTACCTACTCCCATTATGCCATCTTCTAGCAGGGCTAGGAATCATACACTAAGTTTACGCCGATGATATTCAATTTGTCCTACCTATTGAGGACCCCATTGAAAAAACCTTAAACTTGGCCAATATGTACATTGACATAATCAAACAATTACTGAACCAAATGGAACTAGTAATAAACATTCAGAAAACTGAATATCTACACTTAGAAAGAAAGAACATTAACATAATTCAAACACAATTAATACTCAAAAGCGATAAAAAAAACCCCCCAAATTAGCCGAGAGAGTGCGTAACCTTGGTGTGATAATAGACACAGAACTAAACCTCAAACAACACATCTCTAAAAGTTAAGGAAGGGTATGCCAAACTAATGGTACTTAGGGAACTAAAACCACTGCTGACACTATCAAACTATCGCACTGCACTTCAAGCATTAATTTTTGCGAGCACTGATTACTGAAACGCACTGTTGCTAGGATTGCCTTATACATCAATAAGACCACTGCAAATATTATAGAACTCGGCAGCACGAATTCTCATGGGCAAAACGAAAAGGGATCACATTACAGATACACTAGTGGAACTACATTGGCTACCAATCGAACAAAGAGTTCAATTCAAAGCACTGTGCACCATACACAAACTGATCCATGATGAAAAAGCAGAATGGCTGAACACAGCACTACGAGTACATGTACCGCATAGAAATTTAAGATCAGCAAACAAAGCACTCTTAACTATCCCGTCAGTAAAAATGGCAAGACTGACCCAGGTCAGGGAGCGAGCTCTATCACTGGCCGGTCCCATTTTATGGAACACTATGCCTCTAGAACGAAGACTACAGAGAAATCTCAAACTGTTTAAAATAAATCTGAAAACCTGGCTTTTCAAACAAGCCTTTTACAAAGAGAACGGTGAAAATAAGTAAGGTACAGCTGGCAGAAAGCACCCAACACATAATCTCCAGATACCTACCTGGAAATCATTTTTATCATACTGATAATCGTAAAAACAACTGAAAAGTCTAGAATGAATCACATGTGCTTCACCCATGAGTTATGTATCAATTGGTAATATATATCATTATTCAACTAGTTTTTTAACATTTCTATGTTACCAAATACTACTGGCACATTTTTTTTTTGTAAAGTACCAACTATACCCTACTATATGTGCCTTTTTTTGTAAACCGTAATGATGGTAAATAACTTAATGACGGCATAGAAAAAATGGTAAATAAATAAATAAAACATTCTGCACTCTTTCCATACTCTACAAGTAATGCCAGTATAATCACATTTCAAATTTTGCCTTCTTTTATTCTAATGTGCTTCTTCCTAGGTGCTGTCAGGATGGGTCTTGTATTCTTTGGCCTATTGCCCAGAATTGGTCAAGCTCGGATGTGTTTGCAACATGTGCTCAGAGGACTGATCTCTCAGGGATGTTTCTGCTAGTTCTGGCCTCTGACAGTTGTTTGTAAACACAGCTGTCCCTAGCTGTCACTTCCCCCCATGTCTTTGCTATTATTATCTCTGCTCATTTGCCCTGGGTATCTGGATCTCATCATTTCCGACTTCACTAAATATCTCCTCTTCAAGTCTCTGGATCAGATAAGTCTACTCACTTTATTATGTTAGGGTACCCTCTTTATATACTCATACATACCAGCTCACACACACATGCATACAGGCTCTCAAATGCAGTCACACACGCATACAGATTATCATAAGCACCTTTTCTCTCACATGCAGTCACACATGCATACAGGCTCTCACATGCACTCCTCTTACATGCACTCACACATGCTTACAGGCTTTCACAGACACATGTATTCAGGCTGTTATACACACATCTTTTCTCTCACACATATTCACACATGAATATAGGCTCACAACATACACACATGCTCTCTCACATAACCACACACCTCTCTTACTCAAACACACCCACACACACAGGCTCTTACTTACTCTCACAACTACACAACACAGGTCTCGCTCTGTCTTAAACACTCACACGCACGCTCTCAGGGCTTCTCCCTTTCTTCCTTGGGCTGCAGAGGTTTGGGCTCGGCCATAGCCAAACATTTCAGGCCTCACCGGGCCTTCTCTTCCAACTGCAACAAAATAGGATTTTAGACAATGCTGGGGAGGAGCCGGCTGTCATGATATATGTGGGCACCAATGACATAGGAAAATGTGGGAGGGAGGTTCTGGAAGCCAAATTTAGACTCTTAGGTAGAAAGCTTAAATCCAGAACCTCCAGGGTAGCATTCTCTGAAATGCTCCCTCTTCCATGCGCAGGTCCCCAGAGGCAGGCAGAGCTCCGGAGTCTCAATGCGTCGATGAGACGATGGTGCAAGGAAGAGGGATTCAGTTTTGTTAGGAACTGGGGAACCTTTTGGGGAAAGGGGAGTCTCTTCTGAAGGGATGGGCTCCACCTTAACCAGGGTGGAACCAGACTGCTGGCGCTAACCTTTAAAAAGGAGATAGAGCAGCTTTTAAACTAGAACAAAGGGGAAAGCCGACAGCTTCTCAGCAGCGCATAGTTTGGAGGGAGGTTTCTTCAAAGGATACTAATGAAGCATTATAGTTAAGACATCCCAACAGAGAGGTTCTACTAATAATAGTAGTCCAAGTGCCTATAATTAAAAACTCATCTGCGCTAAAAAATTCCAATTTATCCCTGTCAACTGAAAAGCAGAATGCAAATACAAAAAAACACATTCTGAAATGTTTGTATGCTAATGCCAGAAGTCTAAGAAGTAAGTTGGGAGAATTAGAATGTATAGCAGTGAATGATTTTAACCACAAAATCACTTCATCAAATAATATTTTCTTCAGTTCAAACTTTCAAAATATAGAATTCAATATCACAAATAGGTATCTTGTAAAGATGTTTTATAGCATTTTTTAAAGACAAACATTTTTGTGAAACAACATTTTTTTTAGCTGGAGAGGAAAGTTTCATACTAGCTTTTATCCCCAACCGGGTGATATCTCTTGTATGTAATCATGAACAAACCTCCACCAGCTGAATATTTTTCTGTGAAAATTTATGTGCGTGGATTAAAAATCTGCCATTTCAATGTAAAATTGCAAAATTACGTTTTTTCAAAA
The DNA here is from genome assembly GCF_901001135.1 of Rhinatrema bivittatum. Classification (NCBI taxonomy): domain Eukaryota; kingdom Metazoa; phylum Chordata; class Amphibia; order Gymnophiona; family Rhinatrematidae; genus Rhinatrema; species Rhinatrema bivittatum. The sequence goes on from NC_042616.1 coordinate 448,139,289, forward strand.
AGAGTTAAGATGTAACTGCACAATTGTTCTTTAACTTATTTTTTCAAACAGCTCTCACCAATTTATTTATTTAAATGCATGCCGACTTATCTGCACAGCCATTTCAGTTCCCAACGTGGCCGCGTTTCAAATCCTTCACCGATCTTTCCTCAGGGGATATGGATTTTTTTCACAAAAAGTTGGAATCTTCCTTGTACAGAACAAACTTTCACTTGTACTATCACTCCATTGTGGCAGTTCTACTTAAGTTACAAGATCTTGATTCATGGCGGCACAGACATCTGTTTCTGCCTGGAAGATGGCCAATATAACCCCTATATTTAAAAAGGGATCCAGGGGTGATTCATGAAACTATAGACCGGTAAGCCTGACTTCAGTGCCTGGAAAAATCATGGAAACTGTTTATAAAGAGTAAAATCACAAAACATTTAGATAGATATGGTTTGATGGGACACAGTCAACATGGATTTACCCAAGGGAAGTCTTACTCACAAATCTACATTTCTTTGAAGGGGTGAATAAACATGTGGACAAAGGTGAACTAGTAGATGTGGTATATTTGGATTTTCAGAAGGGTACTAGCCAGGTACTTGTGACTTGGATTGGCCACTATTGGAAACAGGATACTGGGCTTGATGGACCCTTGGTCTGACCCAGTATGGCATTTCTAAGTGGCAACAACTCTCTTTAGTTCCCACCGGGCCTACTCTTCTGCCACAAAAGGATGGGCTCTGTTGTGGCCACACACCTCTTCAGATTCTGCTGGGCCTGTTCTTCTGGCTGTGGCTGGATGGAAATCGCTTCCTTTCAGGCCCCGCTGGCCTATTCTTCTAGCAGCGACAGGATGGGCTCCACTGTGGCCATGCACCTCTTCAGATCCCACTGGTCCTACTCTTCTGGCCATAATGGAATGGGATCTGCCGCAGCTACTCACCTCTTCAGATCCCAATCCTCTGGGCCTATTCTTCTGGCCACGGCAGGATGGGCACTACCGCCTCCATTCTTCTTTTCAGGCCTTGCCGGGCCTACTCTTCTTACCGCTGACACTTATGCACCTTGTCTGTGGCAAGATGAGACAACTGCAGCAGAAGAATATTAGGAGAGCACTTTCTGCTGCTCCCCAGATTTTGCCACTTGAGGTGGCTGTCTAACCTCACCTCATGATAGATCCACCCCTGTTATATCATCAAATAATTTCATCGATTTGACTTTGATTTTCTCATGAAGAGTGAAATGAATACCTGTGAACTACTTGCACAAAGTGCTGCAAAATGCCTGTTGCTCTGATATGTTTAGTGTTTTACTGTACTTTAATGCCAACTCTGTTAATTCTTGTGTTCCAAAGTTAGTCAGTGTTTTGCCAAAAATTATCAAAGTAAAAACTTTTCCACTGTTTTAGCTCCATTGATTGGAAATCTGCATGCCAGTAAACCTGATGATAGCTGCAATATCAATGTCCTCATTTGCAGCAGATAGCAGTGCCTTAACATCTATACTGAAATTAATATTTTTACATAAGTACTGAGCATGCAACTTGTTGATTCTGGCTTTGACAAACTGTTGTGTCTCGACAATTGTTAGAGAACTACATTGCAGTAAATTACATAACTCAGACAATTTGCCAAGAACATCATTCAAGATGGCAAAGGCAACAGGAATTTGTGGATTCTGTAATTTATTTAAGTAGTATTTGTGAATAGGATCATTCTAATCTATTTTTGCAGAGCAATATGGGAGTAAAACATCATAATTTCTCATTAACACTGTAACTACTAGAGATGTGAATCGTGTGATCGATCGTCTTAACGATCGATTTCGGCTGGGGGGGGGAGGGAATCGGATCGTCGCGGTTTTGTTTTTTTAAATATCGTGAAAATCGTAAATCGGGGGAGGGCGGGAAAACCGGCACACTAAAACATCCCTAAAACCCACCCCAACCCTTTAAAATAAAATCCCCCACCCTCCCGAACCCCCCCCAAAATGCCTTAAATTACCTGGGGTCCAGTGGGGGGGTCCCGGTGTGATCTTTTACTCTCGGGCCTCCGGTGTGTTGTAGAAATGGCGCCGGCGCTACCTTTGCCCTGTCATATGACAGGGCAAAGGTAGCACCGGCGCCATTTTGTTTTTTGTCCCCCGACGTCAGGAGCGTAGGAGATCGCTCCCGGACCCCGCTGGACCCCCAGGGACTTTTGGCCAGCTTGGGGGGGCCTCCTGACCCCCACAAGACTTGCCAAAAGTCCAGCGGGGGTCCGGGAGCGACCTCCTGCACTCGAATCGTTTTGCCGTACAAAATGGCGCCGGTGCTACCTTTGCCCTGTCATATGACAGGGCAAGGTAGCGCCGGCGCCATTTCTACAACACACCGGAGGTCCGAGAGTAAAAGATCACACCGGGACCCCCCCCCCCCCACTGGACCCCAGGTAATTTAAGGCATTTGAGGGGGGGGGGTCGGGAGGGGGGGGATTTATTTTAAAGGGTCGGGGTGGGTTTTAGGGATGTTTTAGTGTGCCGGTTTTCCCACCCCCCCCTTCCCCTCCCCCTTCACCCGATTTACGATTTTTGACGATAAATCGGGGGAATTCCTATTAAATATCACCTCTAATGATTTTTGACGATTTAAAATATATCGGACGATATTTTAAATCATCAAAAAACGATTCACATCCCTAGTAACTACAAAGTGTCGAGATAGCCAGGTTTATTTATTTATTTATTTATTTAGAATTTTTATATACTGACATTCTTACATTAAAATGCAAATCATACTGGTTTACATAAAACAGAAAAAGCAGGAAAAAATATTTCCATAGTCAAATACAGAGAACATTTATAATAAAATTGTTAACAAAGGCATAAGGTAGGAACTTGAAAAAAGGTTACTTAACAGAAAACGTAAAAGAAAAAATAGTAAATGAAGCACAAAGAGTTGACGTCGGGGGAGGGGCTTTAAATGAAACTGACTTGACATCAGCTATATCAGCTAATTCCTTAAATTGCACTTGCCTGATACACTAAACAATGTGTAATCGGTTCAGAGTATTGTCTCCAAATCTTTATTAGACAAATGTGCTTACAAGTATTATCAGTACCTAAATTCTTCCTATGAGCTACACAATGCTGTTCAGTCAATTGTGGAATTGACTTGCACAAAAGTGTTATGATGCCATTAAATATACCCAACATCACTGCAGCGCCATCAGAAGTAAACATTATCAACTTCTGCAGATTCAAATGGTATAGTTTCATGAATTATCCGGCTAGAATTTAGTTGGGTTAGCCTTTTAAAAATGTGGCTAAGCCATTTACATGAATAACCTTCTCATTATCAGACTAAATAGCTTTTCAATATGTATCCCCAATTCTTTAGCTTTGGGGGCCTTTCTGTTCTCCAAGGCCTGAACAGTGTTTGAACTGTCTAGGGCTGAGAGAAGCTTCCAGATATGTTTTTCAATAAACTGGCAGACAACAATTTTGCATTTGTCTCTGGAGATTAATTGGTGTTTATACAGGACACGAGTGAAGATCCAAATTAAAAGACATGAAAATCTTTCCCTGCAAAGAATCTTAATATATTTATGGTATAATCACAAAGAATAGAAGCCAAAACTTTAGAAAAAATTATTTCACTTTAAGTAACTGCCAAACACAGATAAATTTTATGCCAAGATTCATGAGAGACACCAATACAATGTTTTTAAGTGAAAAAAGGGCATCCCATAAGAAAAACAGCATCAACAATCAACAGTTCAATGTGGACTTTTCTGCTCTGAGCAAACTTTTCATTTCATTCAGAATGAAATGACTGCAAAAATCTCAACACATTCAGAATGGAATGACTTATTCTCAACTTTCAATAGTCTCCGCTCAATACTGCATGGCTTTTGTTTTGTCGATGTCCAAAAGAAGGCCCATTTAAGGTGTTACGGTTCCTGACTGCAATCAAGCACCAGTGCCTTTAAGGAGCTCCAGCCATATAGGCCTCTAATTGCTGCACATATCTGTGGTCTTGGAGGCTCGCCGAGTTGCATATCTTTCAGCATTGCAGGCTTCTCATTAACTGATAAAATATCCCTGTTCTGACTCAATGTAAATTGCTGACTCCTTCCTGTTCAGTTGATTAAGCTGTTCAATGCAAGCAATAACGGCCCACACTCACATTACGGTGGCTCTGTAGCAGCAATTCCCAGTGAGTCTCCTAGTGGCAATTTCTGATGGGACTTCGTGCATGGATCCACTTGAGGCATGTGCAGAGTTTTTGGAGGTTGTGCATATCCATGAACGCGCACAGCTTAGAGGGAACAATACTTCCTGACTTGCCATCAAATGGCTGACTGTGCTGTTTTCAGTTTTTTTGGTATGTGTGTGTGTGTGTGTGTGGGGGGGGGTAGCCCTTGTGATTTTCTCTTGAGAGGAAGAGAGAGAGTATTACTTTGCAAACACCGTGACCACCAAGTTACAGGGAGCATCACCACATAGTATTTAACCTGTGTGGTTGTGATTATGCGATTGAGCTTTAGAGGAAGAGAGGTGACGTGGTATACTAAAATTTTGAGCTTTTATTTGCAGCAGAGGCCACTGGTGCTGTGTTCGTGAAACCTTGGGCTGAGGCAGAGTTGACGTAACCTGCAGGGGCTGTGGGGCTTTTCCCACCACAGAACCCTTTAAAAAGCGAGTAGAGACGTGTGCGCCTAGGGAGACATCCTGCCACATCTACTGTCATTCTTTAGCCGGACCGGGGCCCAAAGCAGGAGGTAAGTGTGGCTGTTCATGGGGAAAGCCCGTGAACCGCCGAGTGTAACAGCCTAGAGTGCCTCAGGTTTGGGAGCAGCAGCCTAGTACTTCCACCGGTCCTCTTCAAATGCGGAAGCAACACTCTGAACGTTTCTGGTGGCATGACCACGGTGATTTGGCCACTTACTTCCCATCCACAGGCAGGAAGAAGAAATGTGGCATGGGCCTCTATGGGTAGAAAGAAGAAGGCCCAATCACTGTGGGGCTAGAATAAAGTAGGACTCAGAGGCCATGGCAGAGCAGCTTCAGCTGAGCCCACTGGGTTTGGAGGAGCTGGAGCAGTGGCTGGGCCTTCCCAGCTGAAGAGAAGAGCCAGACCAGCTGCATTTGGGGACCTAAATGAGCCAGAGCAGCAGTGGCAGAGCCTATGCAGAGGAAGAGAGGAACTGGAGCAGTGACAGCCAAGCCTTCCCAGCCAAAGAGAGGAGCCACAGCAGTGGCAGCCAGGCACTCCCAGCCAAAGAGAGGAGCTAGATCATCCAAGGCTAGGCCCACCTGGCCAAAGAAAGGAGCTGGATCAATAGTGGCTGAAGAGAAGAGCTGTAGCAATGGCAGCCGAGCCTGTGAAACTGAAAAAAGAAGCAGTATCTGTCCCACCAATGGGAAAGAGAGGAGACCTATGCTGCAGGGACCCAAGAAGAAGGCTGCTGCTGCCTGCACTTTCCGGAGAGAGAGGCAGAGCATGTATTTGTGTGGGGGGAAGAGTTGCATGTGAATGGAAGAGAGAGAATGTCTGTGAGAGTGTACAAGTCTGGTCATCGCATCTCAAAAAAGATATAGTTGCGATGGAGAAGGTACAGAGAAGGGCAACCAAAATGATGGAGGGGATGGAACAGCTCCCCTATGAGGAAAGGCTGAAGAGGTTAGGGCTGTTCAGCTTGGAGAAGAGACGGCTGAGGGGGAATATGATAGAGATCTTTAAAATCATGAGAAATCTTGAATGAGTAGATGTGAATTGGTTATTTACACTTTCAGATAACAGAAGGACTAGGGGGCACAATTAAGCTCTGGAATTTGTTGCCAGAGGATGTGATTAGTACAGTTAGTGTAGCTGGGTTTAAAAAAGGTTTGGATACGTTCTTGGAGGAGAAGTCCATTAACGGCTATTAATCAAGTTTACTTGGGGAATAGCCACTGCTATGAATTGCATCAGTAGCATGGGATCTTCTTGGTGTTTGAGTAATTGCCAGGTTCTTGAGGTCTGGTTTGGCATCTATTGGAAACAGGATGCTGGGCTTGATGGATCCTTGGGCTGACTCAGCATGGTACTTTCTTATGTTCTTAGATTGTGTGTGTATGTGTGTGTGTGTGTGGGGGGGGGGGGGGGGGTGAGAGCATGCATATGTGTGTGGGGAGAGAGAAAGCACATTTATGTTTGTGTGAGAATGTGTGGGGGGGCACAGCGCACATGGTATGTGTGTGTGATGGGGACAGAGCGTGTGTGTGTGAGTGAGTGTGAGAGAGGGAGAGCATATGGGAGAAAGACTATATGTTTATGTGAGAAAGCGCCTGTGTGTGGGGGGAGGACAGAGAGAAAGAGTGTGTGTATATGAGAGAGAGGAGAAAAGGTTTGTGTGCTCCCACCCCCCATCCCCCCCCACTAATCCAAGACAATCTCAGGCTGACTGGAAACAAACATTCCCAGGAGAGAGGATTTAAAAAAATAAATCCTTATTACTTGTAGTTATTGGGCATTATTGATGTGTGTCTGTTATGAACTAGTTTATTGATGTTTGGGAAATATTTTATAATTTGTATATGCGTTTTAAATTATTCTATTCATCAGCTGTTTTGAAATAATTATTCTTTTTATTGATATGGTTTTACTAATATGATTGATGTTTTGAGTTATGGTGATGTATTTGTTTTTCCATTGTTGCACTGTATACAGAGTCTGGCTTGTTGCAGTTTCCAGTTCAGTTTTTATCTGCATGTTTCTATTTATACTTTATGGTCTGTCTGTATTCTGCATATGTGACTGAGGTGAAGTATTCTGCTAGCATGTAGTTTCTGTGTAAAGATCTATAGCAGCCTGGTTTGTTTTGTTTTCCTAATAGGCGGTTGTATGGGCTGTTGTAATATTTTTAGTGCTGCCTTTACATAGTTAAGGTTGTTACTGTTTGAGTGCTGGCAGTTAGTGCTGTTTTGGTATGGGAGATATAATTCAGTTCACTTGTGGCATTATGAGAGCCAAGCCCACACCCACCATGCATTACAATAGACCTAATACCATTTGGATTCCAAGTGTCTTTTGATGGGGTTTCCTGGCATATAAATATAATAGGAAATCATCAAAGAAATAGTCCACAAAACTCATATGTACCAATATAGACTAATAAAAAATATCTGGTAAATGTGTTTACTTTTTTTAAACTCTCACTGAAATTATTATACAGCATCACTTTTGAATAAATGGAACCATCATTTACTTTTTAATTAGGATCATCATAACACCCAAGCAGTTGCCTTAAATTTTGGTGTTTTAACTGCAAAATGGATCATGTATGATCACAGGTACAGAAGCAAAACAACGAAATGGGATGCCACAACGAAGTCTTTTTCAAAACTTTTATTGATGGAGACGTGAAAAACTGCCCGACTCTGGCCGAGTTTCGCCACATGAAGTGGCTGCCTCAGGGGCACTTTTTGGCGTCAACCGTATTGAAAGACAATTGATTCAATTTGTCAATGGTGCCATATACGTTTGACTGTGTTCAGCGAACATAGTCTCCACTTTCATCTATTTGTCAACGGACATAAGATAAGTACAACTCTTGGATTTAAGCTTTTAAATTGAGCAATCCGTGTTGGAAGTACATACATACTCAAAGTGCATATTGGGTAGCTTTCATGATTGAGCACCCCTCACACACAGCCCACAGAGACTAATGATTAAAATCACTTAATGCTATCAATGCTATCAAAAGCTTTCATTAGCTTAGCCTTTTGGCATCCATATATGAGGTCTCTCTGAGCTAAGATACCCACTCTCCAATTGTTTCAGGATTTATATTTTGTAGTTAGGTATGTCTTCAGCAGTTATCAATATTTCTGGCTTTCTTTTGACTCAGGACCAAGAGAAAATTCTGAACAAGGATTTAACATTTGTTCCAATGCAGACACATGATTCTTTTTAATTCTGCTGTGATTTTTTTTAAGTTTATAAGACAACTGCAGCAAAAAGTATATTTTGAGACATTTCCATCGGCATCTATGGATATGTCATTAGTGAAAAATAAATCAAAGTGGTGTCCTTCACAGCTGATGGATTTATTTATTCAAACTTTCCTGTCCTGTCAAACATCTCCTGTCAAGAAATGTCTGCTGTAATGAATTAAAAACTAGAAGAGATATTAAACCTGCAGGCATGTGGGATGCTGTAGTTTTCATGAGTTGAGAGCAGTACATTTCTTAGATACACAAATAGTTAAATACATAATTTTGCCAGCTCCTACCAGAGAATCTCATGAAGCAGATTTTGTTGAAAGTGAAGGAAGTGATCCCACAGGGGTTTGATCAAGGTATTTGATGACAAAGGAATGGGAGTTTTTGATAAAGAAACATCCAAGAATATCGGTCTTGTTCATAGTTTCAAAAATCCATAAATCCCTCTAGAATCCACCAGGCAGACCTATAGTTTCTCCCAAGGACTCAGAATTGGAACTAATATCCATTTATTGGATCAGGTTTTGATGCATTTGGTACTGCAAGCTAAATCATATGTAAAAGATAGTTTGTGTATTTTGAACTGGATTGGTTACTAGTCACCCTTAATATTGAATCTCTCTACACAGTTATTCCCCAAGACCAAGCGCTGACATCTGTGGAACAAATACATTCTAAATGGAGTAGTTCCCAGAGGATTCCAACTTCTTATGTGGTACAATTGGCCTCTTTAGTGTTGAACAAAAATTATTTTGCATTTCAAGGCAAGTATTATTTAAAAATATGAGGAACTGCGATGAGAGCTGCAGGGGCCCCTCATGTGGCTTATATCTTTTGTTGCAGTATTTGAATCTCAATACATTTATGACAGTGTTTGAAATTGCGAGCTGGCTTGTCGGAAAAGGTATATCAATGATGTATTCGTCATTTGGAAAGGTGCAGTGTCATTGCTTTGGATGTTTGTTTGAAATTCTGTAATAACTACCATGATAAAAACATTTTTTATTTAGATATCATGATTAGCAAAAATAAACATTCTTTGAAGACTTCCATTTACAGGAAACCTAATGAGCAAAACAATTTATTGTTATAGAATAGTTTCCATCCTGGTAATTTTAAGAGAAGTTTACCACCAATAGGACAATTTCTGCATCTTTGTCGCCTGTGCTCTGATATGGGTGAATATAAACGTCAGGCTAACGTGATGGCTGACAAGTTCTTAAACAGAGGATATCCACTATCTTGTATCAAAAATGCATAATTATGATCATTATATAGTACTTACTGTTTGGGTGCTTGCCAGGTCCGTGTAGCCTGGATTGGCCACTGTTAGGATACTGGGCTTGATGGACCCTTGGTCTGACCCAGTATGGCAATTTCTTATGTTCTTAGAGAATTTTTATTCAAGCAGGTCCCCAGGACAAATTAGAACAGCAAACATTTGTCTTAAAGCATGCCACAGTATCTTCACAAATTTGTGCTATCTTAAGGAAACATTGGCACATTCTTCAGACTTTCCCGACACTTAATCTACCACCTAGGTTTGCATTCTCGTGAGGAAAGAATATTAAGGATCAGGTAATTAGATTGTCACTGGATTACCACCAGACATCACAACCAGATTTGGATCTACAATTGTATCAGAACTGCACTTTCTCTCCCTTATGTTACAGTCAGATCATGTGGTGTCAACTACAGGGAAGATTTTTAAACTCATGAAGGGGTTTACATGGAAATGCACATTTTTTTATCTGCTTGATCAAGTTGCCCTGCAATTTGCAATACATGGGCATAACAAAATGTAGAATTAAGGTGCATTTAATAGAACATAAGAGGTGAATTTTAAAAGCTGGGTATTAACCAAAATTGGGAGATGTGCGCGCATGTAAGATATTCTCATGTTCACCCGATTTTAAAAGCTGCCCACATGCGCGCACATCTCCCGATACTTGAATATCTCACTTGCAACAGAAAAGGGATGTAATGTTGGGCATTTAGTGGCAGGGCCAAGAGATGTGTGTGCAAGTACCTATGTGCCCGGGCGCATGCCCAGGTCCAATGCCAGGTAAGCTTACTTCTGCTATGGAGGAGGTGTAAGGTAAAAAGAAACAAACAAAAAAAAAAAAAACAGGCATCTGTGAAGGGGTTGAGGAGTCTGGGGCGTAGTTCCCTCTAAGTTGAGTGCGTGAGTAATTGCTCATTCATTTCGGAGCATCACTCACAGGTTGTACGTAGTCACTTACTTAAATTTTTCTTTGTGCTATCTACAGAAATACAACGCTAATACTGGCACTCAAAAATTATTGGTTTAAAAAAATTGTTGCTCACATGAAAAAAAAAAAATGTACACACATAGTCACTCCTTGGAGGGAGCATTGGTCTCAGGTAACTGGAGAGAGTACAGGCTAAAGAATCAGGGGGGTTTGGAGGACCAGGCTCTAACCTACGCAAACTGGTGGAACGAACTGGTGAAACTGGTCATAGCTCGGCCATGCGCTGTTATAAAACTCCTCCACTTGCGCAGCTCAAACCTGTCTTTGTGTGGCTGTGCATGCCTACTTGTAAAATTGGGCGCACACATAGGCGCGCCTAAACTTGTACCATACGCACATATGTGTGTGTATGTTATAAAATTGCAGCATCTCTGGGTGCACGCCGATGCACACGTGTATGTATGCCCATTTGAAAGTTACTAAGTATTGCCTCAATACACATAAATCGGAGGCAACTTTGGTCACACATTTTTACAACAAGTTCATTCTTTCTCAGATATTGCATGGACAATTCTTGATTTTATGCCAATTGATTGGAGAGGGGCAGACAGGGTTTCGGGCTCTGGCATGTAGAGAACAATTATGGATACACTGCATGCAAACAGTATCTCCTAAAGTATTGAATAAAGAGATTGAGTGGGCTATATTTTTTAACTTCTTCTGCTAAGGTCTGGTTGTTTTCTTGGAATATATACTTATTTTCTCCAAGTTCCTGACCACCTATAGGCTACATGTGAAGCAAGTCTCCAGCACTTGTACGAGCACCAGATGTATGCCAAGTTAGACAAAGTCTTTTTGTCTAACTTTGAGCAACAACTACCCTTTCTGGGATATCCCATCTCCAGCATGGGTCTACTTATGGAGCCGACAAAGCAAAAGGCCATCCTGAGTGGCCCCAGCCCATTGGTCTCCGAGCCTTGTAATTATTCTCGGGATTTGCCAATTATTATCAACAATTTATTCCTGGGTTCTCCATTCTCGCAGCACCACTCATTGCCTTAACATGCAAGGTGGAAGACGCCCAAAATTGGACCTCAGAAACCGTAAATACATTCTAAAGGCTAAAACAAGCTTTCACTCAAAAGCCATGCTTCAGCAACTGGATTCAACTCATTTCATGCTCAGGTAGATGCCTCTTCCCTTGGGGTTGGGACTGTCCTCGATCAACATAGCATAGAAGGAACTCTTCTTCTCTAAAAATTCTCCCCAGCAAAGAAAAATTATACAATTGGAGACAGAGAACTCCCAGTGGTCAATCTGGCACTGGGAGAATGGTATCATTTCCTGGAAGTAGCCCAATACAAGATCACCATTGACACAGACCATGAAAACTTAGAATATCTCCCACAAGCCCAGCAACTCAATCCTAGACAGGCCTGTTGGTCTGGTTTTTTTTTCAGGATTCAATTTTGAACACCATTACTGGACAGCTGAGTAGAATCTGTGAGCTGACATGCTGTCTCAATCCTTCCTAACTAATATTACAGAGGATCCACAGTATATCATTGATCCTGCGAGGATCATCCTTGCCTCCACCACTTCTGTCCCTTCAGAGAAGAAGGTCATTCCCAAAAGGCTCCAGGAAAAAGTGTTAAAGTATATGCACGATGCTCATGTGGCAGGACATCCTGGAGTTCGAACATTCAACCTCGTTCATAAGAACATAAGAACATGCCATACTGGATCAGATCAAGGGTCCATCAAGCCCAGCATCCTGTTTCCAACAGTGGCCAATCCAGGCCATAAGAACCTGGCAAGTACCCAAAAACTAAGTAATAGCAGTGGCTATTTTCTAAGTCAACTTAATTAATAGCAGGTAATGGACTTCTCCAAGAACTTATCCAATCCTTTTTTAAACACAGCTATACTAACTGCACTAACCACATCCTCTGGCAACAAATTCCAGAGTTTAATTGTGCATTGAGTAAAAAAGAACTTTCTCCAATTAGTTTTAAATGTGCCACATACTAACTTCATGGAGTGCCCCCTAGTCTTTCTATTATCCGAAAGAGTAAATAACCAATTCACATCTACCCGTTCTAGATCTCTCATGATTTTAAACACCTCTATCATATCCCCCCTCAGCCGCCTCTTCTCCAAGCTGAAAAGCCCTAACCTCTTTTGTCTTTCCTCATAGGGGAGCTGTTCCATTTCCCTTATCATTTTGGTAAACCTTCTCTGTACCTTCTCCATCGCAATTATATATTTTTTGAGATGCGGCGACCAGAATTGTACACAGTATTCAAGGTGCGGTCTCACCATGGAATGATACAGAGGCATTATGACATTTTCCGTTTTATTCACCATTCCCTTTCTAATAATTCCCAACATTCTGTTTGCTTTTTTGACTGCCGCAGCACACTGAACTGATGATTTCAATGTGTTATCCACTATGACACTTAGATCTCTTTCTTGGGTTGTAGCACCTAATATGGAACCCAACATTGTGTAATTATAGCATGGGTTATTTTTCCCTATATGCATCACCTTGCACTTATCCACATTAAATTTCATCTGCCATTTGGATGCCCAATTTTCCAATCTCACAAGGTCTTCCTGCAATTTATCACAATCTGCTTGTGATTTAACTACTCTGAACAATTTTGTGTCATCTGCAAATTTGATTATCTCACTCGTCGTATTTCTTTCCAGATCATTTATAAATATATTGAAAAGTAAGGGTCCCAATACAGATCCCTGAGGCACTCCACTGTCCACTCCCTTCCACTGAGAAAATTGCCCATTTAATCCTACTCTCTGTTTCCTGTCTTTTAGCCAGTTTGCAATCCACGAAAGGACATCGCCACTTATCCCATGACTTTTTACTTTTCCTAGAAGCCTCTCATGAGGAACTTTGTCAAACGCCTTCCTAAAATCCAAGTATACTATATCTACCGGTTCACCTTTATCCACATGTTTATTAACTCCTTCAAAAAAGTGAAGCAGATTAGTGAGGCAAGACTTGCCCTGGGTAAAGCCATGCTGACTTTGTTCCATTAAACCATGTCTTTCTATATGTTCTGTGATTTTAATGTTTAGAACACTTTCCACTATTTTTCCTGGCACTGAAGTCAGGCTAACCGGTCTGTAGTTTCCCGGATCGCCCCTGGAGCCCTTCTTAAATATTGGGGTTACATTTGCTATCCTCCAGTCTTCAGGTACAATGGATGATTTTAATGATTAGTTACACATTTTTACTAATAGGTCTGAAATTTCATTTTTTAGTTCCTTCAGAACTCTGGGGTGTATACCATCCGGTCCAGGTGATTTACTACTCTTCAGTTTGTCAATCAGGCCTACCACATCTTCTAGGTTCACCGTGATTTGATTCAGTCCATCTGAATCATTACCCATGAAAACCTTCTCCATTACGGGTACCTCCCCAACATCCTCTTCAGTAAACACCGAAGCAAAGAAATCATTTAATCTTTCCGCGATGGCCTTATCTTCTCTAATTGCCCCTGAATGTAAAGTGCTTATGAATTTGTGAAACATATATGCAATTAAAAGATTTTTCAGATGCTTTTGCCTTTTAATGTATGAACTCAATGCCTGGACACCTTAGAATTATGTCACATACAAAGATGGTAACTTTTAAACAAGCACGTGCATGCCCATATGTGCACATATGTAGACACATGGTCACATACTCATGAATCTTATATCGTCTGTGCAAGTGCGTGCGTATTATATAAAATATTTCTAGCATGTGAATGTGTGCTCTTAATTTAAAGCATTTACATGAGCAACTGCTATTCGCACATTTTCCTTAGGAATTGTGAGCTTTTATACGCGGAAGTGAGCTCATTTTATATCATACGCATGTGAAGGAAATGGCAAGTTTTACCAGTGAGTCTACCAGTTTTCCCAGGCTATCTTTAGGTCATCAAAACCTCCCTGTTTCTTTAGCCTGCACTCCCCCCAGTTTACCCAAACCCCTCATGGAATCTGTATTTGGCTATAAATTATTCAGACTTACACCCGATAAATAGTAGAACTAAATATGCTCAGGTACGAGCCATACACGCACTGCATTTGCAGGATATAAAATCTCAACTTCTGCATGTATATTTTGCCCCTGTCCTGGAATGCCCTTGACCCACCCAAAATATGCCCCTTTTTTACACCATCAAGGATACTAGCGCATCAGTACTTGTGCGCATATGTGCAAGTTTAATAAAATAGCCCCAGCGTGAAAAAGTGTCATTTGTGTGTGCATCTGCTATTTTATTCGTGCACATCTCTTTTAAAATCCACTTTAAAATGTTTTAAGATCGCACCAAAAACGTGGCTCTTCTAACAAGCATTCAGGGAATAGTTACATGGGTTATTCTGCAGTTCTTTATTGACCTGGAAGATTGTTTAAGGGGTAGATTTTTAAAGTTATGCGCAGGCGTAGATTTGTTCATGCAACCCGGTGTGAACAAATCTATGCCCGATTTTATAACATGCGCCAGGGTCGGCGTGCGCAGGGGGGTGCACAATTGTGCAACTTGCGTGTGCTGAGCTGAGCAGCCTGCCTCCGGCCCCTCCCACCTTCCCCTCCCTTCCCCTACCTAACCCACCCCCCAGCCCTAACTAAATCCCTCCCCCTACCCTTGAGAAAGTTAAGCCTGTAACTTGCGCACGCCGGCCGACTGCCGGCGCACCATTCCCCGGCCTGGGGGCTGGTTCGGAGGCCTTGGCCTCACCCCCAGAATGCTCCCGAATGCCGCGCCGTCCCTGACACGCCCCCGACACGTCCCCAAGCAAAGCCCCAGGACTTATGCACGTCCCGGGGCTTTGCGCACACCGGCGGCCTATGCAACATAGGCGTGCCGGCGCGCAGGCTTTTAAAATCTGCCCCATTAAATGTAGTAATATTAGTAGAGCAGGCAGATTTTCTTTGTATTTTTTAGTTTTTTAATCTTTTTACAGTTTATGTAGGTTTAAGTTTGTAAAAAGCCACCTGCATAGGAGGTGGTGGTAAATAAATAAATATTGAATAGGAGTAAATATATACACGTAAGCTGCCAAATTTGCATGCATAGATTGCTTATAAAATAGCAATTTACTCATGTAAATGTTGGCCGGCACCCCTTTTTTACACACGCAAATTTACTCGCGGACCCTGATTTATGCGTGTGCGCTGAGGTTTATAACATAGACAGTACTTGCGTGTTTGCTTTTTACATGTGTAACTGCTAATTTTTGTGTTTGCAACTATAGAAAATTCATCTTATAGTAAGTAAATGGGGAGTGAGGAGTCACATCACAAGATTAATAAGGAAAAGTAACTACATTGTATCTATGTAATATCTTGTATCTGTATTGTGAAATAGAAGTGCCTTGCTACAGAGAGGGAAGCTAAGGTCTAGCCAGGCAGCAAGTGAAGCAACGCAAAAGGACCAAGCCAGGTGAGCAATAAGAAGTTAGTCCAAAGGTATAGCAAATGCTAGGCAAGCAGTAACCTGGATAGTTGAGGAGACAGAGGCAGTGCAAAGTGGGTAGATGGCAAGAACCGGCAAGGACACAGGAGCAGGTAAACAGGGTGATAAAC
This sequence comes from Rhinatrema bivittatum, assembly GCF_901001135.1. NCBI lineage: Eukaryota > Metazoa > Chordata > Amphibia > Gymnophiona > Rhinatrematidae > Rhinatrema > Rhinatrema bivittatum. Next base: position 448,155,057 of record NC_042616.1, read on the forward strand.
AGGGTGGTAAACAGGAGACAGGATCATCAATGACACCTGTCCTCATTAAAGAAATGGAAATTATCAGGTATATAGTAATTTCTCCTTTAAATATTGAGTACACAAAGCTCTGAATGGTGAGGCAATGCGGTGTATCAGTGCAATGCTGAAGATCTTTAGGCCTGACAGATGTTTAAGATCTATTGATGTTGTTTTCTTGATATGCCTACAGTTTGTGTAGTAAAGCTTGTAGAATCATGCGATAGGCTGTGTGCACTAGCTGGCCCTATTTTATGGAACCAGCTACCTGACCCTCTTTGCAAGGAACTATGCTTCTAAACATTTAAGAAGATCTTGAAAATACACTTGTTTGGTATGGCGTTCAATTAAAACCTTATAATTTCTGCAATGTCAGATTCCTTGGATTTAATTAGCAAGACACCTTTAAGTATCAGGCATAATAATTTAGCAGGATGAGAAGATGTAGCTGTCTGTTGTATGATGTAAAACACTTAAAATATTGGATAATGTGGCATAAAAGGTTTTTTTTTAAAATAAATGTACATCTATTTCCTTGTTTCAGATTTACTCCAGAGTTTGCACTATGATTAAACTACACTTGGAATACACTTTCAGATAAGTATTCCCTAATTATAAATTCCAGTTTGTTTCCTTATCTTCGTTGTTGATGCTCTCTTGCTTAGGAATGTTGATCCTTTGTGTATTTTCTTTTGTTGTTTTTGCAGGCTCCAGATATTTGGGAAATTAACTCTAGCATCTGATAAGTACATTATCCAAGGGCAAGCACATTGACAGTTCTCACACCCAATGGAGCCTGGCACAGAACTTTGATCTCAAAGATTCTAAAGCATTTAGTATGCTCTACTAAGCATGTGCAGCTGTAACCACCTTCCTGCCTCCCAGACACTCTCGCTCTTTTTCGCAGCTTTTATCTCTCCTTACAGCTACTGCCGTGACAGTTCTGTTTTCCTAGCAGAAGCCATGGTGCGAATGGGAGTGGTCTTAACATATGGCTTCAAGGAAAGGTACACAATCCTTTCCTTGCTTTTGGCTAGATTCCTGGTGGTAATGCCTTTGGCTTTTTCTGCGTCAATTGATTGGCCAAGGTGCTTCCCTTTCGCCTGGAGTTATTCTGCCGAGTGGGAGGGTATGCCTATCATAGGCGTGCTTGGATTTACTGAGCTTCAGTCGCAGCTCTCTGCCATGCTTGGGGTCTTGGAATGGTGCTTCCATTGGAGGGGTAGCCCTTTTATGCCCCAGCACTCTTGTTTCCACTTGGGAGGTCAGATCTTTTCTTGTAGTCATTTGGCAGATGGTATCTATCACAGACCTTGATACCTTTTTCCATTTCTTCAAAACAAGTTGTTCATATTGGCCAAACCTTGGGCGTAGCTATGCATGAGCAATCTGCTCTTGCTCTTCAGATGCTAGTGAACTGCAGTTTTCTTTGTGGAGGGCTCTTAGCAATTCATGTGCGCTTTCTGCAAAAACCGCACCCAGATTCCTTTGGAGCACCATAATGCAAGTGTACTCCCTTCAAAAACCAGAATGAATCTCACATGGGACCTCTAGGCCCCTCAGGTGACTCAACAGCAGCTCCCTGGCAAAGAGCTCGGCAACTCAGGAGCACTTTCTTCAAAATTCAGACCCAGCCTCTGCTCAGCTTCAGCAGTTCTTGTACATGCCCTTTGAAATGCAGAGCAAGACTCCTCCAGAGTTCTAGAATGCTTCAATGTCCATCTGTTTGTCCATCGGAACTATAACTCTCTAAAAAAAAAAAAAAAAGGGACAGAAATCCACCAAACATGGCATGCAGGAAGAAAATGTGAATATCTCAGACAAGTTTGAAAACTAGAAATACTGAGTCAAAATTTTCAAAGAATGAAGTCTCAAAAAAAAAAAAAAAAAATCCCTACTGCTTCTATGGGAGACAGAGGCTGCAGAATATTGACAAGTGATCCATTCAAAAAGTCATCTCACCTTTCTAGCACTTTGGCACAGAGCAACACAGGCAAAAAAAGAAAAATAATTGAAGCAGCTGGTGAAGGATGGCACAAAAAAGTTCTTTCAAAGCCACCTCCTCCCGCACTTCCAAAGTCTTACATACACACACGCATTCCCACACACACATATTCCTGCACGCACACACACATACATACTCACATATAAACATAACCCCACACTTACACATACCCAAAGACCTCAGCCTCCCACAATTGCCCACACCCCTATACACACCATAAACTCACACTCCTACATATCCCCACCCTACATATCCCCACCCTCCTGACCCCTGCCCCTATCTCTGTACCTGCAGTACTCAGGAGTCCCCACATGCTCTCACATATGCTCAAAACCTCATACACACACTCCTATATAGTCCCACCAAACTCACCCCCACCTCCATACCTTGTACACATATGGACATTCCCCCCTCATATTCCCACATACACCTCACTCCACACACACATATTACAAACACACCTGTCACAGAGACATGGAAAATAGTTTATGCAGTTGGTAAAAGATACTATTGAAAGATGCATTCTAAGTTAAGTCAATTCAGTCAGCACCTTTATTTTTTTACTCACTCTTCTGTACAAGCACAAAGCAAGATATAGCGTAAGGTTTTATAATACAATAATAGATAGTATCAACATGTTCAAAACAAAGCAATCAGCTAGGCATCATCTTCAATCTTCAGAAGGCGTGTGAAGGTAGGCCTGCGCTTTCGGCACCCAGGACCTGCCGGGGTAAGGCCTTAGTAACACCCTTACCCGCAGCCTCCCAGGCGCTGACCGTGAGGCTCAACTCCGCCCGCCAGCCCGAACTCTGCCCGCCGGCCTGAACGCACCACCGCCATCGGCCTGCCGCGTCCCGCCCACCAGCCAGGACAGCCAACCAGCAGCCACCCGAGCCGGCCTTTAAATTTCACCGCTTTCCGGCGCCGGCCATCTTCAATCTTCGGAAGGCGTGTGAAGGTAGGCCTGCGCTTTCGGCGCCCAGGACCCACCGGGGTAAGGCCTTAGTAACACCCTTACCCGCAGCCTCCCAGGCGCCGACCGCGAGGCTCAACTCCGCCAGCCGGCCCGAACTCCGCCCGCCGGCCTGAACGCACTGCCGCCGTTGGCCTGCCGCATCCTGCCCACCAGCCAGGACAGCCAACCAGCAGCCACCCGAGCCGGCCTTTAAATTTCACCGCTATCCGGTGCCGGCCATCTTCAATCTTCGGAAGGCGTGTGAAGGTAGGCCTGCGCTTTCGGCGCCCAGGACCCACCGGGGTAAGGCCTTAGTAACACCCTTACCCGCAGCCTCCCAGGCGCCGACCGCGAGGCTCAACTCCGCCAGCCGGCCCGAACTCCGCCCGCCAGCCTGAACGCACCGCCGCCGTCGGCCTGCCGCATCCTGCCCACCAGCCAGGACAGCCAACCAGCAGCCACCCGAGCCGGCCTTTAAATTTCACCGCTCTCCGGCGCTGTGCGCCGGGCGTCGCGCACACGAAGGAGCGCGACAAAGGACTGCCATTCTCAAAGCCAAAAAAGACTTCTTTGCCAAAAAAAATCCACAACTTTTCATTCGACCCTAAAGCTTTATTCTCAATCGTATCATCTCTTACAAAACCCTCGCCACCTATCATCCCTGATGAGCAAGCTTCCAGTAAAGCCAATGAACTCGCTATCTACTTCGATAAGAAGATAACCAATCTCCTCAAGCCTTTCTCCACATCTCAACCAACAACACTTCCTTCCAGCACTGCTCCACCCACTAGGAGCTTTAGCCTTACATCCTTTGAGACCCCATCCTCAATGGAGATCGTAAACATCCTCAAAAAGCTAAAACCTTCTTCTCACCCATTTGACGCCATACCCTCCAATCTTCTACTCTCCATTCCTAACACAATCTCTCAATCGTTAGTAGACATCATCAACTGCTCTCTAACACAAGGCAAGGTTCCAGATCAATTAAAACTAGCCATTCTAAAACCCTTACTAAAAAAAACCTAACCTTCCATCAACCGACCCGGCCAACTATCGTCCAATAGCCAATCTTCCCCTGATCTCAAGAGTGATGGAAAGATTTGTAAACAAACAACTGTCTGATTATCTTGAGGAGAACAACATACTCTCTCCCTTCCAGTTCGGATTCAGAAAATCTCAAAATACTGAAGCTCTACTTTCATCTCTATCTGACACCATCCTTCTCAACCTGGAAAAAAAACAACCTTACCTTCTCGCACTTCTCGACTTATCTGCCGCCTTTGATACGGTCAATCACTCCATTCTACTGGAACGCCTAGCAGATATCGGCATTCAAGGAGAGGCACATGATTGGTTCAAATCGTTCCTTGAGGTCAGAATTAATAATAAAGAATCTCTCCCAATCAAATCAAACCGAGGAGTCCCACAAGGTTCATCCCTGTCCCCTACGCTCTTCAAAATTTATCTACTACCTCTCTGCCATCTACTCTCTAACCTCAAACTAACATACTACATATTCGCTGATGACGTTCAAATTCTTCTTCCAATCACCGAATCCCTGCAAAAAACCTGGGCACACTGGAATTGCTGTTTACAATCCATTACTAACCTGCTTACCAGCCTGAACCTCATCCTTAACTCAAATAAGAACGAAATCCTCATCATCTCTCCAGATGAGAAACACAATCTCCTCAATTCACAAAGCACATCCCAATTCGTAAATACATTCATCAACCACACTTCTTCCGTCAGAGACTTTGGGGTTCGGCTCGACAACCTATTCAACTTAAAATCGTTCGTCCACAACACAACCAAGGAATGTTTCTTTAAACTGCAAGTTCTCAAAAATCTGAAACCTCTTCTACATTTCAGTGACTTCCGGCTAGTAGTCCAGTCTATCATCCTTACAAAGTTAGACTACTGCAATTCTCTTCTCCTAGGCCTCCCTGCAATAACTACCAAACCTTTACAGATGGTCCAGAATGCTGCAGCTAGGTTACTCACCAATTCAAACAAAAGAGCACACATCACACCCATACTTCACGGTCTTCACTGGCTTCCCATAAAATACAGGATCACCTTCAAAACACTAATGATGATTCACAAGGACATTCACGGCATCTCCCACCTCAAACTAAGCTCTCAACTCCGCACACATACATCTGCCAGACCAATCAGAAATGCCTACAAAGGATCTCTATACACACCTCCGATCAAAACCACTTTAAGAAAATGCGCTATTTCCACAGCCGGGCCCAGCCTTTGGAACTCACTACCACCCGAGCTTCGCCAAGAACCCTCTCTCCAAATTTTTAAGAAACACCTTAAAACATGGCTCTTCAGACAAGCCTTCCCAGAATCTCAACATTACTCGGACACTGGTCAAAGGACATAACAGATCACCAGGGAACCATTGGGCATAAGACATATCAGGACCTTAAGGAGATACTTGATCATCCTTTACTTCCTTAGCATAGTCCCCTGATCATGTTTCAATGCCTCACATCCTTCCCCTCTCCCTACTCCCCCCTTCCCTCCATCCTTCAGCCAGATTCTCATTGCTACCCTATGCCTTAGGGCCCCCACCACGCCTTATCTATTATTCAGTCTCATAATGATACTCCATTAGACGTATTATTTCATGTTACACCCACAGCCGCCCCAGTTGTTGTTGCTCTATATATTATGTTATTCATTGACTAATTATTTTTTTACTGTTGTTTGTTATTGTTGACTTGTTCTATGTTCATTGCTCAATGTTCTATGTAACGCCATAGCCGCGACTGTTCTGTTTAAATGGAAACCGATATGATTTGATATTTTGTTCAAGAATGTCGGTATAGAAAAATTCTAAATAAATAAATAAATAGCATAGACAGATACAACTTTCATAATATATTAAACATGATCAGTAACTTTACAGTACATTAATCAGGTCACCATCCCTCATTCTTCTTAATTCATACTCCCCCTACACACACATCTACACAGAACTCTGTCTAAACCCACACAATCAATATACACAATACATGCATCTCACATGCATACAACCCCCACAAAACCCCACAAATACACAAAGTGTACCCACACCCAGTCACAATCACACTTCCTACCCACAAACATAGAGCCATATCCCTAAAAAACACATACTTCATAATGCCCTCTCCATACAATCCCTACACAAACACCCCACACAAACTGCACTCATATAACTCTTTACCCACTCAAACATCCCCACACACACATCCACCACTTCCACCTACACATAGCCCTATATCCCCACATACATGCATCCATATTTTCAAACACATCATTGACACTTAAAAATATACACACTCTTACAATTCCTTTTACATGCATACGTATCAATGCACACCTCTCACATACATCCTCCTGCACACACTCCCACCTTCTCATGCCCCATCTACACCTCTGAGCATACCCTTACCATGAGCCCTACACACCCACACATACCCTATTTGCAAACTTAATGGTTAATTTTCAAAATGATGCGTACATAAAAATTAACATATACACGCGTAAGTAGCCTCTAAATGTGTATTCCATATTTTCTAAACATCAAACAGACGTATATATATATTCACTTTTGTGCGCACACATACATGTGTGAAAAGGGGACAGGATGAGGTGGGTGGGGCCAACACTTACAGATGAAAGTTGCTATTTTAAAAGACACTAAAGCATGTATATATGCGCACTCATGTAAATCTACACCTGCTAATTATCTGGCATAATTAATAATAAATGTGGTCAGGTGGGAGGTCTGAGTGAACTTGAGGGGGAGTTTAGACTGAAGATTAGCTGTAGAAGGATTGGGTGAACTGGTGGACTAATTGGTAAAACTAGTAATTTTACTCATGTGTGTATGTTATAAAATATACCAACTAACATGTGTAAAAGCTGACATAAATGAGTAAATTCTATTTAATTTGCACATGTAAAATATATGCATGTATATTTTTAAAATAGGTGGGTAAAAGTATGTGTGTTCAATGGATTGATATGCATGGTTTCAATGCATTTCATGTATTTGCACGTAAGCCTACATATGCGCATATGTTGCAGGGTAAATATATGTGTACTTTAGAAAACATTCATATATCATACGTGCATTTTATAAAATTCTATAGTAAATGTGCTCGCAGCCATATACGCATGTGTATGCTGCCATGTGAAGTTGTTTGAAAGTTATCCTCCCATGTTGGAAAGCATTTCCAAAGCCATGTGTCTGCATGCTTTCTCTTGTTATGGAATTGAAAAAGGTTTTATTTTTAGCTTTTGCCTGTTTGTCAAGCTTCTCCTCATATTCTTTTTTGGCCTGTCTTATTAATGTTTTATATCTAATTGTTCATTCTCTCTCCATATTAGGACCAGCTTTTGATCTTTAAAAGCTTTAATTGCTGCTTTCACAGCACCATTTAGGCATTTTGGCAGTTGTTTGGTCTTTATTCAACCTTTTCATGCTTTCCAACATACAAAATGTTGGAAAGAATTATATAACATGGATTGTCTGTTTTTCCTTCAATAGGCATAATAACTCTCCAAAAAAAGATGATAATTAACCAAATCTGTCATACAGAAAGAAAATGGGAGTATTTTAAGAAAACCAAGCCTCAGAAAATATCCCTGTTGCTTTCTATGGGAAACAGAAACAGCAGAATGTTGATAAAAATGCCAATCCAAAAGCCCTTGTCACTCTTCCAACACTTGGGCAAAAAACAACACAGACAGACAAGAGTCAAGGAAAAATAACTGAATCAGCTAGCAAAGAATGGCATCAAATGGTGTCTTTAAAGTCAGCCCCCACACTTCCAAAGTCACCACCCGAAGCACATACCTGCTCACATCCCTTATGCACACTCACACACACATTCCACATATTCCTATACCCCCACACATCCTGAAATCCACACATACATGCTTACACACAAACATAACACAAAAACATGCCTGCTCCCCCATACCCCCATGCCTACAGATTCCTCCTTCTTACCAAAACAAGGAAAATAACTGTTGCAGCTAGTGAAGGAAGATGGTAAAAGGCATCTTCCAACCCACCTCCCACCATACTTCTATTACGTGCGCCGGCCGTGGCAGACCCGCGGCTCGGCCCCGTCACCTCTCTCAAAGTGATCCAGCAACTGGTCCCTCATCTCTGGCGGTTGTTGGCTGCCGGATCTGTCCTCAGGCTGCCCCTGGGGCCTCCAGCTCTGCTATAGTTCCTGATGCTCCATGTCGGGCCTCTCCGCATGGCCTGCAGAGAGATGCCTTCCCGACCAACACTGTGCCCACAGCTGATTCTTTAATAGGGCCCGCGGCGGGATCCTGGCTGCGGCCCCAGATGATGACATCGGCTAAGCTCCGGTATATAAGACAGGGCTCTGCTCTCTCAAATTGCCTTTGCAACAGGTCCCCTCGCTAGTCGAATGCTCGATGCTTCTTCCGTTCCTGGTTCCTGATCCTGATTGCCTTCGTTCCTGTTTCCTTGTTCCTGAGTTCCTGTTCCTTCATCTCTCCTTCGGATTGTTAACCTGGTTTGACCTCTGCATCACCTAACTACTCCATTGTCTCTCTCCAGCCCCGGACCTCTGCATTGCCTGACTACTCCATTGCCTCTCTCCAACCCCGGACCTCTGCATTGCCTGACTATTCCATTGCCTCTCTCCAGCCCCGGACCTCTGCATTGCCTGACTACTCCGTTGCCTCTCTCCAACCCCAGACCTCTGCATTGCCAGTCAACTCCATTGCCTCTCTCCAGCCCCGGACCTCTGCATTGCCAGTCAACTCCGTTGCCTCTCTCCAGCCCTGGACCTCTGCATTACCTGACCATGTCATTGCTTCTCTCCAGCCCTGGACTTCTGCTTCGTCTGACCTTCCTTTGACTCTCTCCTCATCCAGACCTCAGCCTTGCTTGCCACTGCTTCCAGCCTGCCACCAGTCCTGAACCCAGTTTGCTTAAAGACGCCTCTTCAGCCTTGTCCTTGACATGGTTCATTCAGGCTTCAGCCTGCTCTTGCTCAGGTGCCCTCTCTCTGACTGTGTTCCTATTGGCGCCCGGGTCTCCAGGACTCCGCCTTGTCCAGTACAGGCTGTTACCTACACTGGTTGCTGCCTCTGGGCTGAACTTGATCCACCCATCAATGACCACTAATGGAGGCCACCTAAGTCCAGCCGGCCCCGGCACCCAAAGGCTCAACCCGCGGGGAATGAGGACTGGTATTGGAGAAGCGCCAGCCGGCCTCCGTCCGTCAAGCCTCTCTGCCTGCCGATAGTGGGGACCCGTAGGATCCCTCCTATGGGTAGCGTCAACCCCACTTCAGCCCAAGGGTCCACCTCCGGCTCAACAACTTCTCATTTCACATCCCCTCCACATGCACCCCCCCCCCCCACACACACACACACACAACTCTCAACCACAACTAGACTTCTCCTATCTCTGCAGTAACTCATACCACCTACACATACACAACTTTACTCTTAACCCCCCACAAAATCCTCCAGCAAACACAACCCATTACAGTATCGCCATCCACACACACAAATCCCTACTCACTTAAACATACACATGCATCCCACACACTTCTGTATCCTGAGACACACATCTCTAGCCACAAAACCTCCTCACATATACACTCACACATACAGCCCCCACATGCCCTCACAACTATACTCCATACCTATACATACTCAGCCATATTAAAAAAAAAAGACATCCACAACTCCTCCACAAACAACTGCTTCACCCACCCACTCACACATTCACACACAGACCCCATACATATCCATCCTTGTACATAAACCACACACAGCTCTAAACCTCCCCATAAACACCTATCCTAATTACCCATAAATAAATATTCAAAACACTTTCATAGCCCCCTACTTCTTTCACATTCCTCCACACCACATACTCACAATCCCCTCTCATAAAATAAACCCCATAGACATCACCCACATACACAAACCCTCCCATATACACACTGCAACACACATACCACACATCCTTTATACACACATCCATACCCCACATATTTCTACATCTCCCTCATATTCCTGTAGCATCCCCACATCCAAAGCATACCCATTCACATACATACTTGCCATCACTATATAAACACACACACATTCCCCTACCTACATACCACCCCACACACCCAACCGCTTATTATAATTAGTGAGGTTTGGGTGGACCCTTGGATACTGTGGCAGCTGACCACCCTCAAGGGGGGAAGTCCTGTGAGGGGCCACAGGTCAGGCTCAGCTCAGGACACACAAACACAGAGATTGATCTTTTAATAGACAATGTGGTGAAGCCACCAGAGATAGCAGTGGTGAGCAACAGAAGTAGCCTGGTTGGGCTAGTATCCCTCAGGCACTGGAACAGCAACTCCTCCGGTAGCAGTGCTGTAGTGGAAAGAACTGAGAATGAGAACAGTGGAATTTGCACAAAGCCCCAGTATGGAGAACCCCAAGATAGGGAGAGCAGGCCCTCAAGGAGCGAGTACCTGATCCCTGAGAGCTGAGAGGCTTGAAGGTAATGTACTTACACAGCAGTTCCACGTAGGAGATGGCACTAGGGTTGGAATGGAAGCAGGCCCTCGAGGAGCGAGTACCTGGTTCCAGGGAACAGTTCTGAGGTGAAGATGATAGTACTCACTGGTGTTGAAGATAGCGAATCCTTCCAGGCAGAAGAGAAGGTAGAAGTGAGGAGCAAGTATCGATTTCCTGATAGCGACCTGAAAAGCAAGTAAGGCCCCCGAGGAGCGGGTACCCTGTTAGCATTAAGAGTCCAATGGAAGATTGGAGAGGCAGAGTAGCTGGGTATGGAGAGCGAATCCCATCCGTAAGAATACCCTTGCTAACTCAAAGGCTAGCAAACATCGTAGACTTTAAATATCTGGGCAGCATGACATCATCACAGGGGTCGCCTCTGAGGTTCGCGTCAAGTAGGAAATAAGAGTGAGGGCCGCACGGCATGCGTGCCCTAAGGTACCAGCGGAGCATGGCGGGAGGCAGCGCCCAAGCCAGTCCGGGGACACCAGAGAGGATGGCAGGCAGATGCTGCAACAGCCAGACATCTATCCATAGTGAGAGGAGGTGCAAAGAAAGAAAGGTAGGTGGAGTGAAGCCGTTGGGAAGGGATGGTTGCAACACCACTCTCACACACACATAATTCCACATACCCAAACATCTAGCAAACCTCACCCTGTCAGAAACTCAAGCACATACACAACTGTCTCAGGTTTGAAGCTTTGTCAGGTTGTGCTAAGTGAGAAAATCTTTAATAAGGAGTTCCCTTATAGTTCACTCTTTCATCTTAATACCCCATGACATATAAGTTTAACACATCATTGCTCCTAAGAGATAATGTGCTAGTTGAGAAAAATAAATATTTAAAAGGACAGAGCAACTCAGTAAAATCAGACAACGTAATAAGTAAAAATATATGCTTATTTATTATATATGAATAGATTGATCAAGCCTTTTAAAAGATAGATATAGAAAGATAAAAGAAAATTGTTATTCTTACCAATGGGTTAAAAGATGTGGGTTTGAGCTCCAACCTGCCGATGCAATTTGGATATGCAGCCACGAGCTTAGCAATCATAACATCCATAATAATTGAGCTTGGTAGTGTGTCCGTGAGTGCTCGCACATATTCCCCAGCCCACCGATAGATGGCGCAGGTGACTCCCTGGCCACCTTGGAGGCTCCTACATGCCATACAGTGGCCATATCACAACACCAGCTACAAGAGGTACTCCTGGGGAAATTCAGCGCTACTGTGGAATACAGATTTTGCGCAGAATTCCTCCTTCCTGCAGATTTCCTCCCTCACCTCACCGATTTCCTCCCTCGCCGGAAGACTATTCAAAACTGGAAGGACAGCGGCCATTGCGGGACAGGCAGAAAATAGCTGAGACCTGGCATGCCGCAAACTTAGCGCATCCCACAGCACACGCTCCATTCGTGGCGAAGATGAAGGCCCGGCTCACTGTTCGAGGCGAAAAGGGAAGGTTCCTGTGTGCCGCGATCGGCATGCCTGGGCCTTCATTTTCGCTGTGAATGGAGCATGTGCCATGGGATGCGGCATGCCGGGGTCTCCGCTGCTATTTTCTGCTCAAGGTGAAAATGGAAGGCCCCAGTGTGCCGCGAACGGCACGCTGGGCCTTCATCTTCACCACAAATGGCGCAGGTCCCACGGCATGCCGGTGAGAGAGAATGTGTATGTGAGATGAGGGGGTGACAGAGAGCATGGTTGGTAAGAGGGGGGTGGGGAGGGTGTGAGAGAGGGCATGGGAGGTAAGAGAGGGTGGGTGGGGGGATGCTTGAGTGTGGGTTTCAGAGAGAGGGAGCCTATATGAGGGGAGAGGAATGCCAGTGAGAGAGAATGTGTGTATGAGAGAGGAGAGGGGGTGTGGGGGAGTGCGAGAGACAGCTTGGTAAATAAACTTTGCCAGTCCTGGCTTTAACAAATGTGCCTCCACGTCCCTTGCCCTGGGTGACAACAATTTAGTTTTTCCTTTTCAGCTAACGCTTCCATACAAGAGCATATGTGCCAATAAAATGGCTCGCCACCCGGGCTAGAAAGGGTACAGTTGCTAGTTTTTATATATTTCATTTGTTTACATAAAATGTCTTATAATAATTGTTCAGATATTTAATAAACATTGCTTATAATATCTCCATATCCTCATTCCCCCACTCACCCCATCTATACACATATTCATAAATCTATCACATACCTACCTCTACACACAACCCTTCCCTACATATATCTATACATATATACTTCACATATATAAACCCATACTTCCCACAATCCCCATGCACACTTCAACATTTATACATTATTATTATTCTACCTACACACATCCACATATCTATACTCTGAAACATTCACCCATAAACTGTCCATACCATACACCTACACCTCCATTCACTCTCTCTCCCACACACCACATCCATATCTACTAGAAATGTGAATCGTGTCCTCGATCGTCTTAACGATCGATTTCGGCTGGGAGGGGGAGGGAATCGTATTGTTGCCACTTTCCGGCAGGAGATCGACTGCAGGAGGTCGTTCAGCGGGGGTCAGGCCCTCACTGAACGACCTCCTGCAGTCGATCTCCTGCCGGTGCCATTTTCCGTACGGAAAATGGCGCCGGCCATACGCGTATGGCCGGCACCATTATCCGTACGGAAAACGATTCGCGGCAGGAAATCGCTCACGGACCCCCGCTGGACCCCCAGGAACTTTTGGACAGCTTGGGGGGGCCTCCTGACCCCCACAAGACTTGCCAAAAGTCCAGCGGGGGTCCGGAACGACCTCCAGCAGTCGAATCGTGTTGGTCTATGGCCGCCGCCATTTTGCGGCGGCCATTTTGCAAAATGGCGCCGGCTGAAGACGACGCGATTCAATAGCAGGAGGCCGTTTCGGACTGCCGCTCTATCCCAGGGTAATTTAAGGCATTTGGGGGGGGGGGGGATTTAATTTAAAGGGTCGGGGGTGGGTTTTAGGGGGTTTTAGTGTGCCGGTTTTCCTGCCCTCCCCCTTCCCCCGATTTAGCTACGGACCGCCGCTGGACCCCAGGGTAATTTAAGGCATTTGGGTGGGGGATTTAATTTAAAGGGTCGGGGATGGGTTTTAGGGGGTTTTAATGTGCCGGTTTTCCTGCCCTCCCCCTTCCCCCGATTTACGATTTTTTGACGATAAATCAGGGGAATTGGTATTGTATCGTGGCCCTAACGGTTTTTGACGATTTAAAATATATTGGACGATATTTTAAATCGTCAAAAAACGATTCACATCCCTAATATCTACCATACTCATATACCCCATACCCCCCACACTCCTACCCATATAGAAGCTCACACTACCTCATATCACACAAATGTTGTGAACCTGCCTACGACGAGCGTGGGCAGGCCCCCTTCCTTCTCTGCTCAGCTGTTTCCTCCACAGCGTGGCAGTCTGCCGCCAATGCCTTCCTCCGCACGACAGGGCTGAGCCACTTGACTCATCCTCCTTGCGGCTGGAACTGCTGCCGGGGTCTTCTGATGGCAGGGAAGCCATCCCTGCAGATGCCTGCAGGCTGCCTTGCTTCCTCTTGCCGCGGCAGGGCTGCTGCCGCCGATGCCGCTGTCTATCTCGGGCCTTCCACGTGGTGGATGCCACCGACAGGCTTGCTCTCTTCTCCGGCTTCCCACTAGGCGTGGGCGCATGCCTTGACCCGACATTTAAAGGACCAGCAGTGGGAAAAGCCCTGCGAGCCCCGAAGATGATGTCCTTGCACTGCCTTGCTTCAGCCCTATAAAAGGGGCCCTGTGTCAGTCCATCTTTGCCTTTACAAGGAGTTAGATACTCCTGGATGTTCCTGTCCTTCTCTACAGGAGTCTTCTCTGTTCCATCGTTTTTTCAAGGTCCTGTGTTTCCTGCTGGAGCTCCTGTATCTTTGTCTGAGCCTTCGTTCCTGATGTTCCATGTCCAGATGTTCTGCTGTCCTGTGAGTTCATTCCTGAAGTCCGTGATCCAGACCAGATGTCCGTCTTCCATTCCTGAAGTCCATGATCCAGTCCAGATGTCTGTCTTCCATTCCTGATGTCCAGCCCCGATGTTCCGTAATCCAGCCTTGATGTTCCTAACGTCTGTAATCCAGTCCTGTTGTTTCGTGATCCAGCCTTTATGTCCAGAACCCTTGGTTCCTCATTGCCACCTTTCCTGGCATGCCATGTTGTGGTCCGCGACCAGCCCCATGGGCGGGCTGAGTAGGGCCCCTCATAGCACAAGGTCTGCCTTCTCTCCAGCAGCACAAGCCTCCGGAGGGTCATCCTTGCTTGAAGCCAAATCCTGTCTTGGTCCGATCTCTTGAATCTTGACCCGGCCCTTGGACCTCCTTGTGCCTGCTCCGCCCATGTTTTAAGACTCTGCATGAACCTGTGCTGCTCAGCGTGGTCCAAGACCAGCCACAAGCGGCTGTGTAGGGCATGCCTCGGTGCAGGCCTCTACAGTTTCTGGGACATGTTCCTCTCACTGGCTCCACTATCTCGTCTAGAGTCTGCCCCGCATACAGCGTGGTCCGTGACCAGCCCCTTGGGTGGGCTGTGTAGGGCGTGCTACATCGCAGTCTCAACCCAGTACCTTGTTCCTGAATCCTCGTCTTCAGTACCTTGTTCCTGAATCCTCGTCCAAGTATCCACGTCTTCGCCTGAGTCTTCATCTAAGTGTCTTCGCCTGAGTCTTCGTCCAAATATCCACGTCTGAGCCTGAGCTTTGTCTGAGCCTTCCATGATTCTAAGGCCTACGGATGCCTCTGGCATCCGTCCGGCCTGCCGCTTCTTGCCATTACCCAGCGGCAGGTCCGAAAGGGCTTGGAAAGGGCAGAGGACCATTCAAAGATCACCATTGCGTTGTTGGTCTTCCTGAAGTGTGCAGGTCCGGTGGAGGGTCAGTACCTTCAGTCATCCTTGTCTTCATTCCAGGCTTGCTCCTGCTCCAGATTCCATCGTCTGTCTTCAGTCGAGCCTTGCTCCTGTCCAGCTATGCTCGGGCATGCCTCGCCTGCCTCGGCACCTCTTCAGAGCTCCTCTGGGGTTGAGCCATGGTCCAAGAACACACAATCCCCTGGAAAGGGAACCGCTCTCCTAGCACTTCCTAACAACAAATGACTATCACCAAATTCCCCACACCCTCATATTTATACTCTGATAAATACACTACTCACTGACATCCCTCCAAACAACCCCATATTGCAGTGATTTTTTTTATATCACTAAAATTGTATTTATTACATTTGTTTTGCACAATCCTAATACACAAGCATTGATAGTAATGAACATTTAGAAATTGCATGATATAATTAATATATAAAAATTCTCCCTTCCCATAGCAGTCTCTAGTAACATTCAAATATTTCTTTTGAGGAAAATCCATTAGATCAACTTGAAAAAGTAAATGCAAAATAAAATGTGAAAAAACATGCAGAGGTATGACTTTGTAAATATTTTCCAATTTCAGCCATGCCTCAGAATATGAGTGAGTTCTGAGAGAGAAGGAGAGGGATTGTAGGATGGTGACTTCTCATGTTCAGCAGAGGCTGGGGTTTGGAAACTTGGAAGGATCTGTATATTTTCCACCTCTCCTCCATCCCCATGTCTTGTGATGGGACAGTAGGCTGTGAGATATGGCTGTACAAGAGGTTGTGGGATGGAGTGATCACTAACATTCCAAGAGCACAAATTGGTAGCATGCACTTCTGTAATAAAGCCATACTGCTGCATGCTTTCCCTGCTCAGGGCTTAATTTCTGGGGGAACAGGCCCCAGAATGGGGGTTCTACCATTTTTTTTTCCAGAATGAAGAGGCAGAGCATCAAGTTTGTTCTGCTACAGCCCCTGCCCTGCTAGCAACCTTTAGGGATGAGGAGAGAAAGGGTTGAGCCTGGAGCAGAGTGCACAGAGAACAACCATTCTGTTCCCTAATCCAGTCCTTCCCCTTCTCTTGTTCTCCCCTCCCCTTCTGATCAGGAACAAGAGGGGGTGATGATTATTATTTATTATTTGGATTTATTACCTCCTGAAGCAGGCACTTCAGAGCAAAGAAGAGACACAAAACGTAATTGAATTAGCAAAGGCTTGAAACTTGTGATCAGTAGCGCCAATCATCAAGGCTTGAACCCTGGTCTTGATAATTGGCACTACTACTCACAAGTTTCAGACTTGTGATAATTCAAACCTTTTTTGTGTCTGTTACCTAATTTATAATAGCCATTTATATGCATAAAACCAGCTTTTGGGCACATAAGAGGTTTTGAAAATTACTTCGTAAGTGGTCGCCTT
Organism: Rhinatrema bivittatum; assembly: GCF_901001135.1. Taxonomy (NCBI): domain Eukaryota; kingdom Metazoa; phylum Chordata; class Amphibia; order Gymnophiona; family Rhinatrematidae; genus Rhinatrema; species Rhinatrema bivittatum. The sequence goes on from NC_042616.1 coordinate 448,171,894, forward strand.
TGTACTTATCTTGAAGGAGGAGACAGGAGTCTAACAAAATGCTTATTGTTTATGTATTTATTTATTTTATTATGCCATATGTAAATTATGTTTTGGGAATGCTCTCTATTTTATCCCTGGATGAGTTCTATAAATGTCTAGTTTGGTTATTAAGAACATTTCTATGGGTAAAGTACAATACCATATATATCCTTACAAACATTAAAACTGAAAAAGGAAAAAGAAGGAAGGTTTTCCTAATGATATTGTTTATCATCAAGCTCTTCATGTAAGACAAAGAGGTCTTCTGTTTAAAACACAAAGGAAAGAGTGCATTCCTCATTGTTTCAAGATAAAGAGGGAGCAGGTTTGACATTTTCCTTTGCACTTATTATAGGGACTGACTATATTTAATAAGTCAAAACTCATCTAGTATTTACAACAACATATTGGTATCAGTTTTCAAGGCCATTTATCCGAGTAAGGAGTGATTTACCCAGATAAAATGACTTAGCACAAAATTGTTCGCTGTCTAGCTAAAAGTACACAAGGGCTTCTTTAGTAGAGGTACTTTTAGCTGGGTTAAAAAAGAGACATTCCTTTCGGCATGTTTAGGTTAGGAGAGTAAAATAGTGCACGTAGTTGACATTTTCAAATGTATATGCACTATTTTATCTCCTCTTGGCCATCCACACAAATAGCAGCCATAATGTACTCAAATGCTTTTAACATATGTACTTTGCATCTGCTAATTTTCAAAGAGGAGCAACACACATTACCCTTTAAAAATAGACTCCAATGCTAATAATACCTACAGACATTGCAAATAAGATAGGCTATTCAAAATTGCTCCCATAAAGTTCTTTAAATATTTGAACATCTTGTAGCCATAACTTGGCAGCAATCTAAAAATAAAATGCAATATGACATAACTCACTGTTTTAGAAAAAATATTAATCAACTGGTCATTCTGGTATGAAAAATGGATTTGATCTTTGAGTCAAGTTATGATGGATAGTAAACTTATGACCTTTTAGTAAATGCAAAGAAAATATAGCCTGTCGTGTCTAGCTTACAAAATTATAAGTGACTTCTGCTTTGACATTCTATATTAGGAGGTAATATCACATTATCTTCCATTCATACTGAGCCAGAACATTTATAACTGATCAGGGGGTTGCGCCAAGCCAACCCCCTGATCAGCCACTAGATGTCCCCAAGTCCTTAAGAACATAAGAAATTGTCATACTGGTTCAGACCAAGGGTCCATCAAGCCCAGCATCCTGTTTCCAACAGTGGCCAATCCAGGCTACAAGTACCTGGGAAGTTGATTAGGTGTCATACTCTGGCATTTTTACTTTCTTAATATAGAACTAGAATCCTGAAAAGAAACAGGTACAATTGTATACACTTTCTCCATAATAATTACTTCAGCCACAGTAGGTCTTGATGGAACAGGAATAGCTCATGATCTGATATTCAGGAATTTAATTGGTACTCTGTCTTGGGTAGAATTTAACACATTGGCCATGGGCACCATGATTGCAGAGAGTAATGAATTGCACTCAGAATGTGTGACTACTACCTGACCTGAATGCACCTGCTGCAGACCTGTATATTTTGCTTCCACAAAAGTTTCAGTCAAAGGTGGTAAAATTAGGCCTTGATTACTCATTAATTTTATATATCCTATTTTTCCTAGCAATAGTTGTCTAATATTGGACCATATTTTAAAAATTCAAGTTTTTTAGAGGAGTTACCATTAAAAACATACTCAGCTCCTTACAGTTATTACCTGCCTCTCACTCTTACACACCCAGGTCATATGACCATGCTTTTAGCACCGATAGCATATTAATTCATCCTAATTATTTCTTGAAGGAGGTCTGTGAAAATTTTATTTTTCTTCTCTGTATCTCTAGTGCTCCCAAGTCTGCCCTTGACAATAAGATGGCCTGTATGATTCTGATGAGTAGTCACTATAGCATTTCCCTGCTGCTTCCTGTTGAGGAGCTCCATTTGTTGGCCTAGCTTCTCCTGTTGCTTGCTTAAATTCTCTATCATTTTACTAATTGGTGTTATGTATAGAACCCTTGATTATTAATTTGCATTTTTATTAAGTTTTTACCAACACAGTAGGGAGTGATCCACCGTTTTTAGCGTCAGTTTCAATTTACTTTTTATTCTTCTTTTTATCATTCATTGTTATTGCATTGGTCATTCATATTTTTTTTTTTTTTAGAATGGAGCAATTATTTTTCTCTTTTTATTTTTATTGCAATTTATTGCAATTTTATTTTTATTGCAATTTTTATCACACCCCCTTGCGCGCGCCGACCCTGGATTTTATAAGATACGCGCGGCTACGCGCATATCTTATAAAATCCAGCATACTTTTGTTCGCGCTCGCGCAGGTATTTAAAATCTGCCCCTTAGGGTAGTGATATTGCTTTGGTGCTTCAGTGTAATCTTTTTTTCACATCCTGTCCGATCTATCGAGTGATGGAATTAAGCAATATAGAGCCTTAATTTAGCCAATATGCTGTTTATTTACCATGGCACATTAAGTACATATATCCTGCTCTGTGCCTAGTGTTTTGTCCACTCAATGCAGACATTTAACATCTTTGCCAACCTGGTTCAGTCATTCACAATATAGGTTCTTGAGATGAATTTCATTTGATGTTATTAAGTAAATCTTTCCCTATTGATGTTATTAAGGAATACCTTTCCTTACAATTGTCATGGTTCCACTTTGACATTACATTTAGTTAATGTGATTCCTGGTGCATATGTTTTTAGCTACTATGTATCTTTTTAGTTTTATTATTGTATTGCACTGATTCAAACATAAATAGATTTTTTTGGTTCATATTTGAAGGAACAATTGTATTAGGTGGCTCTCATACCCAATGCCATACTGCATAATCATATGCTGTAACACACAGATGTGTGCACAACCAGGTAAACTAGTGTTTTGAAGTAATGGTCTTTAATCACCTCTTACCTCACACCGAATATTTTTTGAGCATTTTTCTGAGCATGGATGACTTATTGGCAATATACAGATATCTTTAGATTATATTTGCACTGGGTATTCAGTAGTTTACACCTTATTTTTATTTTTTTATTTTTATATTTTTTATTGTTATTGTTATTCTTTAATTTTCATTTTCATTTTATCCCATGTTATTTTAATTATTTTTATCCCATGTTTCACTATTTTCTCCTTTGTAAATCTTTCAGTGAATTTCCTGTTTCCTTATTTTCTTCTTTGACTTATTATATGCACTATTGTCCCATTTAGAATAAGAACGAAAGATCATTTAAAAATGGATATGCAATTACTATTACATCAACCTTGCAGGCATGCGACAAGCCCTGCTAATGTCTAGTAAGTTTTTTTTAACTTTTTAAATCTACTTTTTATTTTTCTGTTCAGTTTGATTGCACTTCCACCCCCTTTTTTCTATATAAAAAATTGTATTAATTATTTTTAATTTATGCAATTTCAAATTAATATGCGTTCTATTCTAACACCAGGCTATCCTCTCTGGTTTCTTACTATATATTGTGACAAATGTTTGTTGCAGTCTATGACACTTATACATATAGGGGCGGATTTTAAAAGCCCTGCTCGCGTAAATCCGCCCGGATTTACGCGAGCAGGGCCTTGCGCGCCGGCAGGCCTATTTTCCATAGGCCTGCCGGCGCGACGCAGAGCCCCGGGACTCGCGTAAGTCCCGGGGTTCTTTGTCGGGGGCGTGTCGGGGGTGTGTCGGGGGCAGGGCCGATCGATGCGGCGTTTTGGGGGCGGGATGCGGTGTTTCGGGGGCGGGCCCGGGGCGGTCTGGGGCGTGGTTGCGCCCTCCGGAACCGCCCCCGGGTCGCGTCTCGGCGCGCTAGTGGCCCGCTGGTGCGCCGATTTCAGAGCGGCCTTGGAGGGAACGGAGGCAGGCTGCGCGGCTTGGCGCGCGCCGGCTGCACAAAATCGGCAGCCTTGCGCGCGCCGATCCTGGATTTTAGCAGATACGCGTGGTTACGCGCGTATCTACTAAAATCCAGCGTACTTTTGTTTGCGACTGGTGCGCCAACAAAAGTACGTGAACGCGCATTTTTTGTAAATCTACCCCTAACTCTGTGATCAGTTCTTCTTTTTCTGCCCACCTATATACCATTGTGTTTTCTTGTACACCATTGTTTGCCCATGGAGGGCAAAGCTTCTGTGCTCTCCATGGGCTCCCCTGAGCTAGTTGCTCTGGGTATCTCCGTCACAGCTTTCACTGGCTGGCTGAACAGCGTCGCTTGTGGAATCCTAGGTGTGGGGGAGCTTAAAGATAATTCCCCAGATGAAGCGGCTGCTTCCCTGCCTGTTTCATCAGTGGGGCATGGCCCCTCCCACTTCTGGTGGACATTAGTGCACTCTTTGATGGTTTTTTGTCCCGCGGGTACTGAGGAGCTGGGGGGGTACATCCTCAGTTTCCCCTATCTCTTTGGAGGCATATATTTTATATGGAAATTAACATTAGGAAGAATTTCTATGCGGGAGCTTTGAGTCAACACTACATGCAAGCGGCCATTTTAACTCTCCCTCCCCCCCCCCCCGATTTGTTTTCTGATTCTGATGAGTGGTCACTATAGCATCTCCCTGCTGCTTCCTACTGAGGAGCTCATTTGTTGGCCTAGCTTCTCCTGTTGCTTGCTTAAATTCTCTATCATTTTACTAATTAGTCCAATAACTGGAATCAGTACTGGCTAATAACACAGTCCCCTCATTCCAGCCTTGGGTGAATTTCTTGGGGAATAGAATACTCATCCTTCTCTGTTCAGAATATAGCTGCTTGTAATAAATCAGGAAATGTCAGAATAGACTGATCTAGTATTCTTATCCTTATTTCCTTTATTTGGCTGTCATCTCACGTATCCTTAACAAATCATTCCCTAAGTATTCTTTCTAGATCCACCAAGCAGAATGCATCCCTCTTTGTGGCTCAAGTAAATCTTTCTTGTAACCTGTAAGCATAAAGTCTCTCCGGCTTCTTGCTTTCTGTCATAAAATTCTTTCACTGACTGGTATCTTGTCTCCAAACACCTATTTTAATAGTGTGAGTAAATCATTCACTGTTGGAAGCTACGTCTGTGGGGTGTACTTTAGAAGATCTTGTATCTGACCTATCAGATGATCCTTTACTATTTCTAACTGGTCTTACATAGAAACATAAAAACATAGAAATGATGGCAGAAAAAGACCAAATGGCCCATCTAGTCTGCCCAGAAAGCTCCCACAATTATTTTCCCATACTTATCTGTTTCACTGACCACCAAGTTCAGGGCCCTTATTGATAACTGTTTGATTCAAATTTCCTGCCACCCCCTGCCATTGATGCAGAGAGTAATGATGGAGTTGCATTCAAGGTGATTCATAAGGCTTAATGGTTAAGGGTAGTAAGGGTTAAGGGTAGTATCAAGCAAGTTACCCTGTTGCTTGTTTACCCAGACTGCACAGATCAATGCCTTGTTGGATGTTGTCTGAATGTATATCCTCTTTTCCACATTTCCCCCTGCCGTTGAAGCAGAGAGCAATGCTATATATGCATTCAAAGTGAAGTATCAGGCTTAATTGGTTTATGGTAGTAACCGCCACAATAAGCAAGCTACCCCCACACTTATTTGTTTATCCAGACTGTGTAGTTTAGTCCTTGTTGGTTGTTATCTGAATGCAAATCCTCTTTTCCACATTTCTCCTTGCCATTGAAGTGGAGAGCAATGTTGGAGTTACATTAACCGTGTGAAGGCTTATTGAGTAAGGGTAGTAATCACCAGGTAGTAGCCATCATTCCAGCAAGCCACCCCCATGGCTCTTCTCTTTATTCCCATCCTCTAGCCTTTATGAATCCACAGTGTTTATCCCATGCCCCTTTGAAATCCTTCATAGTTTTAGTCTTTACCACTTCCTCCGGAAGGGCATTCCAGGCACCCACCACCCTCTCCGTGAATAAATACTTCCTGGGATTGGTTCTGAGTCTTCCTCCCTGGTGTTTCAAATCGTGACCCCCTAGCTCTACTGATTTTTTTTCCAATGGAAAAGGTTTGTTGTTGACCATAGATCATTAAAACCAAGAATTTTCAAAACTTTTAAAGCTGCTTCTTTTCTTTCTATCCAATCCTCCATGCTTGCTTGGCATTCTTGAAAAATCCAGTATTTTCTTATCATGGGCATATCCATTGATGTAGTTTAAGCCCCTCCATGTATCCACCCTAAATAGACCATAGAGCTCTCAACTTAGTGTCTTGCATAACTAGCTGTGTTTGCATGTCAGCTCTACAGTCCTCCACCTCAGCTGTGTAATGGTGCAGCACTGATCAAGATAGGGAGATGGGTACTGATCAAGAAATCACAGACATAGGGGAAACCTGTATATTAGGGACACATCTTTACCTAGGACAGCCTAATCCTGCCGACTACACCAATTTTCCAGAGATGCTATGTAAAACGCCCTGTGGGTAGAGTCCCTCTCACTATGGTGTCCCAGGCCATTGGTAAGTAAAAGAAATGAGGGCTCAGGATTGTCATCACAGAGGTCACTCCCAGAATCCCTCTCTCTTATTAGGTTAATAGTATTTAGGCATGAGATTCGCCCAGTTTAGTTTCCCAGAGGCAGGGAAAGAAAGCAGGGATAAAGGAAAGGAATCATTTGGTATAGATATGTTTTTTAGATTTCTGAGTTTTAATATTAATATTAGCTGATAAGTATTTATTAATAAACAAATATGAATTATAATAAAACAGGCTTACATAACATAATTGCAAAAAACTTAACTAACTAAAATTCTGGGTTTTTTTACTCTTTAGAACTAGTTTTGAAAAGTATCAGATCAGTGTTTTATATTACTATTTCAGTAAAATTATTGAAATTGTTAGACTGAATTAGTTTCTTTTAAATAATTTGATTATTTATATTTCATTTCTTTACATGGATTTTAAGATTTATACTGGAATGGTATTACATCAGTCAAAGACTTTTAATGTTGTAGGCCTTCAATTTACTTGTTTAGTCTTTAATATGGTAGTCTGCTTCTCTACCTCTCTGTTTATGGTGTTTGCTTGTAGGTGTGCACACTTAGCTGCTTAATAGTAAATGTTGCTTGTGTATGCCACTACAGTATATTTCTTGAGTGTGATGTCTCCTCTGAGTGAATCAATATTTGATTTGTCTCTTGAGTGCTCCGTCTTCTCTCTTTTGTCTTCCAAAGCTATTATACTATTCTTTAAATAACTATTTATTTTTTCTCCAGTGATCTTCTGCCAACCTAAGGTATTGCCTAATGTTTGTCCAGAAGACTGAGGGAACGTTTTCTAACTACACCAGAAATGAAAGGATAATTAATCTCCCTATTCTATCATTGTTACGATTCTGCTCATAGGCCTAGCCTCGAGCAGCTTGTCACCTCTCTGCCTCCAGTCTCCTGACATCATCTCTCTCGGCCAGGAGGCTGCCTATGCCATCTCCCATGTTCCGCGGTGGTCAGCGCCGCTGCTGTTCAGCCTCTGTGGCAGAGGCCGTCGCCATGTTTCCTCATGGCCTGGAGGCCACAGCCATCATCCTGCTCCACGGTGGGTCAGCCACTGTCACCGTTCATGCCTTTGCGGCCCGGAGGCTGCCAACATCAGCTTTCTCCTGCGCAGCCCGGTGGCTGCTACTGTCGTTTCTTCTGTGGCCTGAGAACCGCTGATGCCAGGACCTGCATTGCGGCTTAGTACCACTCCTGCTCTTTCTCTTTGGCATGGCTGCCACTATCCCTGGTCCTGTCATCCTAGGCGCATGGCTGCACCTCTTCTCCCTTCTTAAAGGTCCCCTGGTGAGAATAGCCTGTGGCCCCACTTAATGATGTCATGCAGGGTGTCTCCTCTTCAGCCCCATAAAAGGGCCCTTCACCAGTCCTTCTTCAGCATCTTCGCAAGGAGCCTGTATGCTCCTGGACTTCTCGTCATTTCCAGCTTCTTCAAGGCACTCTGTTCTTCAAGGGAATTCCTTTGTTGTCTTCTTCCATGGTTCCTAGTCCTTCATCCTGTCTTTGTCTATGATTTCTGGTTTCTTGTTGGATCCCATGTATTCGTCTTCAGATGTCTCTGATGTCTTCACCTTCAGATGTTCCAGATGATCCTGCCTTGTTTGGAGAAGAGACGGCTGAGAGGGGATATGATAGATGTGTTTAAAATCACGAGAGGTCTAGAATGGGTTAATGTGAATCAGTTATTTACTCTTTCAGATAATAGAAAGATGAGGGGGCACTCCATGAAGTTAGCATGTGGAACATTTAAAACTAATCATAGAAATTTCTTTTTCACTCAACGCACAATTAAACTCTGGAATTTGTTGTCAGAGGATGTGGTTAGTGCAGTTAGCATAGCTGTGTTTAAAAAAGGATTGGATAAGTTCTTGGAGAAGTCCATTACCTGCTATTAATTAAGTTGACTAGCAACAGTAGCATGGAATAGACTTAGTTTTTGGGTACTTGCCTGGATTGGCCACTGTTGGAAACAGGATGCTGTGCTTGATGGACTCTTGGTCTGACCCAGTTGTTGTGCATCCTGGGCACACTGGTGCCACAGCTGGCCCTGCTCACCTCGGGTCATCCTCCGCGGCTCCCATTCGATCCTCCCTTGCCACGGCTGCCACCTCCTGACATCCCCTGTGTCTCCACCGTCTGTCTTAGGCTTCCTCCTCTGTGCAGGCCTCTCAGTGGAGCTCCTGCAGGGGCTCCGCATCCTCAGCATCCTCGGCCATGCCCCTAGACGCGCACGTGGCCAACACCCCGCCCTTTAACGGGCCCAGGGCGGGAACGTCTACCCGAATGCCTCCTGATGATGTCACTTAGCACTAGTATTTAAAGCAAGGCTCGTCCCCCAGTTCCTCGCCTTGGCAAATGGGTCATCTCCTTAGTGAGAAGCTAGTTGTCATCCTGTGTTCCTGCGTTCCTTGTTCCTTGCCTGTTCCAGTGTTCCTACGTTCCTGTTCCAGTACTTGTTCCTGTGTTCCTGCATTCCTGTGTCTTCCAGTGCTCCTGCGTTCCTGTGTTCCCGTGGTCCTTCCTGTGCTCCAGTGTCTGTTTCTGTTCCTGATCTGCTTCCCAGGTTGTACATTTCGGACTGATACCTGGAACTGACCTCAGCTTGCCTCTAACCACACTTGGACTGACTCACGGGATTGACATCTGCTTGTCTCTGACCATGTTTGGACCACTGCCTGGAACTGACCTGTGCTTTGGCTGACCACCCTCGGACTTTGACCCTTGCACTCCACATGGACACTCTCTTTGCTTCTCCTGTGACCACCAGGCCTGCCTGTTCTGACGCTGCCTATCCTGACCGGAGGACCTTCAGTTCCTGCTTCGTTCCAGTGGTCTCCGGTACCCTCTGTTCTGGTCTAGCTCATCTATTCTCAGCCGTGCACCCTTGCTCTTGGTGGGCACACCTCTCCACTACCTCTCTTGGAGACACTCAGAGGTCCACCTATCAGAAAGCTCTGTTGTTAAAGCTGGAATTTAGCAATCTGTAGTTATTTAGAATAGTTGTGGGTGGATCCTTGGACCAGTGGCAGGTGACCACGCCCTTGGGGGAAATCCCAAGAGGGACCACTGGTCAGGCTTAGTGTAGGAGACAGACACACACTAGTTCTTTTATTAGACAATATGGTAAACCACCAGAGGTGGCAGTAGTGAGCGGGAAGCGCCCGACTGGGCTGTAGTCCCTCAGGGTCTGGAACAGTGATCCCAAGGTGGCTGAGCTGTAGAGAAACTAAGAAAGTGAGTAGGCAAAGCTTGCGGCGTTCAGGAACAAGTCTTTGATGGTAACACTCACACAATAGTCTCCTAAGGCAGCCCAGGAGATGGTATGCATTAGGCCCTCGAGGAGCAAGTACCTGAACCCAGGGAACGCTCTGAGAGATAGATACAGACTCACTGATGTTAAGCAACAAAGACTTCTTAGAAGCAAGATATTAAACCACCAAAGGTGGCAGTAGTGAGCTGGAAGCACTTGGCTGGGCTGTAGTCCCTCAGGTATTGGAACAGTTATCCCAGGGTGGCTGAGCTGTAGAGAAACTAAGAAAGTGAATAGGCAGTATATGCAGAGTTCTGGAACAAGTCCTCGATGGTAACACTCACACAATAGTCTCTTAAGGCTGCCCAGGAGATGGTATACATTAGGCCCTTGAGGAGCGAGTACCTGGTCCCAGGGAAAGCTCTGAGAGATAGATGGAAACTCACAATGTTGTAAGCAGCGATGACTTCTTAGCAGAAGTGGTATTCAGGAGCAAGTCCGGGATGTGAGCCCTCGAGGAGCGAGTACCGGTTCTGGACTGCGACCTGAAAAGTAAAAAGAGAGAGAGCGAGGCCCCCAAGGAGCGGGTACCTCTAGTGAAGTCCGAGAAGGCAGAGTAGCTAGGGTTGCGGAGAGCAAATCCCATCCGCAGCGACCAGGAGAAAGCAAACCCTTGCTAACTCGTCTTGTTAGCGAAAACTGAGACCTTTAATATCTGGAGCTGGTCATCAGGAATAGATGGTGGCAAAGGTTTTGTGAGGGCCGAGATGTAGGAAAAAAGAGCTTTAGAATCGAAAATGAAGTGGTGAATTTTTTTTTGCGACAAATTCTCTCTTTGTTTTGAAAATAGAGTTCCTGTAGGTATTGAGGGTGGATTTATAGCTTGCTAAAGTTGAGGGAGACGGATTTCTACGCCAGATATGTTCTTTATTTCTGAGTTGAAGTTTGATTGCTTTCAGTTCAGGCGTGAACCAAGGTTTTCTATTGTCTTGGGCTTTGTGAATCACCTTAGTGGTTAGGGGGCAGGTTTGGTCTGCGACTTTGTTGATGATAGAATGCCAAGAGTTAATGGCGGAGATCGCATTTGAGAGGTCTAGCTGTGGTAGTTCCTTTTCAAGGTGATTAGTTAGGACTTCTGTAGAACATGGTTTTCTGAAATGAACCGTAGTTTTAGGGAAGGATGGGGGAAGAGTATTAGCTATTTCGAGGGATGTGGTAATAATTTGGTGGTCCGACCAGGGTACTGGATTACATGTCGGAGTAGATGCTTCTGGAGGTAAAAAATTAAGGCACAACTAATGGAAAAAAAAATAGGAAGGGAGAGGAGCAAAGGAGCTAAGCAGCTATTTTGAAACAGGCAAACTAACGCCCCCCACAGCCGTGAATTTTTATTACATTAAGAAAATAATTTTCAAAGAGACTTCTGAGGATAAAACAGTGGTTAGGTTATTAAACTACGAATCTGGAAAACTCCTGGGCGCAAATACAAATCCTTCCTTCTTCTGACTCTTTGTGTAACCCTGGGTAAATCATTTTATAATTCTGGGCTTTGTTTACTCAAATTCATAGGCCAATGTTATAAGGAGCTGTGAGCACATATTAACGGGTGGTTTTGCGGATAACTGTACTCCCAATTTAACAAGGAATTTAACATTCTAACAGGCGATTTGAACGCCCTATGAGTGCCACAGCCTGGAGATATGTGAATATCTCAGGCCAGCGCGTGCCGCGCAGATTTAAGAGGTGCCCGAGTACGCGTGTATCTCCCAGTACGCACACTAATCGGAGAGTCAAAAAAGGGGCAGGGAGTGGTGGATTCTGGGCGGAGCCTGGGCTTTCCGGGTCTATAACTTGAAGTATGCGCACAAGTATTTTTTATGTGCACAAGCACGCAGCAGATTCCCCTGCTGCGTAACTTTACTTCTGCTATAGAGGGCATGTGAGTTCTAAAATTAAAAAAAAAATCAGAGCTCGTCAGCTGGGTTTGAAGGGTTATCGCTTATAGGGTAAAAGGGAGGCTGTCTAGTCAGGGGGGGTTAGGAAGTCCTATCTTTTACGGGGGCAAACTGGGAACGAACTGGGGAAAAAGGTATTTGCTTCGGCACTCATACCTAGCAAAATCCCCCCCCCCCCCACTTACATGGTACATGTAGCATTTGCACGCACATGTACGCGTGTACTGCCGATTTTATAACATGCACGCATAAAGGCAAGTATGTTATATGAAATGGCCGCATCCATTTGCGCGAGCTGGCATACACGCATACATGTATGCCCGCATGGGCTGTTTAAAAGTTACAGTCAAAATGTGTGCATACAAATTAGCATTCCTCCATGCAAATCCCATGTAAATCAAGGCATTATTTATTTCTCCTGTAACCCCCCCCCCCCCATTGTGGGGCATACTGGATTAAGGGGGGTCACATAGTTCCCGGGCAGCCCCTCAATATCCCAGACCTCCCTTCTTTTCACACTTTGTCCATTCTAGCCTCTGAGAATGGCGTGGCTCATTCAGCAGGGCATAGGTACAACCTCCTGGGAAGTAGTGGGTAATACAGTCTTAGTCTTGACCTCACATCCCAACTCTCTCTCTCTCTCTCTCTGGTTGGCAGATACTCACAGTAGAAGAGTTGTCGTGGAGGAAAGGCACTCTTGAATAAAGCACAGAATAGCAGGATGGTGTTCAACTGAGATTTACTTTCAGTTATTTACAGTATTTATTTTTCACTTATGCCTAAGCCCTAAGCGATGTACAGCATATGTACATAATGAAAAGGTGAAATAGATAAGACAAACACAGAATACACAACATTCAAAATAAATTATGCACCAAGCAGCAAATAGATTATATCACACCTATATGACCTTCTGTAATAGATTATATACATAACAACCACAGGACCGCACCTGTATAAACCACATTGTCAAACACTAAAGTTTAAGCTCTAGTGCGGCCCATAGGCCATATATCACGATGCGTCATCTGCCGGTGCTTGCTCAAACATAAAGGTCTTAAGCATCACTCTAAATGTTTTAAGGCAGTCCATTAGCCTAGAGCCACAGGTAAAGAGTTCCACATCATCAGAGCTGCCACAGAGAAGACGCAATCCCTAGTTTCTGTTACTGATTTCGTAGAGGGAATGTCTACAAGGCCTGTTTGAGATGATCTCAGTGACCACGTTGGATTATATATGAAGACGTACATTAGCCCATGGCAAAGAGCCTAATTTTGGTAAGTTATGAATAGTCATCATGACTTTATGTTTGATTGGGTAATGAGATAAGATAGGTGACATATGGTCTCTGTTTTTCCCTGAAATTAGCCAAGCTGGGCATTTTATTGTAACTGTAAAGCCATGGGGGCAGATTTAAAAAAAATATGTGAGCGCGTACTTTTGTTCGCACACCTGGCGCAAACAAGAGTACGCCGGATTTTAATAGATATGCGCGTAGCCGCGTGTATCTTTTAAAATTCGGAGTTGGCGCACGCAAGGGGGTGAACATTTGTGCACCTTGTGCGTGCCGAGCCCTGCACGCGCTGCCCGTTCCCTCTGAGGCCTCTCCGAAATCGGAGCGCCTCGGAGGGAACTTTCCTTCTGCCTCCCCCCACATTCCCCTCCCTTCCTCTACCTAACCCACCCCCCAGCCCTATCTAACCTCCCCCTACCTTTATTATAAAAGTTACGCCTGCCTGAGGCAGGCTTAACTCAAGCACACCGGCCAGCTGCTGGCGCAGAATTCCCCGGCCCGGGAGCAGTTTCGGAGGCCTCGACCATGCCCCCGAAATGCCCCCGGGCCGGAACCACGCCTGTGGCCCAGCCCTCGGATGATGCACTGCCACGACACGCCCCCTAGGAAAGCCCCGGGACTTACGCGCTTCCCGGGGCTTGCGCGCGCCGCCAAGCCTATGCAACATAGGCTTGGTGCGCGCAGGGGGTGGAAGGGGCAGCTTTTCGGGGGTTATGCGCATATCCTACGCGCGTACCCCTTTGAAAATCTGCCCCTTATGGTGTAACTGGGAAGGCCAGCAGCATGAATGTCATTATAATATTCTATCAGTGGCAGAACATGATTATAAAATCCAAGCTAGGATCGCAAAAATAAAAACTATAACAGCAAAAGCAGTTTTCTCCTCGTCCATAGCACCTCCTCTATTCACTCTTCTTTCTCTAACCAAAGCAGTTTCCAAAATCCCTTCGCTGTGGAGGGTGGGAAATGTCTCTTCAGCAACCAGCATAGGGGAAGGAAAGAGGTAGGATGGAAAAAAAACCCTTGTTCCAATAATGACATGTCTACAAATATTCTTCAAAAGTCTTTATAAATGTCTTTATAAAAATCAGCAGCCTTTACCCACTGTTTACTGATTGTGGGATAAAACAGCCAACCTCCAATTACTATAGCAAGGTGATACTGGCCTTACTGCAAAACTGGTCACAAACATTTCTAAATCCCTATCTTCAATTCCAAAATCTATGCCTTGATGTTTATTGGATGCAAGCAAAACCCCCAGTTCTTCTAGAGATGGGGGAAACTAACCTTTCTAATAGAAACAGGGCAAAAATATCTCCAAAGCGCTTTAACAAATTCCTTCCAAAAACTCACAACTCTCAAACATCTCTGGATCAACCCACCGGGTAGCAGAAAGACCCTTTGCTCACGTTCATGGGGCAATTTATACCCCTAAGACCCATCCCAAAAAAGGAAAGCATAAAAGCAAAGAGAGGATCCAAAAAATGGGGGAAAAAAATCCCCCTTCTATAGCTGGAAAAACAGGGACCCACTGCTACACTCCTCAGTGCAGAGCGGGGCAAGGCTTATGTGGGCTTAACTCATCTTTTCTTAAAGCTTGAAATGTAACTCCTGGTCAAAGTTGGAGTACAGTTTCTGGTGCCAGTAGTAGTTTATGGAATGGAACCTAGCGTTCATGGTGTGGGGGGGGGGGGGGGGGGGTCTTGTGTTCGGGATTTATATGCAGAATACACGATTTGCGCACCAAACGGATCGAGTGCCGGCAGGCTGCCAGCACCTGCAACCTACTTCAGGTTGGGCCCTGAAGTAAGTTGTGAAATAAAAGAAAAAGAAGGAGAAAGGTAGGAATCAGGGGTTGGGGAGGAGAAGGGAAGGGGAAGGGAGGTTAGGGTAGGGAGTAGGGGAAGTTCCCTCCCAGTCCTCTCCTTAATTGGAGCGGACTGGGAAGGAACTGGGGAAGGCTGCAGTGCGTCACTGTACGAAAAAACTGCTTTATTCCACCGCCCCTTGAGCCCGCATGTTATAAAATCGCACGTCCATGTGCACGCGCGTATGTTTAAAAATCTATCCCAAATTCTGTTTTCAACTCATAAATCATCTTTTTTTGTGCTGAAAGCACAAGTTGTGTGCATAAATATGTTCTCGATGCAAAAATCGTGTTTTATGCACCCTGGGGTAGATTTTCAAACTATGCGAATAGGCCTACTTTTGCTGGCGCATCAGGCGCAAGCAAAAGTACGCTGGATTTTAGTAGATACGTGCGGACGCGCGTATCCACTAAAATCCTGGATCGGCACGCGCAAGGCTATCAATTCTGTATAGCCGGCGCGCGCCGAGCCGCGCAGCCTACCCCCGTTCCCTCCGAGGCCACTCCGAAATCGGAGCGGCCTCGGAGGGAACTTCCTTTTGCCCTCCCCTCACCTTCCCCTCCCTTCCCCTACCTAACCCACCCACCCGGCCCTGTCTAAGCCCCCCCCCTTACCTTTGTCGGGGGATTTACGCCTGCCAGAGGGAGGCGTAAATCCCCGCGCGTCAGCGGGCCTCCTGCACGCCGGGACGCGACCTGGGGCGGATCCGGAGGGCGCGGCCACGCCCCCGGGCCGCCCCGGGCCGTAACCACGCCTCCGGGTCCACCCCCGAAACGCTCCCGGCACGCCCCCTAAACGCCGCGCGGTTCGGGCACGCCCCCCGACACGCCCCCCTCGGAGAACCCCGGGACTTACGCGAGTCCCGGGGTCTGCGCGCCGGTGAGCCTATGTAAAATAGGCGGATTTAGGCGAGCAGGGCCCTGCGCGCCGGTGAGCCTATTTTACATAGGCTCACCGGCGCGCAGGGCCCTGCTCGCCTAAATCCGCCCGGATTTGGGCGGATTTAGGCGAGCAGGGCTCTGAAAATCCGCCCCATTAAACATATTTTCATGTTCACATTTTCAGACTAGTGTGGTTTTCTTTTTTTTTTTTTTTAAATTCCTGATACATAGCATACTATTAAATTACTGGGAGTTAACTCTTTTTTTATTTTGCACATGAGTAAAGAAAACGTGTGCTTAAAGTTCACCACACATTATTTACTCACTTCTTATTCCTTGCTGTTTTTTTCTAGAAAGGAAATGGCTGTTCTCATTTTCAGGGCCAACCCTGGGGGAAAATCGGGCCAATCATCCAACTGGCCGCAGGTTTCAATCACGTCATGATTCTCCCCCACCTCCCATGAGTAGGAGGCACATTTTTTACTGTTGTACCTCCTCTGCCACCGCCATGCTACAGGAAAGACACCCGCGAGGGAAGGAGTTTGAAAGAGAGAGAGGCACTAGCAGTGCTCTGCTCAGATTTTGATTTGGGGAAACTTTACTGAAATTGCAAAATTTGTATATGTGTTGCCAAAATAAGACATAAAGGGGTGGATTTTAAAAGGGTTACGTGCGTATGTTACGTACGTAACAGCGAAAACCCGTTCCTGTGCGCACCGAGCCTATTTTGCATAGGCCCAGCGACGCGCACAGGCCCCGGGATGCGCATATGTCCCGGGGCTTGAAAAAAGGGGCAGGGAGTGGGTGGTGCAGGGCGGGGTGGGGGTGGGACCAAGGCCTCCGGCACAGCGGCTGTGTTGGAGCATCGCGCGCCGGCACTTGGCCGGCGCGCGCAACCTACGCCTGCCGAGAGGCAGGTGCAAATTATTTAACAAAGGTCGAAGGGGTTAGATAGGGCTGGGGGGCAGGTTAGGTAGGGGAAGGCAGAGGAAGGTGGGTGGGCAGAGGGAATGGGGAAAGCCATCGGGGCTCCCCAAATAGATTTGTGTGCGCCGGGTTGCGCGCACAAATCTACGCTAGCGCGTACCTCTTAAAATCCGGCCCAAAGTGATTAAAAGGAGAAAAAAGAAGAACAAATACAAAGTAGTATTAATAGTAATAACAGTAATTCAAATTGCAGGGTACAGAATGGTTAACAGTGTGGACAATTACCAGGTTCTGGTTTTGTTCTAAATTATCCTCGATCAAGGTAGATCAGGGTCTGCCGTGCTTAGTCTTCCCTCTATTGGCATTAGGTGCCCTAAATGATCCTTACCTTATAGCCATGAGCTGCCTCCCGCCTCCCCCCCAGCCCCTCCCTCCCTGCACACAATTAAAATGTACATATTCGTAATAGATTTTACATTGGCTAGGGCATTTAAGGTCCAGTTTTCTGAGGTAAAAATATCACTCAGAAAGCCCTGCAAAAAGTGAAAAAGACCTTTGAAACCCATATGGTATTAGGTCTATTGTAATGCATGTTGAGTGTCGGCTGTACCCTCAGAAAGCCATGAGTAAACAAAATTACAATTAGAATATAGTAAACCTCCCATACCAAAACAGTACTAACTGCCAACAACCCTACCTATGAAAAGGAAACATTACCAAGCATTAGGAAAACAGTCCAAACCAAGCTATTATAGATCCCTATGCAGAAGGTACATGCAAGCAGAATACTTCACCTCGGTCATACTTACAGAACCCAGATGGTCTCTCCCCAAATGCAGAATAGTTACTATAAAGTATAAATAAAAATATGCAGACAAAAACTGAAGTGTTAACTGCAGCATGCCAGTCTCTATGTAGTGCAACACTGGAGAAATAGCAAAATTACCATTCCTCATAAAACAAACAATTAAATCAAGAAATATAAAACAGTCATAATAGTGAAAACCATACTAATAAAACTATTTCAAAACAGCTGATGAATACAATAACATCCAATAATTAAAAACGCATGTAATTTTAAAAAAAATTTCCAACTTCCAATAAAATATTTCAAAGCAATAGACACATTAAATAACACCCAATAATTACAAATAATAGGGATTAAAAAATGCCTCTACTCTCTAAACCTGGGAACTTTTGATTTCCAGGTGCCCTGTGACTGTCAAGGATTAGTGGGGGGAGAAAAGGGGTTATTATACACATACTCTCTCTCCCTCCCAATAGTTCATTCACATACACACATAAAATCTCCCTCTCTCCCACATGCTTATTTATTCACATACACATGCACACACATACACACACTCCCTCTCTCCCACATGCTCATTCACACACACAAACACACACTCTACCTCTCTCCACCATGTTCATTTACACATACACATTTTCCCCCTTTCCTACATGCTCAATCATACAAATATATGCTCTTTTTTACACATGCTCAGGCACACACTCACATACACCCTCATGTTTTGCCTCTCTCTCACATGCTCAGTATCTCTCACACACCCATACATACACACACAGACACACACATTCACACACTCTCTCTCTCTCTTTCACACATGCTGGCCCACACTTCCTCTCCCACATGTTCCATCACACACACACACAGTTTCCTGCATGCTAAATCTCTCTCACACACACACACACTCTCTCTCTCTCACCTGCATGCTCAATCTCTTTCTTTCTCTCTCACATACACACACACACACACACACACACTCTCTCTCTCTCTCTTTCCCTCTCACCTGCATACTCAATCTCTTTCTCTCTCTCTCTCTCTCTCTCTCTCTCTCTCTCTCTCCCTCTCTCTCTCTCTCTCTCTCTCTCTCTCTCTCTCTCACACACACACACACACACACACACACACACACACACACACTCTCTCTCTCTCTCTCTTTCCCTCTCACCTGCATACTCAATCTCTTTCTCTCTCTCACACACACACACACACACACACATATACACATGCTCTCCCTCTCTCCCTCATGCTGTAGCACACACATACACACATTTACATGTTCTCTTTCTTTCACATCGGCTGGCCCACACTTCTCACACATGCTCAGTCACACACATACACTCTCTCTTTGTAACCTTACTAACTGCCCCTCAGGAAGCACAAGGGCAGCAGCAGCTTTCTTATTCAGTACCTGGATAACAGGAGGAATCCTTCGGGTGCAGGGACCCAAAATGCTCTGCCTTGTGATTTCTTCTGACTTTGCTCTACTTAAGCTCCCCTCCTTCTTTATTCTCCTCCACTTCCTGCTCTTTTTGGTCAATGTTGCTCTGGGGCCTCCTCCTTTTAGCTCATGTGGCCAATGCTGCTACACTTCCTGCTCTTCTCGGCCCCTGCAGCTAATGCTGCTCTGGGACCTTCTCATTTAGGCCCGCGTGGATGACCCAACTCCGCCTCCTGCTGTTCTTGGTCCCTTGGCAGCCAATGATATTCTTTCCATTGCACGGACCATGTGGTAGCCTGCTCCTTCCAGCAACAGCGTAATCTTCCCACCCGTGCCAGGGAAGAAGGAGATGCCATTGCCGCCACTACCCCCAGAACCATGGTGCTCCAGGAGGCTGCTTAGTCTGCCTAGCGTTTCCACTGGCCCTGTCTATTGGACAGTGCCCTGCAGAGAACATCTCTCTGCTTCCTGCTCCATCCAGCCCCTTCCCTCCAAGACAGCAGCCTACAGAGATCAGGAGAGAAGGAATGGGACTGGTACTCTGCTCTCTAATCCAGTCCCTCCCCTTCTTTCATTTTCCAGGGGCTAATTCAGAGGGAAAAAAAGATGCTGGTGCTAAGTATCATCAAGTACTGGCAGTAAAAATGCCTTGGTTGTATTTTATCAAGTTCAATGTGGGTAATTACTAATATTTATGCTAAAGTTTTCCTTGACTCCTATCACCTTTGGGGCTACATGTAATTCAGGAACTACAAATATACAGCCAGATTGTTCACCCCAGAGCGTGACATATGTATTATACTGCACCCTAGTTCCCTTTTAGGGAGCTTCTTCGACTTTAGTACACCCTTGTATGGGAAATGTGTTCCCCCAGTGAACCCCAGTATGTTTGGAACACTCTGCAAGATTATGGATGCCATCTGCAAGACATCTTAAAACCCTTGCCAATCCAAGAAGCGAAAGCTGGCAACCGAGCTCAGCCTGTGAGACACACTGAGATTTTATAATACAAAACACAAATACATAGTTTAAAAATAAGCACTGAAAAGAATCCACTTGCATTAATTTTGTTACTCTGCAACAAATATACTGGAAAGTATCTAGTGATTTCACAATATTTATCGTACCTATTTGTTACCCGACTTTAGATTTGTTTTGTTGCATTAATTAATGCACATAATTTTTTTATGCATGGAAAATCTCATTTACATGCATAAAATTGATTTTATGTGTGTAGGCAAACACATATGCATTTTATGCATATAAGTAATAAATGAAACAAAACAAATTTAAAAACGCAACAAGTAAAAAGCAAAACAAGAAAAACGAAACAACTTTTTTCCGTGCACACCCTTAGTTTAGATTTCATGGAAAATCTGCTATGTTATGCTGCCCTCTGGTGGCAGGTATGGGTAATTTTTTTCAGTAACAAATTTAAAACTAGTTGAACAAAATATTGTGGTTGCAGTCATTTTATTGGACTGACTTAATATATTTGAGACTAGTTTTTGAGACTTTTATCCTTTCATCAAGGTGTAAAAGGAGAATATGGTTGGACTTTCAGGATGGTGTCAGTTAACTTTACAATCTACACCCAGTGTGCCTGGCTCTTGTCCATTACATCTTCTTGAGAGGAAGAGATGCAAGAGTAGAGGGGAGAACATAGCATAACAGTTGTTTTTGTCTGTAAGCAGAATTAAAGAGTGAAGCAAAATCAATTGTAAACTACCTTATTTTCCAAAATTGTGACCAGTAAAATGTTTCTTTACCCATTTCTGTAAAGTCATGTAATAGGCAACAAAGGTTTTATATAAGCAATTAATTCTCCTTGTAAAATGGCTGAAGAAAATTAAAAATTGATTTGTCATACAGCATGTTGGGAATGTGTCAGAATTCTTTGATGTAGGATGTAGTCTTCCTATATCACGTGGTGGTGAACAATGCTAAAAAGAGTTTGACAATGGTTGATGACATCACAATGTGTTCTGGTCTCGCTGAACTTTGAAGGGAGGCAAGTGAACAAATCAAATAAACAAAGAGTTGGAGAGTGCCTGCCAACTGCATTGCACAAGTGGGCTTAGTAACATTAACATCTGTATATTCAGTTATTACAAATTGATGCATGTCTTGGATTTATATGAACCGCAGGGATTATTATACTCAATATTCTCAGGTTGTTAAAAATAAGTTAATTTTATAAACATGTTAGTAGATTGAAAACAGGATTGGAAGAAGGAGAAGATTCAAGAAATAAGCAGGAAGGCAAATGTAAGTAAGATATTAAAAGAAAAGAAAACTATAATGCGAAAAGAGTAAAAGCAATAAGAAAAAGAAGAGGCAGAAAACTGGAGAAAAGAGGCCAGCCCTGTGTGTCCAAAGTCAGGCCTTAGGTTTTGTTTCATGTGTCTGTTAGAGGTACTGAAAATATTTGAGAATACCTCAATATCTCAGAAGAATGGTCTATCATCATCAATCAATCTTATGTGATAAAGGGATAGAGTCGCAAAAGGCTGCTAACAGTGTGCAGGCTAACTAGCACCTACTCACTAAAGGGTACATTTTCAAAGGCTTCGGTACCTATTATGTGGGTAAAAATAGAGGAGCCAGTGGGTAGCAAAATTACTTAGGTAACACTACCCAGATAATCAGCAGAACTCAGTGGGGTAGGTCTGCCACTGAATATACTCCGATAACTTTACCAAGACAAAGTTATTCAGCTCTAGGGATGTGAATCGTGTCCTCGATCGTCTTAACGATCGATTTCGGCTGGGAGGGGGAGGGAATCGTATTGTTGCCGTTTGGGGGGGTAAAATATCGTGAAAAATCGTGAAAAATCGTTAAAAAATCGAAAAATCGAAAAACCGGCACATTAAAACCCCCGAAAACCCACCCCCGACCCTTTAAATTAAATCCCCCACCCTCCCGAACCCCCCCCCAAATAACTTAAATAACCTGCGGGTCCAGCGGCGGTCCGGAACGGCAGCGGTCCGGAACGGGCTCCTGCTCCTGCATCTTGTCGTCTTCGGCCGGCGCCATTTTCCAAAATGGCGCCGAAAAATGGCGGCGGCCATAGACGAAAAAGATTGGACGGCAGGAGGTCCTTCCGGACCCCCGCTGGACTTTTGGCAAGTCTCGTGGGGGTCAGGAGGCCCCCCACAAGCTGGCCAAAAGTTCCTGGAGGTCCAGCGGGGGTCAGGGAGCGATTTCCCGCCGCGAATCGTTTCCGTACGGAAAATGGCGCCGGCAGGAGATCGACTGCAGGAGGTCGTTCAGCGAGGCGCCGGAACCCTCGCTGAACGACCTCCTGCAGTCGATCTCCTGCCGGCGCCATTTTCCGTACGAAAACGATTCGCGGCGGGAAATCGCTCCCTGACCCCCGCTGGACCTCCAGGAACTTTTGGCCAGCTTGTGGGGGGCCTCCTGACCCCCACGAGACTTGCCAAAAGTCCAGCGGGGGTCCGGAAGGACCTCCTGCCGTCCAATCTTTTTCGTCTATGGCCGCCGCCATTTTTCGGCGCCATTTTGGAAAATGGCGCCGGCCGAAGACGACAAGATGCAGGAGCAGGAGCCCGTTCCGGACCGCTGCCGTTCCGGACCGCCGCTGGACCCGCAGGTTATTTAAGTTATTTGGGGGGGGTTCGGGAGGGTGGGGGATTTAATTTAAAGGGTCGGGGGTGGGTTTTAGGGGGTTTTAGTGTGCCGGCTCACGATTCTAACGATTTATAACGATAAATCGTTAGAATCTGTATTGTATTGTGTTCCATAACGGTTTAAGACGATATTAAAATTATCGGACGATAATTTTAATCGTCCTAAAACGATTCACATCCCTATTCAGCTCTATCTAGGACAACGTTTTCCCTGACCAGACTTATCCTGTTTCCAACAGTGGCCAATCCAGGCCATAAGAACCTGGCAAGTACCCAAAAACTAAGTTTATTCCATGCTACTGTTGCTAGTAATAGCAGTGGCTATTTTCTAAGTCAATTTAATTAATAGCAGGTAATGGACTTCTCCTACAAGAACTTATCCAATCCTTTTTTAAACCCAGCTCTACTAACTGCACTAACCACATCCTCTGGCAACAAATTCCAGAATTTAATTGTGCGTTGAGAAAAAAATAACTTTCTCCGATTCGTTTTAAATGTGCCACATGCTAACTTCATGGAGTGCCCCCTAGTCTTTCTATTATCCGAAAGAGTAAATAACCGATTCACATCTACCCATTCTAGACCTCTCATGATTTTAAACACCTTTATCATATCCCCCGTCAGCCGTCTCGTCTCCAAGCTGAAAAGTCCTAACCTTTTTAGTCTTTCCTCATAGGGGAGCTGTTCCATTCCCCTTCTCTGTACCTGCTCCATAGCAATTATATCTTTTTTGAGATGTGGCGACCAGAATTGTACACAGTATTCAAGGTGCGGTCTAACCATGGAGCGATACTGAGGCATTATGACATTTTCCGTTTTATTCACCATTCCCTTTCTAATAATTCCCAATATTCTGTTTGCTTTTTTGACTGCCACAGCACACTGAACTGACAATTTCAATGTGTTATCCTCTATGACGCCTGGATCTCTTTCTTGGGTTGTAGCACCTAATATGGAACCTATAACATTGTGTAACTATAGCATGGGTTATTTTTCCCTATATGCATCATCTTGCACTTATCCACATTAAATTTCATCTGCCATTTTGATGCCCAATTTTCCAGTCTCACAAAGTCTTCCTGCAATTTATCACAATCTGCTTGTGATTTAACTACTCTGAACAATTTTGTGTCATCTGCAAATCTGATTATCTCACTCGTTGTATTTCTTTCCAGATCATTTATAAATATATTGAAAAGTAAGGGTCCCAATACAGATCCCTGAGGCACTCCATTGCCCACTCCCTTCCCTGAGAAAATTGTCCATTTAATCCTACTCTCTGTTTCCTGTCTTTTAACCAGTTTGCAATCCACGAAAGGACATTGCCACCTATCCCATGACTTTTTACTTTTCCTAGAAGCCTCTCATGAGGAACTTTGTCAAACGCCTTCTGAAACTCCAAGTATACTATATCTACCGGTTCACCTTTATCCACATGTTTATTAACTCCTTCAAAAAAGTGAAGCAGATTTGTGAGGCAAGACTTGCCCTGGGTAAAGCCATGCTGACTTTGTTCCATTAAACCATGTCTTTCTATATGTTCTGTGATTTTGATGTTTAGAACACTTTCCACTATTTTTCCTGGCACTGAAGTCAGGCTAACCAGTCTGTAGTTTACTGGATCGCCCCTGGAGCCCTTTTTAAATATTGGGGTTACATTTGCTATCCTCCAGTCTTCAGGTACAATGGATGATTTTAATGATAGGTTACAAATTTTTACTAATAGGTCTGAAATTTCATTTTTTAGTTCCTTCAGAACGCTGGGGTGTATACCATCCGGACCAGGTGATTTACTACTCTTCAGTTTGTCAATCAGGTCTCCCACATCTTCTAGGTTCACCGTGATTTGATTCAGTCTATCTGAATCATTACCCATGAAAACCTTCTCCAGTACGGGTACCTCCCCAACATCCTCTTCAGTAAACACCGAAGTAAAGAAATCATTTAATCTTTCTGTGATGGCCTTATCTTCTCTAAGTGCCCCTCTAACCCCTCGATCATCTAACGGTCCAACTGACTCCCTCACTGGCTTTCTGCTTCGGATAAATTTAAAAAAGTTTTTACTGTGAGTTTTTGCCTCTATGGCCAACTTATTTTCAAATTCTCTCTTAGCCTGTCTTATCAATGTCTTATATTTAACTTGCCAACGTTTATGCATTATCCTATTTTCTTCTGTTTGATCATTCTTCCAATTTTTGAATGAAGATCTTTTGGCTAAAATAGCTTCTTTCACCTCCCCTTTTAACCATGCCGGTAATCATTTTGCCTTCTTTCCACCTTTCTTAATGTGTGGAATACATCTGGACTGTGCTTCTAGAATAGTATTTTTTAACAATGACCACGCCTCTTGCACATTTTTTACTTTTGTAGCTGCTATTTCAGTTTTTTTCTAACAATTTTTCTCATTTTCTCAGTTTTCCTTTTCAAAGTTTAGCACGAGAGCCTTGGATTTGCACACTGTTCCTCTTCCAGTCATTAAATCAAATTTGATCATATTATGATCACTATTGCCAAGCGGCCCCACCACCGTTACCTCTCTCACCAAGTCCTGTGCTCCACTGAGAATTAGATCTAAAATTGCTCCCTCTCTCATCAGTTCCTGAACCAATTACTCCATAAAGCTATCATTTATTCCATCCAGGAACGTTATCTCTCTAGCGTGACCCGATGATACATTTACCCAGTCAATATTGGGGTAATTGAAGTCTCCCATTATTACTGCACTACCAATTTGGTTAGCTTCCCTAATTTCTCTTAGCATTTCACTGTCCGTCTCACCATCTTGACCAGGTGGACGGTAGTATACCCCTATCACTATAGTCTTCCCCAACACACAAGGGATTTCTACCCATAAAGATTCAATTTTGTATTTAGTCTCATGCAGGATGTTTATCCTGTTGGACTCTATGCCATCCCGGACATAAAGCGCCACACCTCCTCCCGAGTGCTCCTCTCTGTCATTGCGATATAATTTGTACCCCGGTATAGCTGTGTCCCATTGGTTATCCTCTTTCCACCATGTCTCTGAGATGCCAGTTAAGTCTATGTCATCATTCACTGCTATACATTCTAATTCTCCTATCTTCTTAGACTTCTGGTATTAGCATACAAACATTTCAAAGTTTTTTTTTGTTTGTATTTTCATTCTGCTTTTTAATTGATAGGGATAAGTTAGAATTTTTTAGCTCAGGTGAGTTTTTAGTTACAGGCACTTGGACTACTTTTCTAATTATTGAAACCTCACTGTCGGGATGCCCTAATTCTAATGCATCATTAGTATCCTTTAAGGATACCTCTCTCCAAACCATGTGCTGCTGAGCGACTGTCGGCTTTCCCCTTTGTTCTAGTTTAAAAGCTGCTCTATCTCCTTTTTAAAGGATATAAATTTGTAAAACTTTTATCAAACATTTTAAAGATTTAAAACATAGAAAAAAACTTTTTATAATTTAAATAAAATAAAATGGGAAAGGGTGGGACAATCTAGGGATCTAACTATATATATTTTAAAAAAGGCCCAGGGAGGGCAGGTCCAGAAGTCCTAGGAGTCTGGTTCTGTAGTTGTGGCCTCATACTGACAAGCTCAAGTGCTGCTGTGAGACACTTTTTCATGAGTTGCCACACCACTGTGACGAGACTCCTGAGGTCAACTTGGATCCCTCTCAAATACTCCACCATCTTCTGCATGCCCTGCCCAAAAGCTTCCTCAGACACTGGCTCACAGCTGGAGTAGGTGCTCCAGCCACTAAGCCAGGCTCAGGAGCTACTAGCAGATTAGCAGATGATGATGGCAGGGGTAGAGAGGAGTCTGGGCCTGCCTCAGCCAGCAAGGGCTGGCCAGCTTGAGTCGAGTACCGGTGTCCCTAGATCCTGGGGCATAAGGGGGAGGAGACCCTACCAGGAAGAATATAGGAATGGCTACAGCAATTGGCCTGGGGACTTCTGTGTGGGGAGAAGGATCTGGACTGCCATTACTGGGTCTAATGGTGCTGGCTACTGCTTCTCATCGGTAGCTTTTGCTGCAGTAGCATTAGGAGGGGGCCAGGTCTTTCTGGTTGTCCTCATCAACTTCCTCCTCCTCTGAAGATAACAAGGATATGTCATCTGTGAATAGAACACAATCATACAGGCAGTTAGAGGGCATTCTATTTCTGGGAGGGAAGTGCTCCTAGCTGTAGGACTCTCACATCATATAGGTGTGATAAGGCTATATAATGGTTACTTAATATATAGATGCTTCAGTTCAACAGAATTTTACTAGATGGTGCCTCACTTGTGATATGGGCTCAGAGGTAGACTATGTGTCAGGCTGGTTAGGGTTAGGTTGGGGTCGGTATGGGTGTTTCTAGAATGGAAGTATATATTTTCAGTGGTAAGAAATTTAGGAGTGAGTTCGAACATCAGCTAAGCCTGTAGATGTCTTCCAAGTAACGCTTCATGATAGTGCTGCCCATGACCCAAAGAAATGCCAAAGTCAACGTATGTTTGCATGAGGGTTTGTTTAAGCTCAAGGAAGAGACAGGGTTGTGCTGAGTGATAGGCCAATAGTGTGACTGGTGATGGAATCAGAACATAGAGAGATCATGTAAAAATCTCCCTGATGGCCATATAATGAACTGACCTCTGGCCCCAGCTTAGTTCGATGTAAACCGAGTTGATTTGATCTGTATCAAGAAAGTCGGTATATAAAAGCCTTAAATAAATAAATAAATAAATCCCACCTGGCATGCAGCTGGTTCAGCCACCTCCTCCATTTCTGGTGCAGGTCCAGGGCCTTCTTCTTCAGGCCCTCAATCTATACAGAGAAAAAGGACTACAAAGTTTAGTGTGCACTGTAGCTGCTACCAAGACCTCCATACTTTATGTTTTTTACTGACATCTAGCGTGAGTAGCATGACTCTTTGCACTCCCTTAATGCATCTAGAATTGGTGTGCTGCCACCAGGCCCTAAAGTACCCTAAAACAGGGATACTCCATGAACTGGCATGGTACCCCATTTCATGAGGGAGAAAGCTGGGCAGTCCAGCCAATGAGAATATCCCTTTCTGGTAATAGCTAATTAAAGAGAGATAGCTCAGATACATCAGAGAGCACACAGCTTTGGGGATTAACAGGAACTGTACAACATGGCCAAATCTGTCCATTCTGATAAAAGGACATTGCTTTGCTCTGCTATTGGGGGGCCAACATTCTAATTACATGTCTCAGAGGAAGTTCTATTTCATAAATGAATCTTTACTAGGGATGTGAATCGTGTCCTCGATCGTCTTAACGATCGATTTCGGCTGGGAGGGGGAGGGAATCGTATTGTTTGCCGTTTGGGGGGGTAATAAATATCGTGAAAAATCGTGAATGGGAAATGAAAATCTAAAATCGCAAAACCGGCACATTAAAACCCCCTAAAACCCACCCCCGACCCTTTAAATTAAATCCCCCACCCTCCCGAACCCCCCCAAATGAGTTAAATAACCTGCGGGTCCGGCAGCGGTCCGGAACGGGCTCCTGCTCCTGAATCTTGTTGTCTTCAGCCGGCGCCATTTTCCAAAATGGCGCCGAAAAATGGCGGCGGCCATAGACGAACACGATTGGACGGCAGGAGGTCCTTCCGGACCCCCGCTGGACTTTTGGCAAGTCTCGTGGGGGTCAGGAGGCCCCCCACAAGCTGGCCAAAAGTTCCTGGAGGTCCAGCGGGGGTCAGGGAGCGATTTCCCGCCGCGAATCGTTTTCATACGGAAAATGGCGCCGGCAGGAGATCGACTGCAGGAGGTCGTTCAGCGAGGGTTCCGGCGCCTCGCTGAACGACCTCCTGCAGTCGATCTCCTGCCGGCGCCATTTTCCGTACGAAAACGATTCGCGGCGGGAAATCGCTCCCTGACCCCCGCTGGACCTCCAGGAACTTTTGGCCAGCTTGTGGGGGGCCTCCTGACCCCCACGAGACTTGCCAAAAGTCCAGCGGGGGTCCGGAAGGACCTCCTGCCGTCCAATCGTGTTCGTCTATGGCCGCTGCCATTTTTCGGCACCATTTTGGAAAATGGCGCCGGCTGAAGACAACAAGATTCAGGAGCAGGAGCCCGTTCCGGACCGCTGCCGTTCCGGACCGCCGCTGGACCCGCAGGTTATTTAACTCATTTGGGGGGGGGGTTCGGGAGGGTGGGGGATTTAATTTAAAGGGTCGGGGTGGGTTTTAGGGGGTTTTAGTGTGCCGGCTCACGATTCTAACGATTTATAACGATAAATCGTTAGAATCTCTATTGTATTGTGTTCCATAACGGTTTAAGACGATATTAAAATTATCGGACGATAATTTTAATCGTCCTAAAACGATTCACATCCCTAATCTTTACTATACTTGTGACTATTGGTTTAAGACATTCCTTACCAACAAATTCACTCTTGCATTATATTACTTTGGCAACACATATACATTGATAATATTATTAATGTAATGTACATCTATTACTGTATCCATAAATACCTGTTGACTATTGCCCTACTTGTAGGCCATATTGGGGCCCTTCTAGTGAATAATCCCATGCACACTCTAAACAGCCCCCACCCCATTCCCACTGTATGCTGTTAACACCATGTAAGCTTTTAGCCGCACTACAAGTTGATCTTCAAATATAATGCACATGATTCCCATGCATTTAAAAATCATCTGGGTTTGTACAGACTGAAAAGTACATGTGTACTTCCCATTTATAGGCCCAATTGAAATGTAATTATAAAGGCATAATATGCATGACAAAGTGTCAGTAAATGCATTAGTACACACAAGGTAAAACTTAGCATGTACGCATGTAAATAGGGAAAACTGCATGCAAGGAAAAGAAAATATAATAACATCAATTTAATTTCCAAATTCAAAACAATATCATTGTTACAGAGCTTAAGCAAATCCCAAAGATTACAAATAAAGGGGAATTCCCAAATCAAAATATAAGTAAAAAATTGTAATGTTATGTGATATGATTAGTTTGCTGATCCATCCCATATCAGAAAGTAACAGAAGCCGATAAGTCTCCGAGTCTAAGAAAATTAATATCTCTATAATGATGAAAAATAGTTACTAGAAATCATCACTTCAAACATTTGTACCAACTGAAAGGAAAAAAATAGGTATTCTATCTAAACTCAGTTATTTTTAATTGAAAAAATAGCATCAGAGATGAGCTTGTACTGTACATATTCATGCTTGCAAGGTTAGACTGGTTATCTCAATAGGTCCCTAGGATGGAGATCAAGAAAGAGAATGGGTTTCGAACATCTCCTAATACAGGTGCTGTAGGTTTCTTCATCAGGGAAATCTTAAAAACTTTAGCCAGGTGAGCTCACAAAATTTGACAGAAAGATACAGAATTAGTCCAAATCATTTTGAGTTCTATTGGGCTAATTAAGATGAATTTTCAAGTGCATCTTAATATGTTGTCTGTTAAGATTACATCTTATGAACTCCAGAAGGAGGCTCTCTTTGGTACAATGCAAGTACTAAGAAAGGTATTAGCAGTAAATTTGAGAGATTGAGATCATCTCCAACATGCCCTGGTTTACAAATGAGGGTCATTCCTGTTAAGGTATGTGAAAAATAAGCCCATTTGCAGAAACTGCCATGAGAGTTGGTGGCAAGGGTGCTGTGCTTAAGTGGAGAACAGTAATATAGTAATATATAGTAAATGAGAAGAAATAAAGACTAAAATGGTCCATCCAGACTACCGAGTTGAGGTTCATTCACTTTAGATAAATGAACACATACATTTTCATATGTAATCCAACCCCAACTCCCCCCTTGCCCATGTTTTTTAACTGTCCTCTCAACCCTTTTGCCACCACTGCCTTCTATATCCATCCCAATCATGTCCAAAATCAGATGCAGTGATGGCCTCCACCATCTCCGCTAGTAGGCCATTTCAGCCCTTGCCATCTTCAACTTTTTTTCTTACAAAACCAATACTTAAGCCAACATCTAGGCCCCATTTCCATATCTTTTTACCAAGTTTTGTAATAATCCTACAACTACTAAGGTTAGTAATGTAGTTAAAAAAGAGAAAGATCCAGTCTTCCTATGCTCATTGAAGTTTGAGCTTTAACCATGATACCTTCATGTAGGTTACCCCAGCTATCTTGGAAGCCTGTGCCCATTCTAGCCAGCACTTCTTTACTGGCTATTAGCCAAAGTCTCTTGAAATTTTAATGTTGGGGCTATTAGCCCCTCTTCATGGCCTTTGGTGAAACTGGGCCACGCCAAAGAGTCGGCAATGATCCATCAGGCTGGTAGTATATGGTGTGCGGCATGCCAGTTTTAGTTCTGAAGCTTCTCCCTAGTCTACCCAAGGCCTGCTCCACGGTAGACATTATCAAAAGTTTTGGTGAAATCCAATTAAACCACATATAGTGCATGCCCTTGATTTAATTTGCAAGTCATCAGTAAAGGCAATACCTCCCCCACCCCAAGAAATCAATGATAGAAGTATATGAGCTATTTTTCTTTTTAACTGCTTGCCTGGATGCATGAGCAGCTCACACTTGTAGAGCTGGTCGTGAATCAGAGCATTTTTGTAAAAAATAGTCTGCATGACTAGCATATTAGCTTTATTTTTCTCCCACCAGTGGTAATACTAGGCCAACTAGGCAGCCACCTAGAGCAGTGCAAGTTTTGGGCCAAAGACACAGCAGGAATAAGACTGCTGTTATTCTGCCCCCTTGTTCTTTCTACTTGTGTGGCCCAGAAGATGAAGTCCTGTCACATAGGCCTGCAAAGATAGGAAGAAAGCTCAATTGCTGCGACTGACTGGAAGGAGCAGGAGTGGCATCGGTGGGCACATAGGACTAGAAGAAAGGATTAGCCTCAACTTCTGTGGGTAGCTAGAAAACGTAGGAGCAGCATCGGTGTTCCTGCAGGGTCAGAAGAAAGGATCAGTGTCAGCCCCCTCTCCCCCCCTCCATCCACACCAGAAGAGAATATCACAAGCAGTGTTGACTCGTATGGCCAGCTGAAAAAGGGGGAGACCCATTAGCTGTGCAATCCAAAGGAGGAGGCTGCTGCTGCTTTGTGCATTCAGCAGGGGGAGAAGACTGAGTATGTGAGAGAGAACGAAAACAAGTGATCATGTGTATATTTGTGAGCACATGTGTGCGTTTTGGACTGAGCATATGTGCGAGAGTGTCCCTTTAATACAACATGCTCACTCCAGATTTGTTAGAGCAAAACCCTGGCAGGGGCTTGAATAGGAATTGTAACCCTCAAACCAGCTGGGGACCTGAAGCAAGGGGAAGCAGCTGGAAAGATGACTGCTTCAGGTAGCCTGCAAGGCAACACCTTCAAGTGTCAGGGATTGGCTGGAGCTTAGTCAAAAGGGGTTCCAGAAGAACAGGAAGTTGTTCCTTGCAACCTGAAAGCTGATTCACTGTATTGCCATTGCTGCACACCGAATCTCAAATCTCCAGACTCTTTGTGCCAAGACTTTGGTTCCAGTCTATCACTGCAATATTATAGCCTCTACATCTATAAGATATGGCATAATGTAAGAAAAGGTTGAAGACAAACCTATTTCAAGAGGGCTTTGGATCAGGAGCAGTTCTATCATGAGGCAGAGTGAGGTGACCATCTCACGCAGCAACATTTTGGGAGTGGCAAAAAGTGCCCCCCAAAACATGCCCGTGGCGATCACTTTACCTTGCTATAAGACAAGAACCCACTAGGTTCAGATGCTGCAGATTGGAAGAAGTGTCCTGGTTTAGAACTCGCAGACTGGAAGAGTCCCAAGGGTGATGTGCAGCAAGTTCACATCTTTTATGGACCTGTAGAGGAGCCTCATGGTGGTGCAGCTCAATGACATGCCCACAGGGGTTACCCCCCCCCTCTCATGGGCCTGCAGAGAAACCTCGCATGGTGCAGCTTGATGATGCACCCACGGGAGTTCCCACCCCCTGTAGACCTATAGAGGAGCAGGGTTCCCACCACCTTCGGGCCAGCAGAAGAATCTCAGAGAGTTGTCAATGGTGTTGGGTCAATGGGGTTTCCATTCCACTGACAGAAATAAAATGGAGACTTATTCAGGGAGAGGAAGGGAAGTGGGCTGAGCTGGAGGAAAGGGCCTGAGGGAGAAAGAAGGGGTGAGTGTGAAAGATCAGAGGGAAAGGATGAGAGGGAGGGTGAGAAGAGGATCAATGAGTGGGGAGAGAAGAGGAATGAGAAGAGGGGTGAATGAGGAGGGAAAGGGTAGAAGGGGTGGATAAGCAGGAAGGGGTGAATGAGCAGGAAGGGGTGAGAAGAGAGCTGGGAGAGGAGGGAGGGGTGAGTGAAGGAAGGTGGTTGAGTGAGAAAGAAGAGAAAGAAAAGAGAGAGGAGATTGAAGGGAAAGAGGTCGAGAGAGGAGATTGAAGGGAAAGGGATCAAGAGAGAAAGGAAGATAAAGGCGTGAGTAAGAAGGGAAGAAAAGGAAAGGGATATGCGTGAGGAGAAGAGGTGAATGAGAGGAAAAGACGGGAAAGGGTAGGAATTAGAGAGAGAGCAATAATGTATGGGGTGTGTGAGTGGAATAGACTACAGGGCTGCCTAGGATGCTACAGTTTTGGGGGCAGCACTGTTAAGTGAGGACTGTGACAATTGTGCCTCCTTGTTCTTCCTGCCTGTGTGTTGGGCCTTTTAAAGGAAATTATGTTGGATGGGCTTGCCCAGGTGGGAAGAAGGAGGCACAACCGATGCAGCCTTAAGGAGTAGGAGTAGTGCTGGAATGCATGACTAAAAGAAAGGAGCGGGAGCTGCATCAGCCCACGCCCTAGGAAGAAAGAGGAGTCTCATCAGCTGTGTGGGCGGAAGTGGAAACTGCTGCTGCTGCTGCTTGTGAGCTCCTCAGGGGGAGAAGAGAAAGTGAGTGAGAGTGTGTGTGAGGAAACATCTGAGAGACTGCAAGCCTGTGTGTGCGTGTGTGTATGAAAATGTACATATGTGTTTTAGAGAGTGTAATGCCCCCTGGACCGTTTACCTCGTGGGGCATTCCTGGGTCTGGAACCAAGCTGGCGGGATCTCCCCTAGGGCAGACTCCTTCAATCCTCATGTTCTTGGCGCCTGGTGCCTCCACCTGGGGAAGAAGGTGTTAGTGGGTGGGATTTCCCTCTCTTCACCCCAGGAAAATAAATGGGACTGTGAGCAAGGTTGGCAGTATGTACAAAGATATTAGCCACTGTCCCGGGGAAGCTGGCATGCGGAGCAGTAAGTATGCAAATAAACCTAAATCTAGCCTAGCATGGGGCTAGCTAGGCTAGATTTAGGGGTCAGGGTGGAAAGGGAAAAAGGGAGGAAGGTTAGGTAGGCGGGTAGGGAAGTTCCCTCCTAGTCCACTCCTTAATTAGAGCAGACTGTGAGGGAACTGGGAAGAAGGCCGATCGCGTCACCACACATAATTTTAAAAATCTCCCTCTCTGCGTGCAGAGGAGGCCGCCCACCCATACATGCATGTGCGGACATTAAAATTTGGCACACATGTACGTGCGGGAAATGTATTTTATAACATGTGCGCTACTTACCCCTCTCTACCTTGAGAGGGGGGTTTCAAGAGTTTGTATATTTGAGAAGGGACAAAGTTTGTATGTAGCCCGTTTCCCCCCTAATCAACAATCAAAGTTCCAAGGTATGGAGAACTTTTAACATTTGTTTATGAATTTATTGAGTAATTATTATTTGTCAGCTGTTTTGAAATATGTATTCTTTTTTAGTGGTATGTTTTTACTATTTTGATTGATGTGTTATATTTCTTGATTTTATTATTATGTTTTATGAGGAAGGGTATTGTTTCTGTTTTTCCATTGTTGCACTGCATAGAGTCTGGCTTCTTGTGGTTTTCAATTCAGGTTTTGTCTGAATGTGTCTGTCTACACTTTATGATCACTTTATTGAATATTTGGTGAATGTCTGTATTCTCATGTGTGACCGAGGTGAGGTTTCTG
The DNA here is from genome assembly GCF_901001135.1 of Rhinatrema bivittatum. NCBI lineage: Eukaryota > Metazoa > Chordata > Amphibia > Gymnophiona > Rhinatrematidae > Rhinatrema > Rhinatrema bivittatum. Next base: position 448,206,460 of record NC_042616.1, read on the forward strand.
CAGTTTCTTTAGATGTGTTTAGTTTCTGTATAAGGATCTATAGAAGTTTAGCTTGTTGTGTTTTCCTAATGAAAATGTATTGGCAGGGCTGGTGCAAGGGTATTAGGTGCCCTAGGTGACCCTTCTGCCTTGCACCTGCCCTGTCTTCCCTCCCCAGTCCAGGCCCCGGCTCTGGCCCAGACCTCATTCACTCAGACACACACTTAGGTTCCTTGTTTCATTCACACTTGCACCCTTACACAGGCTCCCTCCCTCTCTCTCACTAACACCATTGCTCTCTCATACACACAAAATCCCTCTCACTCTCACACACACACACACACACAGGCACCGCATGTGCCCCACCAAAATTGCTTCTCTTAGCCACAAGCAGGATGGTCACTGCTTACGTCCTGCCAAGTGTCTGCATTTCTTGGCTGTGAGCAGGATGGGTGCTATTCACAACCCGCCAAGTCTCTGCTGCTTGCGGCCCACTGAGTTTCTACTCCTTTCAGCCATGAGTGGGATGGGCTCTGCTCATGGTCCCATATGACTGCTGTTTGCTGTCCCTAATGGCTGGCGCTCTAGTCGACCATCTAGTTTGCCTATTGGGATGCGCCGGCCCTGTGTATTGGAGTTTTAGGGCCTGGTGTAATATTTGCAGTGTTGCCTTTTCATAGGTAGGGTTGTTACTGTGTGCATGTTGGCAGTTAGTGCTGTTATGGTATGAGAGCTTTACTATATTATAATTGAGTTTACTTATAGCTTTCTGATGAACAAGCCTACATCAAACATGCTTTACAATATGAGAAATACCATACGGGTTCCAAATGTAATTTCTGCATGCACTACTGTGGTTGTCACCATAGCAGTGCATGAAAAAATAATATACATGTTGTGGTGATATTTTTACTTCAGAAAACTATGCTCTGAAGGCCCTTTTTTCATGTAAAATCTGTTATAAATGCATAATTTTTAATTGTGTGGGGTGAGGGTCAGGAGGAGGGGAGTTGCAAGACTGTAAGGATCGCACAGGGCACCTAACACCCTTGGACTGGCCCAGAAAGTGCGCCACACACAGACTCCCATCATTCACACATCTCCTCCAGGGGGCAAATGCTGGGGGAAAGGTGGGAGGCAGGTCTTAGGGCTCCAGGGATTATGGCAGGTTTGCTAGCTTCCTAGAAATATTATCACTGACACTCTAACTGAACTCCTCTGGAACCCCGGCTTTCCGCCTTCTGCAGCATCATCGAAAGAGCCAAACTACAAAGAGACCCTGCCACCCCCGCCCTCGGCCCTCTTGATGATTTGATCTGTGCTGTGCCTTTTTTGTATGTGGGGGGGTCGGGGGGGAGCGGCAGGGGAATGCCATCTCATCCTTTGCCTCAGGCAGCAGTTTGTCTTGAGCCACCCCTGCTTTGGATGCAGGAGCTGATGTTTTCCCTTCCTTTTTTCTTCAAATATTTGTTTTAGGTTGTTCAGTCAATTTCCGAGTTTACCACCCTGCGATGTTGTTAATTTCTGTGTTATTCAATTTCATCAGATTTCTTTCAGCTATCAGCTATCGGCAGATTCATGTCGTTTATGTTGTTTTTGTTTTGTGTAAATGTGGTTTTATTTTATGAACGTTTTATTTATATCTCACTTCGATCATTATATGTAGATGTGATTAATACATCAATACATCAAGTAAAAAAAAGTCTTTCAGTGCCTTCCTGCATTTCTACTAGTTCTGGTATTGCATAACCTGGTTTCCTGACCCTGGTTTCTGACCTGCAAGTCCAGCCTGCTTGCAGTGCCTGGCCCAGCCTTCCAACCTGCTTGCTGATTCCAGTTCCTGGCCTGCAGCCAAACTCTGGATCCAGTTCCACTCCAGCTCTTGTTTCTGCTGACTCCGGGATCCAGGCCTCTGTCCACCTGAGTGGAACTCCTGACTCCTCGCTTATGATTGGCCTAGAATGTGCCAATGCCCAGGACTTGACCCAGCCTGAGCACTGGAATTACCTGAATGGCGAGAACCTGTAACAGCTCAAATCATCCAAATTATAGCTCCATATTTTGGCAAAGAACATTGTGTCACTCAGTGCTTGAGTCCTCTAGTATCTGTTCCTCCCAGAGCACTATGATGTTGAATCGCTATACCTCCATTAGCATTTACAATCGGGTCATGTATTTATCCATCGAGGCATTTTTCCCTGAGTATCTTGGGTCTCTTTAAATCCTTCCTTCCTCTGTGTGGTATTTTCTTTCAACAAAATAAAGAGCTCTTTTCAATACAACAGACCAAAGCTGTTTAAGTCCATTAAATATAACCACCAGCATCAAACAGATCGGGATAGAAAAAAAAGATAAGTAACATCAGCTTAGCTCCACAACGACTTTTTCAACACCCAATCGATGCAATTCTTTGCCCACCCTCTACAGCCAAAAAACATTTCAGTCATAAAAACTAAACCACACTGAGGTCACTTTTTTTTTTTTTTTTTAATATTTGCATGCTGAGGTTGTTTGTTCATTCATTAACAGCTGTAGAGTGAGAATTTTTTTTAATATCTAAAACTATGTCAAATATAATTTTTATCAGCTTTTTCCTTTTCAAATATTTTTATTCAGTTTTCCTTTTATCATATACAGTTAAAACACATTATACATTGATGAATTAAGGTTACAATAGTATTATTTTTAAAATATAATATGAACATTATATTTTATCATCTTAAACCATTTACAAGTGCCTGATTGTGCTTACAACTATGAAACAGAACTAAATTATGAAAGAAAAAAAACTACTTTTTAATGAAGTAAATTTACAATTTCCTATAATTCTCATGTATGGAAATAAAGGTCAATCAATAAAATAATAAACACAATAATATAATGACCATTTATGCAAATAGGAATACATTTTATAGTCTGGCAACAAGAATGTAATACTTTTATTGGCCAATAGATGTCCTCCATTCTCAACAATGCACTGTAATTAAAACATATTGCTTTACCATTTTGTATGGAATCAGTTTTCACTTAGGTACCTGTTAAGAGGGTTACGCTCACATTTCTTTTTTTCAGTTTCTGGGTTTTATTGCTTATAAATGTTCTGTGCTTCTGGTCTAAACCGTCAACAAATCAAGCATATTAATTCTATATCTATAATCAAAATGCAGTTTCTCTCACATAGCGCTAAGAATAATTTTCATCCTTTTATTTCTTAATAATTATTCTACTTTATAGACTATAGATTTTGACCAAACACAATTTCCGTGGATAAAAAGCATTTTACCTGCATGAAACCGCCCACCCTTTCAGCCACATTGAGAGGGGACATTACCAGGAATATGTTTAGCTGGAGGAGGAAAATATTGGGACTGATTAATTTTAAAATGGGTTTTAAAGGTGTAAATGCACTTTACCTGTGTAAGTGGGCTTTTGAAAATTGCTGCAATATATGCCATTGAATTGTCTATAGGCTATACATGTGTAAGTGTACTTTATGTGTGCAAATGGCTTTTTGAAATAGCTATGATAGTATGTTACATTTACATATGTAAATTCTTTCACAGATTCTATTTTTTTTCAAATCTGTTTGTGCACATTTCCAGCAAAATTGTACGTGCACAAAAAGCAGTGTGCACTTTGTAAACGTGGCAAGTTTCAAAATGAAAGTCCTCACACATCTTCCCTTTGAAAATTGGCGAAAACACCACGGGTAAAGAGGACGCGCAGAGTTTGCACCAACGCGGGCAGTTTGAATATTGGCCCCCGTTCCCCTAAGTTAGCAAGCTGCCAATGAATTCCAGTTACTCCTTGTTACTCCTTGTTCCAGTACATGCAAATATGCAGACATTTTCTGTAGAAGGGCCTGCACTCGGAAAGTATCATCGTGCTTTACGCCATATTTCTCAGAAGGAGCACATAAATATATTGAAGCAGCTCCTCTGTGGAAGTCTTAAACAAAGTGATTTTTAGCTGCTAAAGGAAGGTTTCCCAAACCCCTCCTGGTGACCCCCACAGCCAGGGGGTCACCGTTCATCTACAATAAATATGTGTGAGATCAGTTTGCATTAGCTAAGAGGGCAGGTTCGGAACTCCTCATGGATCTTGCAGACAGGATCTGCAAGTTAATTTTCCAAAGGCAAGCTCCTCCTGGAGTTTGCCTTTGAAAATCCTATCGACATGCACATCAAAGCAGGTGGAAAATATATATATAAGAAAGTGCATGTGAAGATTTAAAATGCAATCTCAGCACAAACATTGCTTTCTCAGGACTGTCTGCCCACTTTTTTATGCAGGAAAAGTATGCATCCTGTGAATAAGATACATACGTTTACCTGCCTTGGGGGGAGGATAAATAATCAAAACAGGATTTTACACGGGCAAACACGCATTTACCCTGGTAAAATGTTTTGATTTTTGTCCCCCCTCCCCAAGTCTCCAAGGTATGCAAACTGATCTCATGCATATTCATTGTGGATAGCCTGAAAACTCAGCTGGCAGTAGAGGATACAAGGACAGGAGTGGGAAGTCCTGTATGAAAATGAATAGCTATATCCTGAACATCATAGAAGAGTTACAGTTCAGTTTTGCAAATTAACTTTTATTGCCAGCACGCGGCCCCTTTTTAAAAAAAATAAAGTCTTGTGCCTTGATGTCTTTGAATTCCTTGTTATTTCCTAGCAGACATACAGGAAGATGCAAACATTTTACAGAGTCACCATGGTTGCATGGTAGTTACATTAATCAACCATTTTCTCAGGATAAAATGAGCAAAATGCTACATCTCTTATTCCAAATGTTTGCAAATAACTATGTTATGAATCAAGGCATTTTAGAGTTCAGTTCTAGCAGCTGTGTTTATCTACCTATTGACTTTCCAAATAACTCAACTCATATCTTGAGGGTAACATCAGTATTTTATGGCAGCTTCCTTTCTCCTGGTATTTCTCTCATTAACAACACTTATGAAATGAAATCCCAAAAGTGAAAATATGAACACTCGTATATACAAGATTCACTTAATATTTCGCTGACCCAAAAGAACACCTAAAAGTGGTGAATGTGGCCATCATTTAACAAGCACAGAAGGCACATATATCATGTGTCTATTGTCTTTATGGTGAATTTTAAAAGCCCAGCATGTGCATCAATTAGGGGATGCGCAAAGAAGTTTTTAAAATGCGCCCATATACATGTGTAAATGCTGCAGTGTGTATATCTCCAAATGTTCCAAAAAGGAGAGGGGCATGGGCATGGTCTGGGCAGAGCATACACTTATATCATGTGTCTATTGTCTTAGTGCATGCTTAGGTCACTGTTTCAGATATTTTTCAAGAATTGTTTGAAAGCTAATAAAAACTTGGTGAGACTTACCTTTAAATTGCTTTGGTTTACAAAGGTCTCTCTTGTGAACCAACAGTGACTCAGTGTTACGAGTACATTGTTTGATATGGTGGAAGCCATTACATAGAAAGAAGTGTCAGTTTTGTTATGGTTTTGAGGTGTTTGAGTGGATTCTTGGGTACTGCGGTGATGGCCACTCCCAAGGGGAGGAGCCCCGTGAGGAACCGCAGTACTAGGCTAGACTCGGGACACCAAACACAGAAGATATTGTCTTTATTATACAGCTGGAAGATACTACCAGAGGTGGCAGTAGTGAGGTGATCTGGTAGAGGCAGTCCAGGGAGCCTCGGCAGAGGGAACCCGTCCCACAATGGTAGATGGTAGCAGCACACAATATTTATTTATTTTTATTTAAAAGTATTTATATACCGCTTTTTAAAATAAAATTTTATCAAAACGGTTTACAATATGTTAAAATAAAGTAAAAATAAAATATAGTAGAGGGAGTCCCAGGTGCAGGTTCCCAGTGCTGAGCTGTAGATGAGACAGACTGACAAAAGTTAGATTACTCACTAAGTTGATAGTTGTATAGATGGAGATCCCAGCAGGCAGAAGTAGTTGGATTACAGACACCAAGGCAGGGAGAGCAGGCCCTCGAGGAGCGAGTACCTGGTATCCCAGTTAGGCACCTGAAAGAAAGCAAAGGGCTCCCGAGGAGTGGGTACCCAGGTTAGATGAATGACCCCGAAGGGCAGAGAGAGCTTCCAGCGGCAGCAAGGAAGCAGCAGAGCAGCTTAGACCGGAGGCATTCCAATCCTTGCTAACTCAATTTGTTAGCAAATGAAGGGCAGGCTAAATACCCGGATGGCATGTCGTCACTCGAGGGGGATGCCCCCGAGGTTCCCACCATGACGTGAATAAAGATGTGGGTGGTGTGCGCGCGGACCCTAGGAGGCCCTCAGGAGAAACATGGCGGATAGCCTTGCCATTGCTGTTCCGGGGATGCCGGAGAGAGCAACATGAAGACGCGGCAGTAGCCATCTTCCCAAGGCTAGTAGAGAGAGCAGGAAGAAAGGTGAGGCACAGAGGCTGAAGCCGTCTGAGACCGACGGACGCAACAGTGCCCCCCTTTAAAGGGCCCCCTCCAGACCCCCACCTGGTCTTGGTTTTTGCAGATGCAATCGGTGGAATTGACAAAGCATCTCTTTGTCCATGATATCAGCCAAAGGTTCCCAAGAGATTTCTTCAGGTCCGTATCCCTCCCATGACAGGAGGTATTCCCAAACTCTTCCTCTCTTTCTTACATCAAGGATGGCATCAACCTTGTACTCAATGTCTTCTTCTGCATCAACAGGTGTTGATCCAGCAGATGATGCTGGATGTGAGTTGATGGCGAATTCAGCCCAGGGCAACAGTTCAGCCCAGTCATTCTGACATGAACCAAAATAGGCATGAAGGAACTGCTTGAGAGTTCTATTCATTCTCTCAGTTTGGCCATTCAACTGAGGATGGTTTGTAGAGGTGAAATCGAGAGTGATGTCAAACTTCTTACACAAAGCTTTCCAGAACTTTGCTGTATATTGAGCTCCTCTGTCAGACACAATGTGTTTAGGCATGCCATATAGGCGAAAGATGTGGGTGATGAATAGTTTAGCAAGCTCCATGGCTGAAGGTAAGCCAGGGAGAGCCATGAAGTGAGCCATCTTCGAGAAACGATTCACTGGAAACCAGATGGTATTGTTACCTCCAGAAAGTGGTAAGTCCACCACAAAGTTTGTGGCAATGTGGGTTCAGGGCTTATCTGGTACTGGTAAGGGATGAAGCAGGCCCCAAGGACATCCGGGCGGAGGTTTTTGTCTGACACAATTGGAACAAGAAGCTAAGTACGCAGAAGTATCTTCCTCCATGGTGGGCCACCAGTAGTACTTCTGTAGCTTACCCAGAGTTCTTCGTTGACCAGGATGTCCAGCCAGTTTCGAATCGTGAGCCCATGCTAACAATTTCTTTCTTATATTGCAGGGTACAATGGTCTTACCCAGAGGTACTGGATGTGTAGCTGTCAGAATAACTCTCTTCAGGTCAATGATATGCTGGGGTTCATCAGGTACTTCTTCAGAGAGAAAAGAGTGAGATAGGGCATCTGCTCTGATGTTCTTATCTCAAGGGCGATATTTCAGCACAAAGTCAAATCTGTTGAAGAACAGGGACCACCTCGCCTGTCTATGGTTAAGGCGCTGGGCGTGACGGAGGTACTCCAGATTTTTGTGATCAGTGTAAACAGTGATCTGATGTTGTGCACCCTCAAGCCAGGGGCACCACGCTTCAAATGCTATCTTTATTGCCAGTAGTTCTTTATCCCCAATGCCGTAGTTCATCTCTGCTGGCGAGAAACAACAGGAGAAGAAGGAACATGGATGGAAGATCTTAGAGTCACTGGTCTGGCTTAGCACGGCCCTTATGCCTACGTCCAAGGCATCGACCCCTACAATGAAGGGCCGAGTAGGGTCCGAGTGACGGAGGCATGGCTTACTTGAGAAGGCGTCTTTTAGCTTCTGAAATGCTGTCACAGCTTCCGTAGACCAATTGGCGATGTTGGCACCTTTCTTAGTCATTGCTGTTAATGGAACAGTCAGTGAAGAGTAATTAACACAATTTGTTTTTCTTTTGTTAGAGCTAACAATTACTTTAGGAGACAACTGGTTCTCCTAACTTTACCATAAACGGTCAGATAAGTATGGTTTGAGTGTTAACCGCTATACTTTCTATATCAAGGGTTTAGCAATTAATGCTACTATGAAGAAAGTGAACCTTTGAGTCCAATTCTGTCTTGCAGGTGCAGCAGGACAAAATCAACACTCTCTAATTGCAGGTAAGTAGATAACAAGTGTTTTAGGTTTTTCTTTTCTGTGTTGTTCGACTCCCTATGTCTATTTAACCTTTTTTCTTTCTCTCTGTTTCTTTCCAGTGAACTCTCCAGTCCCTATGGATTCTGAGGCATTTGTACTTTGTCTTCTTCACTTATATCTCTCACACAATTACTTAAATACTTAAAAATAGTTAGAAAAAAACTGAAAGGAGCACCAGGCGCAAACAAAAGTACGCTGGATTTTATAAGATATGTGTGTAGCCGCACGTATCTTATAAAATCCGGGGTCGGCGCGCGCAAGGGGGTGCACATTTGTGCAACCTGCGCACGCCGAGCCCAGCGCGCGCTGCCTGTTCCCTCCGAGGCCGCTCCGATTTCAGAGCGGCCTCGGAGGGAACTTTCCTTCACCCTCCCCCCACCTTCCCCTCCCTTCCCCTACCTAACCCACCCCCCCGGCCCTATCTAAACCCCCCCTTACCTTTATCGCACGATTTATGCCTGCGAAAAGCAGACGTAAATCTGCGCACGTCGGCCGGCTGCCCCGTCCGTGTTCCGGTCCCGGTGGCTGGTCCGGAGGCCGTGGCCACGCCCCCGGAATGCCCCCGGGCCGAAACCACGCCCGCGTCACCGCCCCCAAAACGCCGCGTCACGCCCCCGAAATGCCCCTTTTAAAAAACCCCGGGACGCGTGTAAGTCCACTGGCGGCCTATGCAAAATAGGCGCACCAGCGCGCGAGGGCCCTGCGCGCGTAAATCCGCCCGGATTTACGCGCGCAGGGTATTTAAAATCCGCCCCACAATGAGCCAAAATAGTGAAAAGAAACAACCAGGACAGTTGATCAAATGCTTTCTCAATATCAAAGCTATTGGTCAGCATCCACTGGCTTTGGACTATACCAGCCAACATACGTCGAACAGTCCAGGCAGCTATATGTCACTGGACAAATCCCACTTGTTCCGGAGAGACTAGATGTGGGAGTAAACCTGACATCCGATTTGCTAAAATCTTAGCATAGACTTTTACATCTGTGTTAAGAAGGGAGATTGGTTGGTAGGCAGTTAGTTTGGTGAGGTCATGACCCTTTTTTGGTAAGACAATAATAACAGAATCGCACATTGAATGAGGGATAGTGCCTGACTGTGCCATGTCATTATATAGATCCCTTAGGGGTTGAGTCACTTGATACTGTAGAATTTTGAAAAATTCAGAAGTGAAGCCAGCTGGCCTAGCAGCCTTATGGCATTTTAACTCTTTAATGACCTGAAAGACTTCTTCCGCCCGAATAGGCTGAGATAACTGCGCCTTAGAATCTTCACTAACTTGATGGAGCCTCACCTCACCGCAAAATTCCTCCCAGGTAAAAGAGACTGGATTCCCCTTAGCATATAATTTGGCATAAAATTGTCTGAGAATTTCACAGATCTCCTTATTTGATTGAGATAGATGCCCATTATCATCCCTCAAGCACGGTATAAAGTGAGAACCCCTTTGCAGTTTTAATAAGCCTGGCCAGACTCTTCCCTATCTTATTCCCAAAATGAAAAAACTAATGCTTCTGATACAATAAGGAGTGCATTGTCCTTTAATGGATTAGAATGGCCACCTGATTTTGGATAGTCAAAAAGGCTGATCTTTTTGCCTCAGTCAATTCCTTGGCCAACCTCTTGTGTGCCCCATCTAACTGCTTAGTTAAACATATCAGGTCTTTTTTCAGCTGATGTTTCTTATAAGTCTTGCCTCTCATAATTGCTTTTGCAGACTCCCAATAAAGCTGAAGTGTGTGTAAGTGTTATTAAAAGCATAGGCTTCCCATTTATCATGTATATAGCCTTTAAATTCCTCAGAGCCCACAAGATGGGATGGCATATGCCATCTATAGGTAGAGTCTTTCCTAGCAAATACATAGTACAAGATGACAGGAGCATGGTCTGAGATAATAAAATCCTCGATATCTATCTGCCGAGTTTTGGAAAAAGATTTTTCAGAGAGTAGCATATAGTCAATTCTACTTTGACATAGGTGGGCTCTGGAAATATGTGTATATGTGCATTCCCCAGGATGTAACACATGCCATACATCTAATAACTCCAACATATTGGTCAGGAAGGGGATACCCTTTTGCTTTCCCAGTGGCGTACCTGAAACTTTGCTGTCCCTATCTAACAGTGGAACAGCAATACAATTAAAGTTACCCCCTACAATCAACGGAATGTCACCTAATTCCAACAAGAGATTCACCAATGCAGAAAACAATTTGTGATTGTAGGTATTTGGTGCATACACCAAACATAGCCCAATAGTTTCTCCCAAAATTTGACCCACCCAAACAACATACCTACCATCCTCATCCATCAACACCTTTTGTGTCGTAAAAGCCAATGATCTATGGAAAAGGATGGACACCCCGGCTTTCCTAGTATTAGAGGCAGAGGCTGCAAAACATGCACCTACCCAATCCCTTTTTAGATTATTATGTTCTTCAGGGGACAAATACGTCTCTTGAAGTAATGCTATGGAGGCATGTACTTGTCACAATGAAGACAAAACTTTTTTCTGTTTAATAGGAGAACCAATACCTGCCCTGTTCCAAGAAATTATTACATCAGCCATAAAAGAAATGATAAAGCCACTCACACCAATTAGCTGAAATGAAATAAAGAAGGAGTGTTCCCCAGCTTAAACACTACTCCATACTGTTCGGTAGAATCTGCATTTCACAGTCAGTCTTTATCCCCTATAATCCCCCCTCTCCCACCCGACAGTTCTTACCTTCCCCCCTCTCTCCCATCCCCCCAACCATTTATAACCCTGGAACAGATTACCCAAGCTTCCTTTAAGAGGCTCACATTCTCCTGCCAAACACTCATCTCACACTCTTCCCACTCACTCTCCACACCGACAGCATACATACCAATGCAATCGGGTGCCACCCCCCAAATCACACGGACTTTGGATAGCTGGGAGAACGAGAGAGATGTGGAACAACAGTGGGCCAAACTAAAAGAAGCAATTACTAAGGCAACTAATCTATATGTTAGAAAAGTAAAGAAAAGCAAAAGAAAAATGAAACCTATCTGGTTCTCAAAGGAGGTGGCTGACAAAATAAAGGCTAAAAGAACAGTGTTCAAGAAATATAAAGGATCCCAAAGGGAGGAGCACAAAGAAGAATATCTGGTAGAACTGAGGGAGACAAAGAAAGTAATCAAGAAGGTAAAAAGTCAAGCAGAAGAAAGAATTGCCAAAGAGATAACACGAGGTGACAAAACATTTTTCAGATACATCAGAGAAAGGAGGAAAGTCCAAAGTGGTATAGTGAAATTGAAAGGTGGAAAAGATCAATGTGTGGAGAGAGACGAAGAAATGGCAGAAATATTAAACAAATACTTCAGTTCAGTGTTCACTAAAGAGGACCCTGGAGAAGGACCGTCACTAGTTAACAAGAAACCGGAGGGGAATGGAGTAGTTGTAACTCCATTTACAGTAGAGATGAGAATGTATGGGAAGAGCTGGGGAAACTGAAAGTGGAAAAAGCCATGGGCCCAGATGATGTTCATCCCAGGATACTGAAAGAGCTCAGAGATGTGCTGGCGGCTCCGCTGAGTGACCTGTTTAATAGATCCCTGGAAACGGGAGTGCTGCCGAGTGATTGGAGAAGAGCGGTGGTGTTCCCGCTTCACAAGAGTGGGAGCAGAGAGAAGGTTGGTAACTACAGACTAAACATGTGGTTCGTTTATCACCAGAATTAGGAAATCACAACGAAATTTCCTAATTCGTTGTGGTTTCGGAGACCCCGAAACCCGAAAAGAATTTTCCCCGAATTTCGGGGAAATTTCGTTTTTCGGGTTTGCACGGGGAGAGGGACACTTTTTTTTTTTTTAAATTAAAAACCACCACAAACCACCCCAAACATTTAAATAAACTATAATACAACACCCCCCCCTGATCCCGATCCCTCCCCAAGACTTACTAAGTACATCCCTGGTGGTCCAGCGAGGTCCCGGGTTCCATTTGCCCTCCGTGCCCGTGCTAGTCCAAGCCGTGCTCTTTAAAATGGTGCCGAATAGCCTCTGAACTACCATGTCACAGGGGCTACCGGCGCCATTGGTCAGCCCCTGTCACATGGCCATCGGCGCCATCTTGTGCTCCTGTCATGTGACTGGAGCTGACCAATGGCGCCGAAAGCCTCTGTGACATAGTATGGGCAAAGGCTATCGGCGCCATTTTGATTACTGGCAGCCGACAACGAAATCGCTTTCGGACCCCCGCTGGACCCCCAGGGATTATTGGCAAGCCTTGGGGGGGTCAAGAGCCCCCTCCTGACCCCCCAAGGCTTGCCAATAATCCCTGGGGGTCCAGCGGGGGTCTGAAAGCAATTTGGTTGTCGGCTGCCAGTAATCAAAATGGCGCCGATAGCCTTTGCCCATACTATGTCACAGAGGCTTTCGGCGCCATTGGTCAGCTCCAGTCACATGACAGGAGCACAAGATGGCGCCGATGGCCATGTGACAGGGGCTGACCAATGGCGCCGGTAGCCCCTGTGACATGGTAGTTCAGAGGCTATTCGGCACCATTTTAAAGAGCACGGCTTGGACTAGCACGGGCACGGAGGGCAAATGGAACCCGGGACCTCACTGGACCACCAGGGATGTACTTAGTAAGTCTTGGGGAGGGATCGGGATGGGGGGGTAGTTTGTATTTATGTAGAAAACTGATTTTAAATGCTTGGGGTGGGTTTTTTTTTAAGCTTCCTTTGCCGTTTCGTTTTTTGGCCCGGTTTCGGGTTTCCTCGTTTCGTTTTTCAGAAAACGAAATGAGAAAACCAGAAATTTACCACGAGGTATCCGAGTCAAAAAACGACCCGGCAGAAAAAAACGAACCACATCTCTACTACAGACCGGTTAGCCTCACCTCGGTGGTGGGAAAAGTAATGGAGTCACTGCTGAAAGAAAGAATAGTGAACTATCTACAGTCAGGAGAATTGCTGGACCAGAGGCAGCATGGATTCACCAGGGGAAGATCCTGTCAGACAAATCTGATCAACTTTTTTGACTGGGTGAATAGGGAATTGGATAGAGGAAGAGCATTCGATGTCATCTACTTGGATTTCAGCAAAGCTTTTGATACAGTCCCACACAGGAGGCTGGTGAGTAAAATGAGAAGCTTAGGAATGAGTGCCGAGGTGGTGGCCTGGATTGCAAACTGGTTGATGGACAGAAGACAATGTGTGATGGTAAATGGAACTTACTCTGAAGAGAGAGCAGTGTTGAGCGGAGTGCCACAAGGATCGGTGTTGGGACCAGTCCTGTTCAATATCTATGTGAGCGACATAGCGGATGGAATAGAAGGTAAGGTTTGTCTTTTTGCGGATGACACTAAGATCTGCAACAGAGTGGACATGCTGGAAGGAGTGGAGAGAATGAGATGGGATTTGAGGAAGCTGGAAGAGTGGTTGAATATATGGCAGCTGAGATTCAATGCCAAGAAGTGCAGTGTCATCCATATGGGGTGCAGAAATCCGAAAGAACTGTATTCAATGGGGGGTGAAGGGCTGATGTGCACGGAGCATTAAAGAGACCTTGGGGTAATAGTGTCAAATGATCTGAAGTTGGGGAAACAATGTGACAAGGCGATAGCTAAAGCCAGAAGAATGCTGGGCTGCATAGAGAGAGGAATATTGAGTGAAAAAGGGGAAGCGATTATCCCCTTGTACAGGGCCTTGGTAAGGCCTCACCTGGAGTACTGTGCTCAGTTCTGGGGACCGTATTTCCAAAGGGACAGAGACAGGATGGAGGTGGTCCAGAGAAGGGCGACCAAAAAGGTGGAGGGTCTTCATCGAATGACTTATGAGGAGAAATTGAAGAATCTAAATATGTACACCCTGGAGGAAAGGAGGAACAGAGGTGATATGATACAGACTTTCAGATACTGGAAAGGTTTTAATGATCCAGAGACAACGACAAACCTTTTCCGTCGGAAAAAAATCAGCAGAACCAGGAGTCACTATTTGAAGCTCCAAGGAGGAAGACTCAGAACCAATATCAGGAAGCATTTGTTCACAGAGAGGGTGGTGGATGCCTGGAACGCCCTTCCAGAGGAAGTGGTGAAGACCAAAACTGTGAAGAACTTCAAAGGGGCATGGGATAAACACTAAAGTCTAAAGGATGTGAAGGAAGAGAGGGAGGCTTGCAGGGAAGACTGCTACTACCTGGAGATAATACCCTTATTCAATAGACATACACACGGTAAATGCGACTCCGACAGTGCTCTATGCTTCAACGGCAAGAGGAAATGTGAAAAAAGGATTTGCATTCACAAAAAAGTGGGGAGTAGCTTGCTTGTTACGGAAGTTACTACCCCAATCCAAACAAGCCTGATGCTTCACTTTCCATGCATATCCAGTGTTGCTCTCTGTTTAAATGGCAGGGAGAATGAAGAAAAGATTTTATATTCCGACAACAACCAACAAGGACTGAATTCCATAGTCTGGGTAAACAAATAAGCATGGGTGTAACTTGCTTGCTATGGCGGTTACTTGCCCGAATCAATTAAGCCTGATACTTCAATTTCAATACATATTCAGAGAATATCCCTGCTTCAACGGCAAGGGAAAATAAAGAAAAGTGAATTTATATTCGGATAACAACCAACAAGGATTGAATGGCACAGGCTGGGTAAACAAATAAGCATGGGAGTAGCTTGCTTATTGCAGCGGTTACAATCCCTAACCAATTAAGCTAGATACTTCACTTAGAAGCAGTTCCAGCACTGCTCTCTACATTAATGGCAGGGGTGGAAGGGAAATAGAACCAAAAGGTTACATTAATGGCGGGGGTGGAAGGGAAATAGAACTAAAAGTTTACATTAACAACGAGGGTAGAAGGGAAATAAAGGCCAAGAGTAACAGATAAGTATGAGAGAGTGAGAAAAAAAAAGTGTGAAAGCTTGCTGGGCAGACTGGATGGGCCATTTGGTCTTCTTCTGCCATCATTTCTATGTTTCTATGTAACATATGCACACTTATAATATTAGGCAATAAGTAACATTATGCTTAAGCAATAGGCTGATTATGTGTTAACAAAAGTATGAGCCAAAGTTGGCCAGAAAAGAAATTAGCTCAAAGCCCTTAATAACTCGTTTATGGGCCAGATATCAGCACCCTGCTTAAACTTAACAAGTACCCCAGAGTCATATGTGGGTACAGTAAGAATGTATAAAAAGAGAACTTCTTCATTGTAAAGACATAGATCAAGGGCGCAAAACCAATGTCTATTAGCAAAAGGGTCGCCAACATGACCCAAGGCACTTAGCGAACACTGGACCTAAAAATATAGCGCCCACATACAGTGATTAACCTCCAAATACACTGAAGGCAGGCTGCCATGCCTCTTCTGGAAATATCCACAACACAATGCAGGAGCAGAAGCCTGCACTTCAAATATTCAACACCAAACAGAGGGAAGTGCAGGTAATTCAATAAGTCCCCTCAACTTCAGATTCTTTTCATTAAAGGTTTCTTTTTATTTTACATCGGCAGCTCCATTGCTTAGACAAACACAGAATTTAAGTAGGGTCCCCCGACAGGGACCCGTGTTTCCCCAAACCCGGCTGCGTCGGGAGGGACAAGCATTTAGAGACAGGGATTCTTCAACTATAACAAAGAAAAATAAATAATATAGTAAAGGGACCATTATAAGAGGGATCCAGTAATAACCAACATTCTAAATACATTTTTAAGCACACGTAGCTTTTCAACGCTGTGCATACTTTTAAATTACAAAGAAAGCAAGGCAGCACCAGCATACCTCCGCGTTTAAAAGTACCGGAAAAATGGCGCCAAAAAACTTGGCCGATAACAGTAAATCAAATTAGCATTCTCAATCAGAATAAACAAATAATAAGTAAGAGAAAAAAATAACAGCTTTTGCTAGAAAGTACAAACAATAGAATAACAGTGTAAAAGCAGTTCAAGATGAAATCAAACCTAAGAATGTAAACAGAACAGTATTACACAGATCTTTTAAGGAAAATATTGTGCAACTCTTTGAAAGAAAAAAACAACATACTTATAGCGTTTCTAAGCACCAATGCCTTTTAATCGCTATGCTGATATTTACTTTGCAAGGAGAGCAGGCAGAGCCGGCAAAACTCAGCATTCAAGATTTCAAGATAAACTGGAACAAACATGAGAATAGGGACATCAAAGAGACTAAAAGAGGATAGAATTGGCCAGTAATGTTTAATAATAGAGGTCACAGTGTGTATATGGGTAGAGTAAGGCAAAATATAATTATTGGGGCATGTTGAATGTGAACTAAGATTTTTTGTGATTGATGTGGTGCCCCCACATCAATCTCGAGGAGGGAACTTTTCTGAAATTGTGATACGCCGGGAACAAAAGTGGATTTTTAAATTGAATAGTTTAGCTCCCCACAGACTGAATTCTGAGATTGAATGGTGTTTCTTTCTTTAAAGACTCTTGTAATACTGCTCTCTGATGCCCGTTCAATTTCTCTTTGAATTGTTTGCACACTATTATCTTACTGTACATGCCATTTTCCAGCGAAAGCCGTCAGTATCTGTGTTTACTGTACTATTTGTCCCTCCTGGTTGGTTGGATGCTAATTTGATGCGCTGTCATTGGCTAAGAATTTGGCGCCTTTTTAGGGACCTTTAAATGCTGAATTTTGCCGACTCTGCCTGCTCTCCTTGCAAAGCAAATATCAGCACAGCGATTAAAAGGTATGGGTGCTTAGAAATGCTACAAGCATGTTGTTTTCTTCTTTCAAGGAGTTGTGCAATATTTTCCTTAAAAGATTTGTGTAACACTGTCCTGTTTACATTCTCATGTTTGTTCCAGTTTATCTTGAAATCTTGAATGCTGAGTTTTGCCGGCTCTGCCTGCTCTCCTTGCAAAGTAAATATCAGCATAGCGATTAAAAGGCATTGGTGCTTAGAAACGCTATAAGTATGTTGTTTTTTTCTTTCAAAGAGTTGTACAATATTTTCCTTAAAAGATTTGTGTAATACTGTTCTGTTTACATTCTTAGGTTTGATTTCATCTTGAACTGCTTTTACACTGTTATTCTATTGTTTGTACTTTCTAGCAAAAGCTGTTATTTTTTTCTCTTACTTATTATTTGTTTATTCTGATTGTGAATGCTAATTTGATTTACTGTTATCGGCCAAGTTTTTTGGCGCCATTTTTCCGATACTTTTAAACGCAGATGTATGCTGGTGCTGCCTTGCTTTCTTTGTAATTTAAAAGTATGCACAGCGTTGAAAAGCTACGTGTGCTTAAAAATGTATTTAGAATGTTGGTTATTATTGGATCTCTCTTATAATGGTCCCCTTTACTATATTATTTATTTTTCTTTGTTATAGTTGAAGAATCCCTGTCTCTAAATGCTTGTCTCACCCGACGCAGCCGGGTCTGGCGAAACACGGGTCCGTGTCGGGGGACCCTTCTTAAATTCTGTGTTTGTCTAAGCAATGGAGCTGCCGAAGTAAAATAAAAAGAAACCTTTGATGAAAAGAATCTGAAGTTGAGGGGACTTATTGAATTACCTGCACTTCCCTCTGTTTGGTGTCTTCTGGAAATATAACAGTGAAAAACTCTGGAAACAAAGGTACAGCCAACAGCTAATTAGGCCCAGTTCAGACTCTTCCTGAAAGTGGCCCAGAGATGTTGCCTCGAGTTAGCCATCTGATCCGATCATAATAGGTCTTTAAGATCCAAGAAAACCTTTAGCCACTTCCACCGAGTCAAACATTTGAGATTGTCCATCCCAAGAGAAGCCAAAATTGCAGGAAAATACAGGAGGAACTGAACCTTCTTTTTGATGAGATATCCTCAAAATGGCACCATTTCACACTATTTCAGAAACACCCTGGCCAAATAGTTATTGAAGATCAGGATTTGGTTGTCATCATGTTTTAGCTCTTTATATTCATGGTAAGAAGATAGAATCTTTTGTTTATCTGCATAGTCTAACACTTTAACCATTATAGACTGAGGTTTGGCATCCACCTCACCTCGAGCACCGATCCTGTGTGCTCGCTCAAAGTGGATCGGCGGAGACTTTCCAAACAGTAGTAGGTCTTTTAGGAGCCATTTATACATAAGATCCAGCAATAGCGAAACAGGGACATTTTCAGAGATGCCAAAGATCTTTAGATTATTGCGGCGGCTATGATTTTCCAAATAATCAATTTTAGCTTTAGTCACCTGAACTGCCCATTCTAGGCCTTTGATTTGCCGTTACAAAGTTTAAATCTTAACCGTGGTGTCATACATACCCCCTTCGATCTCAGAAAAGTGTTTGGCAAAATCAGACAGTTTAGTGTCTGTAGCAATACCCTCCACAGCCACAATATCTGCTGCTGATATATGTGAGCCTGAAATATCAACATAGAGAGTATGGCTCAGACTATGGCTCACCCAGAATCCTTTGCTGCTTGGCCTATCTGCAAATTCTGGCCATGAGAACCTCAAATTGACCCTAGTTTGGAGAGACTGGGAGACATCTGGACTGTATTTCGGATAGTAGAAAGACTAGGGGGCACTCCATGAAGTTAGCATGGGGCACATTTAAAACTAATGGGAGAAAGTTCTTTTTTACTCAACGCACAATTAAACTCTGGAATTTGTTGCCAGAGGATGTGGTTAGTGCAGTTAGTATAGCTGTGTTTAAAAAAGGATTGGATAAGTTCTTGGAGGAGAAGTCCATTACCTGCTATTAAGTTCACTTAGAGAATAGCCACTGCCATTAGCAATGGTAACATGGAATAGAATTTTTTTGGGTACTTGCCAGGTTCTTATGGCCTGGATTGGCCACTGTTGGAAACAGGATGCTGGGCTTGATGGACCCTTGGTCTGACCCAGTATGGCATTTTCTTATGTTCTTATGTATTTGGAGCTGCCAAAACTTATGATGGAGGGTCATGAGGTCACACAGGGCAAATGGCCAAGGTTACATTCTCACAGGATACCATCTTGACTTCAGGGGCCCTAGTGAAATCAAAGTTTTACAATTCCCCCTGAGGATGGAAAGATTGACAGGACAAAGGCCTATCAGAGGATTGCTGTGAACATCTGGCTCAGGCAAGGGGGCCCTTAAAGGGGGGCCCTTAATTTGGGTGGAAAGGGATCAGGTTAACATAGTTTAGTTAAAATAAGACTGCTGAAATTTCTCTTATTATCGCCGTTGCATCTCATCCTGCTTGGTCCAGGGGCATGATTACCACCATGTCTTGATTGGAGCCTATCATTTTAGCTTTATCTTTCTTCTTCTTTGCCGTTCTTGTGGACATAATAAGCCACAGAACGTATTGTGATTGTTCCTTGGTAGTAGTAAAGCAGAATCCCAATGGCAGTGCAAAGAAAATAAGGAAAATAAGGCTTTAAGATGGGGATGGCACCCAGAGCCTCAGCACAGCACTTCTGCCTGGCTCACTGCATCACCAAAGTGTGTGTTTAATGTTTAATATATTGGATGAATCACTTTGTGTGTGTGTGTGCTGGCAGTGCAGGAAGAAGTTGGGGAAGGGGAAGGCAACTTGGGTAGGGATGATTTACTTGTCATTACTGTAATTTAAAATTTATGGTGGTAGGTTTATAACAGTAATAAAAATCTGTAGGGCCTGACATATCCTGTTATTAATGGTATTTTTAAGATTTTTAGATTTGTATTTTATAGTTTAATGATATAAGGGATATGAATATTTAAAGTTTTAGTGTATTATTTATTGTGTTTTATTATATAAGATTGTATTTTAAGTAAGATGTTTGGCACTTAATGCATTTATATTTCTTTTATACTGTTTTATATTTTGTGCCTCCTGTGAACCGTTGTGAAGGAAATGCTCTAAACGACAGTATAGAAAAGTCATCAAATAAATAAATAAATACTGTTGGTTTAAAGACACTGGCATTTGCCTCATCTCCTTAGTTTTTCCCATTAGGGCAATAATTACTAGGATATGCCCTCCTGTTGATCAGTATTATTTATGTTTCAAGACAAAACAAGAAAGCCAGGCTAAGTGATACAATTAACATTTTGAAAAAGAGCTTAGATCCTAGGTGTTACGCTCGGGCTGTGTTCTGGTGTTGTGAACACCACCTTCTGGAGTGACTCCAGGTAGAGAGAGATAGGGATGGCTGGAAAGTCTCTGATGATGATGACAGTGGAGCAGAGTAAGGCTGGAAGCAGTGTCAAATTCCAGGCTGGGTCAGGGCAGACGGCAGGCAACAGTGTCAGAGTCCAGGCTGGGTCAGGGAAGGCGGCAGGCAACAGTGTCAGAGTCCAGGCTGGGTCAGGGCAGGCGGCAGGCAACAGTGTCAGAGTCCAGGCTGGGTCAGGGCAGGCAGTAGGCAACAGTGTCAGAGCCCAGGCTGGGTCAAGGTACCTAGTAGTAAGGCAGAGAGCCCGAAGGCCACACACACCGCAGGGCAGAGGGCCCGAAAGCCACACACACACACAGTAGGACAGCGGACCTGAAGGCCTCACTCACATGGCAGAGCAAAGGGCCCGAAGGCCTCACTCACACGGCAGGGCAGAGGGCCCAAAGGCCACACACATACGGCAGGGCAGAGGGCCCGAAGGCCACACACTCACAGCAGGGCTGGGAGCCCAAAGGCCACACACACACACACGGCAAGGCAGAGAGCCCGAAGGCCGCACACAGCGCAAGACAAGGCAAAGCAGGGTAGAAGGCCCGAAGGCCACACACAGCGCAAGGCAAGGCAAAGCAGGGTAGAAGGCCCGAAGGCCACACACAGCGCAAGGCAAGGCAAAGCAGGGTAGAAGGCCCGAAGGCCACACACAGCGCAAGGCAAAGCAAGGCCCAAGGACCACAAGCACAGCAAAGCAAGGAAGGCTAGAGCAGGGAGCCCAGGCGAGCTCGATGCAGAAGCACCGAGGGAACTGCCAGGCAGGGATATAAAGGGAGGTCCAGAACATAGAGTGAACAAGGGAGATGGACTGGGCCCATCAGGAGAGCCAGCTCTAGAAGGACCCCTGGTGGTGAGGCGGTTGCACAGCAGCCATAGCCGTAACACTAGGAGCTATAAGGGGGGTCAGTGAACTAAGCCATGTTAAAATTGGCTATTAACAGAAGATTTAATTCACAATATATTACAGGCTTGAATTCAAATAACATATGTATAGCCTGCTTTCCACTTTTCAAGATAACACAAAAAAAAAATTACAACAGGGGAAAAAAAAACAATCAATAGAATTACATTACATATCAGCATAAATATAAAAAATTAAAATAAATATAAAAGCATTAAATAATCCAACAGCAATAAAATAATACAACTCACACATGATAACTTTTAAACAGGCATGTGGGTAAGCATGTGTTGGCTGGCTTTCACCTAAAGATGTATTCATTTTATAACATACATGTGTAAATGTGCTCATGTTATAAAATAGCCTGACTGCACACACATGTGCACACAATTTTAAGTGGATGCACACATATGCATGCAAATGCTACTTCTACCGCATAAGTGGGAGGATTTTAAAAGCCATGCACACTGACACAATGGTCCATTTTTGCTCCTTGGCAGGTAAGCACAAATCATAATACTTAATGTAAGTTGTTCCTAACTGCACTTATAATTAATTAGCTGTTTAGCATGCATTTGCATGCTACATAGATCATTTGAATTACTTTTGTGTTTGTCCATTTAAGTCTGTGTTAACATTAACATGGACTAATGGTCTAAGGTGTGCTAAATATCTCAAGCATTAAAGCAAGTTTAGCATGCATTAACATATAGTGTATTAGTCTTCATGAGGAGAGAGCAGGGTGTATTACATTGCTTTACTTTTTTAATCAGTCTGCACATTTTCCAATCTATGGCTTGTAGAACTGAACTAACATATGAATTTGAACACAGTGCATGGTTACACTGGCTTCTTATGACATTAATTATGAGAAGGTCAATTTCCAAAGCCATTCATGCAGGTAAATAGCAATTTGCAAGTAGAAATTGGCCATCTGAAAATTATCTTATTTCAATATGGTTAAAAATATGTGCATTGTGAAACAATGTGCATACATTTAACTACATTGAGGAGAGGCATTCTGGGGACTTGATTTAGACAGGACTGAAAAATAATTCAAGCAGTTTATATTTTCA
Organism: Rhinatrema bivittatum; assembly: GCF_901001135.1. NCBI lineage: Eukaryota > Metazoa > Chordata > Amphibia > Gymnophiona > Rhinatrematidae > Rhinatrema > Rhinatrema bivittatum. The sequence goes on from NC_042616.1 coordinate 448,228,794, forward strand.
AGTGTTATTTTCCTTGTAAAATCTACACACAAAAAAAATCTTGCAAAAGTCCTTGAGTATTTTGTGTTAGATGACTAATAGCAAAAAGTCATCCTACAAATCAGACAGAAGGGGGCGGTGTTTATTCTCCAGCTGTGTCACTGAACCTGCATGGCATTGGAAAGGGTGGGACTGTAGGGGTTACCTAGATAGGTTATAAAATGTATTAGTCAGTCTGAGTTTGCCTGACTTTGCTATTCTTTAATTTCTTGTGCTGGTCATACCAGCACAATCCCTATGAAGGGAACCATATAACCATGTATATAATATCCTGATGTCCAAAGTAAAATATCCATGAATGCTGCAACAAAAGAGTTATTAATTTTACTTGGAAAGCCGAGGGGTAACTGCTGCACACATCCTGCTCTGACCATGAACAACAAGATTGGGCTGGACTGCTGACACTCTGACAACAGGTTATGGGCCCAGAGAATTCTGCAGACCCATGGAAGAGGCTCTGGCTCCAAGTTGGGCTGATGCAGGTAGATTCTGAAATTTGCAAGCCCAGAGAGCTGATAGAAGTTTGAAGCAAGCTAGAGACAGAACCAGCACTCAGGGAAGACCACAGACTTGAAGCAGATATGCTGCTGAACTGTCCAAAAGGAACTGTGAGTAGATCAAAAGAAAATTAACTAACTCAGTGAGTATGACTTCTAGCATAGATCTCAGAGCAGCTGTAACTAAACTATATGCAAGGAGTTATCAGATATGGAAGTTTAAAATGGAAATACCCCTGAACAAGGATAAAATATGGGGTATGATATGCAAAGGCAGGGCTACTGTAAATGCAAATGACTAGAATGAGAAAAATATAAAGGTAAAGATTATGATTTCTCTTCTTCTGGAACACAATTAATTAATTCACATCTGAGGGCATGCCACCATGAAAGGAATATGAGAATCACTGGAGAGATTATATGAAAGATGTAATTTAAACAGAAAACTGTTTCTACTTCACAAATTATCCAGTCTAAGACTGAATAAATCCTCAAAATTTTGAACATATTAATGCAGTATTAGAAATCACAGAAAGGCTGAGATACATGGAAGAAGATATGAACAATAATCATGCATCAGCAATATCACTGTGTGGCTTGCCATATTCATATGACCTACTAATAAATGTATTAGAAACTAGTCCAGAATGTGAATTAAAATTGTACTATATATTAAGGGGAGGCTAATGAGTTTGTTCTCAGAGCTGAAAGACAGATACAAGCAAGTACCACAAGTCAGTTCACCAGGGAGGAGAGAGAAAACACAAAAAGTTTTCAAAATGCTCTTGCTGCTGGGAGAAGGGTTGGTGGGCAAATAAACCTAGAAAGGGCTGCAGGGGTATAGCTGATGGGTGGTCACAGCAGGGGGTGTAACTGATGAGAGGTCACAATCCAAGGTATACTACTGCTGCAGAAAGACAAACATTTGAAAAGAACCTGTCCAGACTGGAAACCTGAGAACCATCTGCCATTAGCTGAGACAATAGAAGCTGCCAAATGTGCAAAAGGCCAAAGGGATACTGAATGACTTTGGAACTGTAGCTTCAGACTCCCATCAAAATAATAGCCTTGCAGAATGGTGTATTGATTCAGGAGCAGCAAGTGGCATGATAAGCAATAAAGATTTTTTTTTTTCACAATTAAGACCTAATTGAGACCCACATGTCTGCCGCTTACTGTCAATCTTCTGTTAGTTCTTTGTCCTTTCAGTCTTTCATTCTCAGGGGGAATTAGAACACTCCAGTTACACTAGGTGTGTTTCTGGATCGTTTGCCTGTATAGTTGTTAATAGATTTGCACTAGAAACAATATATAGGGGTTTCAAGATGGCAACAGTTATTTCTTTGTTCTAAGATCTTGCCTTGCTCGCATGGCTGAGTGGTCTGCTATCACGGTGTGAATTACAGCATTTCAAGTTACAATAGCCATGGAAGTTTTAGCATTTGAAAGGCTACTGAGAGCTAGAAAATTAACTGTCCTTGACGATCAGGGGAAGAGGGAATTATGTAAATTTCAAAGTTATTTGTATGTACACATATAAACAGTGGGTCTGCGTGGAAGTTATAATCTGACTGAGTTAAAAGTTACTGAGACATGTGTTGATTTCTACAGAAAGTGGATTTAATTTAGTGGATTGTTTACACAAGTTTGGTTTCTTCGGCTTTCTCTTGACAGCTAGTATTGAATTTGGACAGAAACTACAGGGAGGTAACAACAGCTTTGAGGTTTTTTGTTCAGTTTCTCTGCATATAAGATTATTTTTTGGTTCTGACTCATACTGGCATGTTTGTTAGATGACTGTGTTATAAATTTGGATATTTTAGCCCTATTAGCTGTACTTGCATACTATAGATACTGTTTATTTAGCAGAAAGAGTTGAAACATGCAAGTATTTTTTTGTGTGTTGTGCTTTTGGAACAAAGCCAGCTATGTGTGTAATTGCTGCTACAGAGATCTGATAGAGTGGAGAAGTTTTTTGGTATTTTTTTTTACAGCTTTTGCTCTTTGGCTTCGCTGCTTGATAATTAAATAATCATGTGGTTAAAACAGACTAGAATTTCTTTCTTTTTAAGTTAGGTAAAATGTTCACAGTAGTTTTTGTGATCAGATTTAAAAGATGAATCCAATTATTCTCTGTTCATGAGAATCTATTTCTATATGTTAAGATCTTTGCTCTGTTAGATGTGGGTGTGTAAAATGCTTTGTTACTAAATAGACTATTGATTGCAGTGTAAAAGTAAAATCTGTAGATTGTTGTTTTACGGGAACAGTAGGAGTAAGCTTGCCCCCCCCCCCCCATAGGAATTTGCTTTTTTTGGAGTAGAAGAAAAAAAAAGTGTGTTGCCTTCAAACTGAATGGAAGGAGTTTTCTTGTAAGTTTTTTTTGGCTTGATACTGTAAGTTGTTTGATGGTCAGGGTACGTTAGGGGATGGAATGGGATGAGTTAGTTATGCGATGGTAATGTGTCAGAGAGGAAAATAGATTAAGGGTATGAGTTATTTAATTAAACAGATGTCAGAAAAAAAAAACTTATATGCATAGAATCCATGCTGAAGTATTTGTTAATTAAAGAACTTATGTTATATCCTAATGATAATAGATATATTTCAGTGTTGTCTATAAAAAGCTAGAAAAAGGGAAAGAATTGGGTTTTTTGATTCTGATAGGAGCACAGGTATTGAATGCTGGTATTGTGGGAAATTTGGACATTTTGCAGATGAATGTAGAGAAAATCCTGAAAGAAATTCCTCGTATACAGTCTTAGATTTGGCTAATGCATATTATTGTGTGCCCAGGGTTGTGCAAAGTAGGGAATTAACAGTTTTCTGGTCCCATAAGCTTTTGTAGAAAGCTTTTTTTTTAAAGTATGTAAATGATCTGTCAATTCCAGCACAAATATTAGCACAGGACGGATGATTGATACTAGCTGCAGAAGACTCAGAAATAATATAGGATTTAATACAGTCAGTACTGAATGCACCTATGCGGCTCTTGTTAATTTATCACTTCAGGAAATAGAAAAAGGGGTTTTAGATCTGCAGATAAAGAGCAGCTCGTACATCACAACTTGTAGTAATGCCTCCTAGAGGTATAACAATAGAGATAGGAAAATAGCTTTATGACTGCTTTTTGCTAAATTAAGGCATATCAGACTGTTTAGTTTCAAGGAAACTGTAATGTCACTTTAAAATTTCAGTTTAATCATTACATTAATTGTGTTGTATGCCAGATCTTATATTTTTCAGATTGACAGCCTTCCTGCCATGTGAGATGTAACACTTGAAGATTACATTTTTTTCCCAATTTGATTTCTTTTCATTTTTAAATAGATCTATTCTAATTTATTTATTTTATTTATTTATTTATTTATTTAAATAATTTATATACCGGAGGTTCCTGTATAATATACATATCACCCCGGTTTACAAGGAACAGTAACTATCGCTACATTTAGCGGTTTACATAGAACAGAATTAGAAACGAAGTTTTTACATTGAACAAATGAAGTAAGCAAGTTTTTACATTGAACAAACGAAGTGAACAAGTTTTACATAGAACAAACTAATCAAAGTAAGCAAATAGTGTATAATATTAAACCATTAATAAACATGCAGTTAAATAAATCAATAAATAACATGGCAATATGTAAGTCCACATGAGTATATGTATGTAGTATGTATGAAGTCATCTGATGTGTAAATATCTGATTGGATGAAGGAAGTATATAATAGAACTGGAAATATCATTGTGGGAGTGAAAATACTTTTCTTCCTGTTCTTGGCTCTAGGGGAAAGCTTGTTTGAACAACCAAGTCTTAAGTTTCTTTTTTTCCAAATATTTTATTGGACAGAATTTGCAATACATCATAACAGGGCATCAAATATACATGAAGCAGAAATCTAAAAAAAAACAATACAAGCCCCTAGGAAACAAATATCAACTACAACATCTGTCATCTTGTTTTGCCATTTCTCCCTAAGGTGTGCCCCATAAACCAGGGACCTCACCTCTCCCCCTCCCACCCTACTACCCACCCTTCTTTCCTCCCTCCCTCCCACCCCATGCTGAGTCGCTCCTAACATCACACTGCTAAATATACACATTCATGAGGGTCTCCAGCATATGTGCATATCCATCTAATTATACACCTGAAGGAGGGATAATCGTCTCCACCAACTCACCATCCCTAGTAGGAGAACAAAGGTTCTACGAAGGTTATCCTGCGATCCTCTAGGTAACCCCATCAGGCAAGGGGAATAGTTTCTGTGTACTTTCAGGTAAAGTAACGTAAAAAACTTGCCATATATCACCAAAAAGTTTTTTCTTGTTGGTGGATGCAGAAAGAAACATAGAACCATATTCCATTTGAAATAAATGGGACATTTGTGAGACCCACAAAGAACGCTCAGGGGGAACAGAATCGATCCATTTTAAAAGAATACATTTTTTTATAATTAAACAAGCTTTAGAAAAAAATACAGTGTTATCGTGATTTAACGAGGATTCCCCAAGGTCCACATTCAACAAACAAAAAGCCTGGGACCAGCGAATCTGCAAAGAAAACATGATAGACAATAATGTGCGAATTTCCTCCCAGAAGGCCTGAATAGAGGGGCAATCCCATAAAGCATGGATAAGAGTAGCTGGGCCCTGCTCGCATTTCAGGCACAAATTAGCAGAAGCCACACCCATATAAAATGCAGTTTGTGGAGTATAGACCACCCTATGGAATATCCTCCCTTGCATCTCTCTCAAAGCTATATTATTAGTGATTTTAAAGAGGAACAGGTAGCCATCACGTAGCAGTACGTCATCCAGGTCTTCTGAAATATCGGATTGCCATTTATGAACCAGACTATCCAAAATTGAATACTGCGCTATATTAAGACAGTATTTATACAATGAGGATAGTGAACCTTGCTTGACCTGGTTTAATTTAAGTAGAAAAAGAAATACCGGTGAGTCCAGGGATCCTGTCATCTTGGGTATTAACTGTGAAACAAAGGCATTTAATTGGGCATATGACAAGAAATGGACAGGTTTCAAACCCATCTGTGTTTGCTACTCCTCGAACGACTTTAACTTCCCTGAAATAGGGTCCAGCAACCCCCCTAATATCTGATATTCCCTAGAGGGGCCAACTTGTTTATAAAGGTGAGTAAACGCTGGGAGTGCCGGGTTATTATGGATCGGATAGTGAGAAGAAAAGTGTACCGGTAAATTTAAGGCTTTCCTCACCGCCACCCATGCACGGCGTGTTACAGAAATCAACTGTGATTTAACCCCATACTTTAGGATATCTCGTCCCGGTAAGTGGAGTAACAACCGGGGATCTAGTGGGTGGCAAATATCCTGAATTAAAGAAAAGTCAGTGAACTCTGATGACCCATAAAGCCAGTCCCCTAGAAATCGGAGGTTTGCCGCCCAAGCATAAAGTCTAAAATCAGGCAGGTTCAATCCTCCTTTTTCTTTAGGCGCCGCCAATGTCCTATAGGCCAGACGTGCTTTCTTGCCCTTCCACAAAAAACATGTAAAATCTTTTTGAAGCCGCTTTAGGTCCTTACCCAACAAATATATGGGCAGCATAAGCAATAAATAGAGTAACTTGGGGGCAAGTATCATTTTAATAACTGCTGCTTGGCCATGCAACGATAAAGGAAAATGCTGCCAGGCCACCATCTTCCCACGGATCTTATCCAATAATGGGGGAATATTAATCCGATACCAAGATTTCGGGTCTTTATGGATTTGGACGCCCAAATATTTGATCGTGTCTCCCGCCCACTTAACCGGAAAATCCGCCCAGCCAGTTGACAACTGCCCAGAAATGTCTAAGGCTTCCGTCTTATCCAGATTCAACTTGAAACCGGACACTGCTTGATATGTGTTAAAAAGACGGATTGCAGCTGGCAGCGATGTCCGAGCTTTGGTAAGAAGCAGTAATAAATCGTCTGCGAAAAGCAAAGTCTTGTGTGTGTGTTGGCCAATCGAAATACCCGCTATATCTGGATGTGAACGAAGAGCTATAGCCAGGGGTTCAACTGTTAAAATAAATAAGAGGGGAGAAAGCAGGCATCCCTGCAGTGTGCCCCTACACAATGGGAACGACTCTGAAAGGGACCCATTCACCATTATCTGAGCTGTAGGGTTACTATATAATAGCATAATGTATGAAAAAAAGTCTCCCGTAATACCGAACTTCCCCAACACCTGGTTCAAAAAAAGCCACTTGACCCTATCAAATGCCTTTTCGGCATCGCATGCCACGAGCATAGGGTCTTGCAAACCGTGTTGTCCACAAGCTTCTAAAGCACATAGGAGCCTATGAATATTCATAGTTGCTCTCCGACCCTTTACAAACCCAGCCTGGTCTTTTTCCACTAGTTGCGGCAAGATGCTATTAAGCCTGGCAGCTAAGACTTTCGCATAAATTTTTATATCTAAGTTTAATAAAGATATTGGCCTATATGAGCCCGTGGAAAGAGGGTCCCTACCTGGTTTAGGCAAAACTACGATATGAGCAGCTCGCATAGTGTCAGGCATCGACCCTCTTACTTTCATTTCCATAAAGACTCTGCTTAAAACCTGAGAGGCTTCCACCCTTAATGCCTTGTAAAAAGTAGAATCGAAGCCATCCGGCCCCGGAGCTTTGTGTGCCGGGAGCGACTGTATCACCTCATTCACTTCCTCAGCTGTTATTTCACGATTCAAAGCTAGACGCTGACTTTCTGAGATCTGGGGACATGACACCTGATCCAGAAACCTAGCTATACACTCCGGGGATGGATTTTCAGATGAATAAAGCGTTTTATAAAAGTGGGAAAAAATATTTGCGATGTCAGTAGGATGTGTGTGTACCTTTCCCAAGGTATCTTTGATGGCTGGTATAAATTTACTAGATTCCTGGCTCCGTAAGAGATTAGCCAGTGTTCTCCCCGCCTTATTGGCCTGATGAAACATATGAAATTTATAATATTGCAATGAGCGCTTCGCTCTTTCATGAATTAGAGTATTCAAGGCCATTTGAGTTGCTTTAAATTCTTCCAACTTAGAATCAGTGGGATGCCCAATAAGCGTTTTTTTAAGTCTTTAAGGGTCTTAGTGAAAGAAAGAATCTGGGCATCTCGTCTTTTCCTTGCATGGGACACATAACTAATTATTTGTCCTCTCAAAACCGCTTTAGCAGTTTCCCAGAAAAGTATAGGTTGATGAGTATGTTGTTTGTTTGCTTCCGCATATTCCACCCATTTATCATGTAAATATTTAGGGAACCGCTTATCAGAAAATAAAGACACCGGCAAACGCCATGACCTTGGCCCAGAGGGCGGTAGAATATCCAAATGGGCCGTCACAGGGCAGTGATCCGATATGAGCAACTCAGAAATTTGTGCCTTAGAGAATTTGGGGAACAAAGATTCAGAAACCAGGAGATAGTCTATTCTTGACCAAGTGCCATGGGCCCTAGCCAAATGAGTATAGTCATGGTTCCCAGGATTTAAAGTTCTCCAAAGATCCAACAATCTCAACTGTGTGCATAGGAATGGCGGGCCCTTGTTGTTGCCCATAGGCTGTCCTGACTGACTTGGTTGTTTATCTAAGGCTGGATCTACGATACAATTTAGGTCTCCTCCAATCATTAGTGGGTGTTCCCTAAATTCAAGAAGGTGAGCTGTCAATTCCAAAAAAAAGGGGTGGCTATATTGATTCGGAGCATAGACCGAAGCAAGTGTCACCTTTATTCCCATCAATATACCATGTGCTATGATAAACCGCCCCTTTGAATCCACAATTTGTTTTTGTAGCTGAAAATCAAAAGATTTGTGGATTAAAATCGCAACCCCACGACTTTTGGATGTACCTGCTGCCGCATATACCTGCCCAATACCCTTCTTTTTAAGTTTACAAGCTTCCTTAGGCAGCAAATGAGTCACTTGTAGAAAGATTACCTTGGCATTTAACTTATTAAGACGGGTGAGAACTTTCTCTCTTTTGATGGGCGTACCAAGACCAGCCACGTTCCACGTTACTATTTCTCCTGCCATCGCACATTACTTATGTAGAGTGCACAGCCATGAAAGGACATAATAGCACTTCCTCGCTCCTGCACATAAGGGCCCCCCCATACTGAAAAAAACCTGAAAATTATGATAAACAGCACTATGCCTATTACGAAAAACAATACATCCGGATCCCTTAGATTCCCTGAGCGACTCAGCAACCCCTTCCCTCCCAAACCATTCCCAACCCTACCCTTTTCCCAAAACCCCATCCCAAAAAATATGAATAAACACCCCTGGAGGGTCAAAACCCCTTCAAAGGGCTGGGTGGTCATCGATTGACGTGCGCAGCCGTCTCAACATACACACTATGAGCAACTGTGAGAAAGACCACAGAAAGCATGGCAAACAATAAAAGAGAAACTGTCAGCAAACGAGCTTAACTGTTCAAGCACCAGTAGAACCTGGAAATAACAGTACACCGAGATCCGGGCCTCGGAAAAGAAAATCAGGGTGAAAAATTACAGAGTTGTACTGTAACCCACTCCGGGTATCACTGCAACAAGCCATTATTCCATTCTTGAAAGCAAAAGCGCCAAGGGGCATCTTGCTGGCAAATGTCCCGTCCTGAGAACGATGGAGCTCCCGCAAACCTGCGAGTGTAAGCCCGACCTTGATAGAGTAAAAAGTACAACAAAAATATCGCCCAACCGGAATCCATGTATCAACTGGGAACAGCAATGAATGATATAAAAAGAGAGAAAGATAAAAAACAAAAAAAACCATCTCAGTTATTCGCGGATACTTCAGAGTGCGGGAGCTTGTCAACATAGTCACGAGCCGCCGAGGCAGTATCAAATCTTTGCTGCCCGCCTTGGTGCCAAATCTTCAGCTTTGCGGGATATAACAGCGAAAATCAAACCTTCTTGATGACCAGATCTGAACAGATCGGAGTATAAGTTTTCCTCAAGCTGGAAACATGCGCAGAAAAATCCTGGAAAATTAATATTTTAAGATTTCCATATTTAAGATCTTTTTCCTTACGCGAATGCTGTAGAACCAGGGACTTGTGGACGTAATTCAGGAAACGAGCAATTATTACTCGGGGCCGAGTGGCTGTCCCCTCTGCAGGCTTTGGACCTATGCGATGCGCACGTTCCATCAAGCCCCCCGACACACTCTGCAAAGCCGGTATCTGTGCCAACAGCCACGATTCAAGCGTTTTCATAATATCAGCGTCCAATATAGCTTCAGGGAATCCGACAAAACGCAAATTGTTGCGCCTTGCACGATTCTCCAGTTCGTCCACTTTTTCACTTTGTAGTTTGCAATTTTTTTCCAGGTCGATGATCCGTTTCTCTAGCGCTCCAACGTCATCCTCAAGAAGGGTGGTGCGGCCTTCCACTCTCTCGACGCGATTATCAATTTCCCCCAAAGACGATCGAACCTCAGCTATTTGTTCCGCAATTTGATGGAGTCTCCCGTCTAAAGCCAAAACAACAGCTTGTGATATTCTTTCTTCTAGCGATTCCTCCGTTACACCCTCGGCGATGTCCGGGGAGACCGGCGCCATCTTAGATTCAGGTTGCTTGGCTTTCTCTTTATCTTTTCTTTGAATTTTAGTCGCCATTGAATCACTATGCCCGTAAAAAACAGCCCGCTGAGATGTGGAAGCTTCAAACTGTGCTATCGTATATCCAAAAACTTCGCAAAAAAGCTCTCCACGTTATAAAATAGGTTGAGACGGCCGGAGCTCAGTCAACAAGCGTCTGACTGAGATCACCACATCACGTGACCTTAAGTTTCTTTTTAAATGTAGTGTGGCATGGTTCCAGACGCAGGTCTGGAGGGAGAGAGTTCCAAAGTGAAGGGCCCGCTGTAGATAGTGCACGTTTCCTCAGAACGGATTTCGCCGGTTGTGTGATTAGTCTGTTCTGATAAGCGCTTCTGGTTGGTTTCACGGATGTGTGTAGTTGAATTTGAAATGTTAAGTTGAGAGGTGCGATGTTGTGTAAGGCCTTATGTATCATCATTAGAGACTTGAATTGGATCCTGTATTTAATTGGAAGCCAGTGGAGGTGGTGGAGGATTGGGGTGATATGATCTCTTTTTTTTGGCATTTGAGAGAATTCTTGCGGAGGCGTTCAGGACCATCTGAAGTGGTTTGGTGGTGCATGCTGGTAGGCCTAGGAGGAGTGAGTTACAGTAGTCCAGTTTTGGGAGTATGATGGCTTGTAAAACCATGCGGAAGTCTCTGTATAGGAGGAGTGGTTTAAGTTTCTTTAATGTTTGAAGTTTAAAGAAACATTCTTTTGTTGTGTTGTTGACGAATTTGTTGAGACTGAGTCTGCTGTCTATGATGACTCCCAGGTCTTTAACTTGTTGCGTGGTGGAGTGCCCGGTGGTGTCCGGATGTTGGTTAGTGTTAGAATGTGAAGGGGGGGTATAGTTTTCCTGTGCTATAATGAGGATTTCGGTTTTGTTTTTGTTTAGAACCAAGTTGAGGCTGGTGAGTAGATTGTTGATAGCTGACAGACATTTATTCCAGTATGATATGGCTTTGTGTATGGAATCTTCTATAGGGATGAGGATTTGAATATCATCCGCGTATAGGTAATGTCTTAGCTTAAGGTTAGTGAGTAGTTGACAGAGCGGGAGCAGATAAATATTGAAAAGAGTCGGAGAGAGGGATGATCCTTGCGGTACCCCCCTCTTGGATTCGATGGTGTGGGACTCTTTGTTATTTATCTTGACCTTGTATGATCTGTTCTCCAAAAACGATTTGAACCAGTTAAGAGCTGCTCCTGTAATGCCGATGTCTATTAGGCGTTGCAGGAGGCACGTGTGGTTTACGGTATCAAACGCTGATGAGAGATCCAGGAGAGCGAGGAGGCAAGGTTGGCCCTTTTCTAGGTTGAAGATGATAGTGTTAATAACGATTCGGTATTCATAGTCTTACGAAAGCCAAATTGGTTTGAGGTGAGGATATTGTTTTCGTCAAGAAATTCTGTAAGTTGTTTGTTGACAACTTTCTCCATAACTTTGGCAATCATAGGGAGGTTTGCTATGGGTCTAAAGTTAGCTGGGTCTGAGGTGGGCAAGTTGGGTTTTTTGAGAAGCGGTTTGAGCATGGCTAACTTGAGTTGGTTCGGGACATGTCCTTGGGTGAGAGAGCAGTTAATGATGTCTGCTAAAGGTTTGGCTATGGTGTTGGTGATCAGACTCAGTTTGTTGGATGGAATATGGTCTGATGGATGGGAGGATGGTTTTATCTTCTTGAGGATATTCTCTATTTCTAATGTGGATGTAGGCTCAAAAGTGTTGAGCATTGTTGGTGAGGTGTTAGGTTGTTGGACGGTTGATTGCGATGGTTGTTGATCTGTTGGGAGTGGTGGTTGTAAACCAAATACGTGGTTTGGATGTGTAGATGGTCCCTTGAGGGGGGCTAGGAGTGAGGTGATTTTGTTGTCAAAGAAGTCTGCCAGCTCGTTTGCTTTATTGAGTGCTTGATCGTCTGGAATGGTAGGCGCCGGGGGTTTTGTGAGGGTTGATACATAGGAGAAAAGAGCTCTTGAATCGAAAATGAGGTGGTGGATTTTTTTGGAGAAGAATATTCTCTTTGTTGTGTTGATGTTGTTTCTGTATGAATTAAGGCATGATTTGTAGATGAGGAGGGTGGTTGAAGATGGGTTTTTTCGCCAATTTTGTTCCTTGCATCTCAACTCGTGTTTATGTTTTTTTTAGCTCCGGTGTGAACCAGGGTCTCCTGTTGTCTTTGTTTGGATTGATAGATTTAGTTGTCATGGGGCATATTTGATCTGCAACCTTTTTAGTGATGTTGGTCCATGATGAAGTTGCTGAGTTTGCGTCGGAGAGGTCTAGGTGCTCTAGTTCCTTGGCCAGGTTGGTCTGAGTTGGTCTCCTGAGCACTGTTTCCTGAACAATATAGTTATTGGTTGTGTGGATTGTGGTGGAAGTTCTTTTATTTTTAACACCGATGATATGATTCGGTGGTCTGACCACGGTATCGGAGTGCAAGTTGGAGTGGTGTGGGTTGTGATTCCTTCATTTATGAAGATAAGGTCCAGCATATGGCCTGCTTTGTGGGTTGGTTCAGTCACTATTTGTCTGAAACCCATATTGTTGAGAGAGGAGAGAAGAGTTTTACAGTTGGTAGAATGAGGTTGGATATCTACGTGCAGATTAAAATCTCCCATAAGGATGGTAGGTTTTCTGGAATTTAGGTGTTTTGCTGTAAGTTCTATGATAAAGGATGGGTCTGCTTCCAGTAATCCGGGGGGGAGCATAAATTAGGCCGATCGTCAGATGTTTTGAGTTGAATAGGGCAAATTCAATCTTTGATATGTTATTGGAAGTCTGCAATGTCAGACCCAGCGTCTGACTTTTGTTTTATTTTTTGGATCAATCCAATCACTTTATAAACATTTTCAAGTATTTTTTGGTCTAACTTTTGAGTTCAAATGTCTGTCCTTTGTTCTCTATCTCTGTGTATCATTGCAAATGAAGAATGCATGAAATCATGAATTTATGTAATCAGTTCATTGAAATATATGTTTTTATGTAATGTCTGAGTACTTAAGTAGTTTGTGGTTTGGACTATTGCATGCTACTTTATAATAATGTGGGGATATTATGCAGACTAGTAATAGGGATGACTAGATGCAGGGAGTTATTGACATGATGGAATTTTCTTATTGATTAATTTGATTTGTTTTGCTCTTATACTAGGCTCTAATCTGTAACATATGCATCTAATATAATAATGAGTTAAGAGGTTATGCTCCAATGTCAAAGAAACTGAGAAAACTGTATACGCCATGTGCCATTGATTTCAGAAATCATCCTTTGCCACAGAAGTCATCTTGCACCCTGCATTATATGGACTGAAATGCTTACAATTTATACCAGATCTTTGCTTTATGTTTTTTCTGATTCTATGGAATTGGCTTTGCCTAGAATCTGGTTTCTTTTGTTTTCTGAGGCAACATAACTTTGACATGTGTTGTCTGTCACTCAATTATTTTCATGATATACCTAGTTAATATCTAGTCATGTACCTATTTGCAGATGCCACTAGATTTTCAAGTTAATGCCACAGTCTGAATTTATGCAGTTTCTATTAGTTCCTACACTCTAAGTTTTATAGCATTTTCCAGTTCTATAACTTCTAATACTTATATGCATTCCTTTGCTGGGTCAGCTAAATGATTACTTAATATGTTCTTCTTTACGTTTATCTATGAAAGCTGGTTTGATCACACTAATCAATCACTCTATCCCACTGCTTGCCATTTGACAGTATGACATGTTTTAATGTGGATCAAATGTTCACTTGAACCCCTTTTTCTTTGATTATCTGTCTTTTTCTCTGGATCTTCCTTTCCTGTTGTGTACATTGTGGTTTCAGTAAAAATTTAAGGTTCAAGAGGGATATATATTTCTGCTGCGCAAGCATATGTTAAATATATGCTGTTCTGTTTGCTGTAAGCTATTTCTAGCATTCTCTTGCTTGCCCCACTGTTGGTGCCTCTGCACAAGTTTTTTCTCATATTCCTCCTTTTGCAGCCTGCATTTATGGTAATCACATTGCTAGTCTTTCATATTCTATTCTCCCTGCTCCTAACCTTACCCAACATACTGAATTTGGTTATCCCCTTTCTACGATGATTTCCCTGTATCCTTTTTGAACATTCCTTCCTATAATACTACCTATTAGGTTATTTGCCTAGAGTTTGTTTACACCCTCTCACAAATGTTTTCTGGTAATGTGGCATCTTTGTCTACTTATATTCCTATTTCTGCCTATGATCAGAATATGTTTTATGTTTTTCAATCTCTAGTGCTTATTATGAGATTGTCCTCCTTGAGGAGACTCACCCATTATAAATGAGGCTCACTGTCACAGGGATATGCAACCATGTTTCCTGTACTGCTATTCTGTCTTCCTTCTTTTCTTAAGGCAGTCCACTACAATGGACTGCCTCTTATTATTATCTCTGTAGCCTTTAAGAACAATTTATTCCTTCTGCAAGTTGTTTGGTATTTTCATACTGTTCTTCTATGCTCATATAATGTAAACTAAAGCTTAAGACTAATGTTATGATAATGCAGTTATACTTGCAGTTCAACGACCGAGCTGACTGACTTTCATTGTAACTTCAGCCTTAATGCTGCTATTTGCTACCTGAGGACTGCTTGCATCTATGTGAGTATCACGTACTTAATTTAGGGATCTAGAGGGACGCATACTCTGCTTGACATACCCAATACAAACCAAGGGTTAGTTGTTAGAATACACTTCTTGGCTTACTTGCCCTGGACTGTCTTCACTGACCTGTCATCTTCTCTGATGCTTTGGTGTTCCACTCTTGCCATTTGAAAGTGGCACAAGAGGGAAATGAGATATGTGTGCTGAAGTCTGAAATCAACACAGAGATTCTGGCTTAGGCCAAGCTGCAAAGGACTCTGGGTAACTGAAACTCTGGCCATAAGGACCTCAGATTGACCCTAGCTTGAATAGACTCGGAGAGTCATCTGGACTGCATTTGGAGCTGTTTAAATATGATGGAAGGTCATGAGGTCACAAAGAGCACATGGACAAGGTTACAATCTCACAGGATATCTGTCTCGACTTCAGGGGCCCAGTGTAACTGGAGTGTTTTAATTCCCCCTGAGAACAAAAGACTGACATCGGCGCCATCTTGTGCTCCTACCATGTGACAGGGGCTGACCAATGGCACCGGTAGCCCCTGTGACATAGTATGGGCAAAGGCTATCGGCGCCATTTTGAGTCCTGGCGTCGGACGGCAGGTCGCTCCGGGACCCCCGTTGGACCCACAGGGACTTTTGGCCAGCTTGGGGGGGCCTCCTGACCCCCACAAGACTTGCCAAAAGTCCAGCGGGGGTCCGGGAGCGACCTCCTTTCACGCCGTCTGTCCGATTTTGAGTCTCAAAATGGCGTCGATCGCCTTTGCCCTCACTATGACGGCAATCGGCGCCATTTTGAGTATTGGCGGGACGGCGATTTTGAGTCTCAAAATGGCGGCGATCGGCGCCATTTTGAGTATTGGGATCGGACGGACTGCGTGAAAGGAGGTCGCTCCCGGACCCCCGCTGGACTTTTGGCAAGTCTTGTGGGGGTCAGGAGGCCCCCCCAAGCTGGCCAAAAATCCCTGTGGGTCCAACTGGGGTCCCGGAGCGACCTGCCGTCCGACGCCAGGACTCAAAATGGCGCTGATAGCCTTTGCCCATACTATGTCACAGGGGCTACCGGTGCCATTGGTCAGCCCCTGTCACATGGTAGGAGCACAAGATGGCGCTGATGGCCATGTGACAGGGGCTGACCAATGGCACCGGTAGCCCCTGTGACAAAGGCTATCGGCGTTATGATGAAACTAGCACCGAGGGTCTGAGTGAGTTCCCGGACCCCACCGCTGGACCACCAGGGAGTTTTGGTAAGTTTTTGGGGGGTCAGGAGGGTGGGGGGTTGTAGTTAATTTAGTAGTAACGTATTTACAGATTGACAACTTATTGAATTCTCTATACTTCCGCATGAAACGGAATTGACCCCCCACAAATACGGATCACGTACGCAACGAAAACATTTTGCCTGCACATCCCTACGCGGTTGAATTCCGTACACTAGCCGCTCAACTGGACTGGAGGGACGACAGTCTACATGGTATATTCCTGGAAAGAATGTCCTCACGTCTTAAGGATGAGCTAGCGGCAAGGGACCTTCCGGATGTTCTGGATAGCTTGATCGACCTGGCAGGAAGGGTCGACCACCGAATCCAACATTGGTTCCGAGAAGGGAAGTCTGGCCATAGAACCGGTAACTCGGGGTCTAAATTTCCTCAACCTGTACCCTCTTCTCCTGCTTCCACCAGTGCCCAAGGGGCTGAACCCATGCAATTGGGACGAGGTCCGATCTCACAAGAGGAAAGACGCCGCCACATTCAGGGTCTGTGCTTATACTGAGGCAACGAGGGGCACTTCCTAGCCCAGTGTCAGGAGCAGCTGGGAAACGCCAGAACCTAGGTCTCATCGGGGAGCTGACCCTAGTTAATACCGCTTCCGCCTCCCCATGTACCGTACCGGTTACCCTCAGTTACCCTGGAGGTACCTTCAATACACTGGCCTTGGTAGACTCCAGAGCAGGAGGGAATTTCATTCTCTCTGACCTTGTTCGGCAGTTACAGCTTACGGTCCAACCCCGACTTCCTCCACTCCGAGTTTCTTCAATCCATGGCACGCCTCTTCCAGGGAGCATCTCCACTTGCACCAAACCCTTGATTCTACGTACTGGCCTCCTACATTCTGAAGAGATCTCATTTCTCGTACTGGACAAATCCATTTACCCCATCATCTTGGGCTTACCATGGCTTCAGAAGCACTCCCCCATCATCCACTGGGACACTCTCCAGATCTCATCTTGGGGCCCATCCTGTTTTACCTCCTGCCTGGCAACGATCCTTCTGACCATGCCTATGTCGCTTCTGCCGCAATATCAAGATTACTTGGATGTCTTCTCGAAGGAGAAGGCCAAACTGCTCCCCTAAAATCAGCCCTTTGATTGTGCCATAACCCTGGTCCCTGGTACTATGCCTCCCAAGGGGCGGGTTTACCCCTTGTCGCTTCCGGAGACCCGAGCCATGTCTTCTTACATCCAGGAGAATTTGGAGAGGGGCTTCATTCGGCCCTCCAACTCCCCCGCTGGAGCAGGGTTCTTCTTTGTTGCCAAGAAAGATGGGTCACTCCAACCCTGTATAGACTACCGAGGCCTCAACGCCATCACACGACAGGACAGATATCCTTTGCCTCTGATTCCTGAATTGCTAGACTGGCTGCAAGGAGCTAAAGTCTTTACCAAGCTGGAACTCCGGGGCGCGTACAACCTGGTAAGGATACGACCCGACAACGAATGGAAGACCGTGTTCAATACCAGAGACGGGCATTATGAGTATTTGTTCATGCCCTTCGGCTTATGCAATGCTCCTGCAGTTTTCCAGAACTTTGTGAAGGAGGTATTAAGGGATATGTTGCATACCTCCGTCATAGTATACCTCGATGAGGTATTGATTTATTCTAAGGACCTAGCCACGCACCGCATACATGTGCGACAAGTGCTACAGAAGCTTTGGGACAACCGTCTCTTCACCAAAATAGAGAAGTGTGAGTTCGAACAAGAATCGTTACCCTTCCTCGGATATATTGTCTCTTCCACGGGCTTCCATATGGACCCAGATAAGGTAGCGGTCATCAAGGATTAGCCACAACCAGTAGGGGTCAAAGCACTACAACGCTTCCTTGGCTTCGCCAATTTCTACCGCCAGTTCATACCCCATTACTCCCAAATGGTGGCTCTGCTCACTAGCCTTACCAAGAAGGGTGCCAATGCCAAGAACTGGTCTCCGGCAGCGATAAAGGCCTTCCAGGAGCTGAAGGAAGCTTTTCTACTAGATGTATGCCTTCATCACCCTGATCCTCAGTGTCAGTTTATTGTAGAGGTAGACGCATCCGATCTCGCGATGGGAGCTGTCCTGAGCCAGATATCCACGAGGGGTAAACCCCTACCATACTCCTATTTCTCTCGAAAGTTCTCACCTGCTGAGAAGAATTACAGTATAGGAGACAAGGAGCTTTTGGCCATTAAGCTCCTGTTGGAGGAGTGGCGCCAGTGGCTGGAAGGGGCACAGCACCCTGTGATTGTTTATACAGACCATGAGAACCTGGAATTCCTGTGCCAAGCCCAGCGTCTCAACCCTCAACAAGCCCGATGGTCACTCTTCTTTAGCCGGTTCAACTTCCTCCTATGATACAGACCAGCTTCCAAGAACATCCAGGCAGACACCCTCTCTCGCACTGTGGAAACGGAGGATACCCCAATCTGCCTCAATACATCCTCGACCCCACTAAGGTCCTGCTAGCAGCATAGGAGGTGGTCCCTACGGGTAAGATGGTGGTACCGGTTTGCCTGCGCAAGAAAGTTTTGTCATGGGCCCACGATAACCGCAGGTCATTCAAGGGTCGCTCAGACCTTGGACCTGTTGTCAGAATACTACTGGTTGCCTCAGGTCAAGAAAGATATCTGCTTTTACGCTGGTTCCTGCCCAACAGAAGCCTCTGCCTGGCCGTCCCTGGGGGCTTCTCCAAACATTACCCATTCCTACCAAACCCTGGACCTCTGTAAACTATGAGAACACAGAGGATGAACAAGAGAACAACTACCACCAGTTTTCTATAGCACTAGAAACATTAATGTTGGCACCTAAGAAACATCAAGGGAAAATGGCCTGTATTATGAAGGCCATGAAAACTATTGAGCACATGAAATATCCAAGCTCCAAGCTCAACAGACAGGCACAGCGTTAGAGGTCAGGCCCTTGTAGGGACGTAAGGCCTGGACGGACAGGCACAGCATTAGAGGATAGAGGTCAAGCCCTTGTAGGGACTGAGGCCTGGACAGACAGGCATAGCATTAGAAGTCAAGCCCTTGTAGGGATGTAAGGCCTGGACAGACAGGCACATAATTAGAGGATAGAGGTCAAGCCCTTGTAGGGATGTAAGGCCTGGATGGACCGGCAAAACATTAGAGGCTAGAGGTCAAGCCCTTGTAGGGACGTAAGGCCTGGACAGACAGGCACAGCATTAGAGGTCAAGCGCTTATAGGGACATAAGGCCAGGACGGACAGGTACAGTGTTAGAGGTCAAGCCCTTGAAGGGACGTAAGGTCTGGACAGAGAGGCACAGCATTAAAGGATAGAGGTCAAGCCCTTGTAGGGATATAAGGCCTGGACGGACAGGCACAGCAATAGAGGTCAAGCCCTTGTAGGGATGTAAGGCCTGGATGGACAGACACAGCAATAGAGGTCAAGCCCTTGTAGGGACATTTTGTCTGGACGGACAGGCACAGCATTAGAGGTCAAGCCCTTGTAGGGACGTAAGACCTGGACAGACAGGCACAGCATTAGAGGTCAAGCCCTTGTAGGGCCATATGGACAGGCACAGCATTAGAGGATAGAGGTCAAGGATTGGATAAGTTCTTGGAGGAAAAGTCCATTACCTGCTATTAAGTTCACTTAGAGAATAGCCACTGCCATTAGCAATGGTAACATAGAACAGACTTAGTTTTTGGGTACTTGCCAGGTTCTTATGGCCTGGATTGGCCACTGTTGGAAACAGGATGCTGGGCTTGATGGACCCTTGGTCTGACCCAGTATGGCATTTTCTTATGTTCTTATGTTCTTAAGCCCTTGTAGGGATGTAAGGCCTGGATGGACAGGCACAGTATTAGAGGTCAAGCCCTTGTAGGGACATAAGGCCTGGATGGACAGGCACAGCATTAAAGGTCAAGCCCTTGTAGGAACATAAGGCCTGGATGGACAGGCACAGTATTAGAGGATAGAAGTCAAGCCCTTGTAGGGACGTAAGGCCTGGATGGACAGGCGCAGAATCAGAGGTCAAGCCCTTGCAGGGATGTACATCCTGGACGGACAGGCACAGCATTAGCGGTCAAGCCCTTGTAGGGACGTAAGGCCTGGAAGGACAGGCGCAGCATCAGAGGTCAAGCCCTTGCAGGGATGTACAGCCTGGATGGACAGGCACAGCATTAGAGGTCAACCCCTTGTAGGGACGTAAGGCCTGGACGGCTAGGCACAGCATTAGAGGTCAAGCCCTTGTAGGGATGAAAAGCCTGGATGGATAGGCACAGCATTAGAGGATAGAGGTAAAGCCCCTGTAGGGACATAAGGCCTGGATGGACAGGCACAGCATTAGAGATCAATCCCTTGTAGGGACGTAAGGCTTGGATGGACAGCACAGCATTAGAGGGTAGAGGTCAAGCCCTTATAAGAATGTAAGACCTGGGCAGAGAAGCAAAACATTAGAGGATAGAGGTCAAGCCCTTGTAGGGACGTAAGGCCTGGACAGACAGGCACAGCATTAGAGGTCAAGCGCTTGTAGGGACTTAAGGCCTGGACGGACAGGCACAGCATTAGAGGTCAAGCCCTTGAAGGGACGTAAGGTCTGGACAGAGAGGCACAGCATTAGAGGATAGAGGTCAAGCCCTTGTAGGGATGTAAGGCCTGGACGGACAGGCACAGCAATAGAGGTCAAGCCCTTGTAGGGACATATGGCCTGGATGGACAGGCACAGCATTAGAGGATAGAGGTCAAGCGCTTGTAGGGATGTAAGGCCTGGATGGACAGGCACAGCATTAGAAGTCAAGCCCTTGTAGGGACGTAAGGCCTGGCTGGAAAGGCAAATCATTAGAGGATAGAGGTCAAGCCCTTGTAGGGACGTAAGGCCTGGACGGACAGGTGAAGCATTAGAGGTCTGGCCCTTGTGGGGATATACGGCCTGGACAGACAGGCACAGTATTAGAGGTCAAGCTCTTGTAGGGACGTAAGGCCTGGATGGACAGGCACAGCGTTAGAGGGCAAGCCCTTGTAGGGACATACGGCCTGGATGGACAGGCACAGCATTAGAGGATAGAGGTCAAGCGCTTGTAGGGATGTAAGGCCTGGATGGACAGGCACAGCATTAGAAGTCAAGCCCTTGCAGGGACGTAAGGCCTGGCTGGAAAGGCACAGCATTAGAGGATAGAGGTCAAGCCCTTGTAGGGATGTAAGGCCTCGACGGACAGGTGAAGCATTAGAGGTCTAGCCCTTGCAGGGATATACGGCCTGGACGGACAGGCACAGTATTAGAGTTCAAGCCCTTGTAGGGACGTATGGTCTTAACGGACAGGCACAGCATTAGAGGTCAAGCCCTTGTAGGGACGTAAGGCTGGGATGGACAGGCACAGCATTAGAGGGTAGAGGTCAAGCCCTTGTAGGGATGTAAGGCCTGGATGGACAGGCGGAGCATTAGAGGATAGAGTTCAAGTCCTTGTAGGGACGTAAGGTCTGGACGGACAGGCACCGCATTAGAGGGTAGAGGTCAAGCCCTTGTAGGGATATACGGCCTGGATGGACAGGCACAGCATTAGAGGATAGATGTCAAGCCCTTGTAGGGACATAAGGCCTGAATGGACAGGCACAGCATTAGAGGTCAAGCCCTTGTAGGGACCTATGGCCTGGACAGACAGGCACAGCATTAGAGGTCAAGCCCTTGTAGGTACGTAAGGCCTGGATGGACAGGCTCAGCATTAGAGATCAAGCCCTTGTAGGAACGTATGGCCTGGATGGACAGGCACAGCATTAGAAGTCAAGCCCTTGAAAATACCCAGAAGCTATTAACTGTACTTATGCACTTCAGCTGATGACAAATACACTTGAAGAGCTGTCAGAAATAAGAAAACCGCTACTCAAGTCCAATTCTACAATATCAACCTATGTTGACTTTGTAGTTTATACAATGCATCTGTAAACTATGGGAACACAGAGGATGAACTAGAGTGCAACTATAACCTGTTTTCTATAGTACTAGAAACATTAATGTTGGCACCTAAGAAAGATTTAGGGAAAATGGCCCATATTATAAAGGTCATGAAAACTATTGAGCATATGAAATATGCAAGCTCCAAATATCTTAAGCCAGCTTTTTATGTTCTTACATTCCAAATGTTGCAAAACAGGAAAAAGAATATTCTGGAAAGAAGTGATGCACAAATACATGAAACTGAAATTAGAAATACTAGTACTAAACTCAGACATGCACAGCGTTTGAGGTCAGACCCTTATAGTGACGTACGGCCTGGACAGTGGACAGACTAGCACAGCATTTCAGGTCAGGTACATGTGCTGATATTATTTGGAGCATAGGAAGCAGTTAGAGCTGCTGCAAGGCTTTCAATTGCTTTTATTCATCTTGCCATTCACAGGGAAAATTTGGAAACCCAAGCAAAGGCATGTTTATTTTCAAAAACACCAGCATTTCCATCAACTCTGGTGCCAGCCTTCAGAGCGGTGAAGGCTCATGATATCCCCTGTCATTCAAAATACACGTTCACTGGGCACACTGGTTGGTAGACATGACAGATATTGCTGAGCCACTTTGGCTATGTATGGTCAGAAAGTGGACTTGTGTGCCCAATATGCCAGTGGATCTGTCTGCATGTCCTCTGTGGGCTCTGAGAGATACCATGCCACTTACATTTGTGCTGGTGTCTCCTTTGCTTGGGTGGGCTGAGAGTCACTTATGCCAGCTGCTTTCTCTCTAGCCCATTGAAGAACAGATGATTCTTTATGGGAAGCATGGCTTTGGCGTACTGAAGTGGAGGAGGAAGTACTAGCTGTCACTGACAGAATGCTGCTCCTGCTTGGGCTAGTGGCACAACTCTCTGAAGTGCCTGCTGTTTCCTCCTCTGCTTCATGCCTAATCTGTCTCTGCCTATGGCACTCCTGTTCATGGACATTTACTAACAGCAGGTCCTTCACCAATAGGAGACAATCATACTGTAGGGCGATTTTCCTTTTCACATGGGGATCACAGACTGTGGTGAGCATGTATGTCTTGTCTTCTGTTAAAGGCCTTAATCTTTCTTGCACCTGCTTCTGCATAACATCCAGACAATGCAGCCCCTCTCCTGTCATTCCCTCTTCCTGCTTAAAGCCCTCCAAATTTTCCTCCAGAAAATTAACTATAGGGATGATGTCAGCCAAGGTGGCACTTCTGGAACTCAGCTCCTCCATGGTATCCTTGAAGGGCTGCAGGATTTTTACCAGCTGACTCATAACTTACCTATCATGATGCCCTAGGGAACTATGCACACCTATGTCCATTGCATCAGAAAGTTCATGAAGGGGTGTCTGCTGCTCCACTAACCTCTGCAGCATCATATAGGTGGAATTCCACTGGGTGGAAATGTCTTGAATGAGACGCTTGTGAGGCATCTCCAAATCAGTTTGCTTTTGTCGGAGAACCTGCCCTGCCTTCACACTTCTGTGGAAGTGTGCTGCTATGTTCCTGCACTTGTGTATTAACATATGCAGGTATTTATTCTCTTAGTCATTGGACTCCAACCCCAGAGCTGACTTCACTACCAGGTGCAGAGTATGTGCAAAACATCGAATGTTCTGAAAGCGCCCTTCGGATATTGCCTTTACCATGTTTGTACCATTGTCTGTGACAAAGAACCCTGCCTGAAGATTCCTGTATCACTGGTGTAGCTGCCAGCCCACCAGCATGTGTCTGATGCATGCTAGAATATTGGCTGAGGTATGGGCATCGTCCATCAGGTGGGTGGGCAGTAAAGCCCACATCTACCCTGATACTTATTCACTAATAGAGCTGCTGCCTGCCCATGCCTCAGCCAGGTCCCACCAGTGTGCTGTCACGGAGAGGTAAAAGTGTGCAGCATTCATGGCGGTCCAGATATCGCAGGTGAAATGCACACTCCCCTGTGCCTTAGCTAGCAGCACTTGGATGTGACTGCGAGACTGGTTGTACTGGCTGGGGATGACCTTTCTGCTAAATGTGGTTCTGGAGGGGGCTTTGTAATTTGGAACTAAGACCTTCAGCAAATGCTTGAAACCCACATTCTCCACTATCTGCAAGGGTTGGTCATCAAGGGCAATCATTTCCCCAATGCTCCTGGTTACAACTTTTGAGGCTGCCTGCCTCCTTCCCTGGGATAGCGTTACTGCACACCACCCCATTTCCTCCATGGTGGGTTGTTGCTTCTGCCACATGGCAGGGGGCTGCTGGCTTGCCATCTGACTGCTGGAAGGGGCTGAGGGCATGGGGTGACTCTGCTCCTTCTCAACCACTTTATGCTGCTGGAAAAAGGGTTCCCCTGACTGGCACTGTCACCATCCCCAGATGGCGGTACTGTTGGGTGTTGCTTCTGCACATGATGCATCATGCCAAAATTAGTTAGATGTCCCATTTGCTTGCCTCTGCTAATAGCTCTGGCACAGTAATAACACTGAGCAAAATGCGGGTCCTCTGTCACTTTAAAGTGGCTCCAGATCACAGATTTCTTTCGTGATCCCTTCTCTGAAGCCTTCAGGGTGGATGCTGGCACTGGAGCTGAAGTAGTGGGTGCACCCTTAGAAGCAATGCCAGGGGCATCAGTCACACTCTGTGCCTGTGCTGACTGCTCTTCCTCCTCATCATCATCAGTTTCATCTCTCCCCTGCAGCACTGAAGTGGAGGCTAAGACAGAACTAACTAATCTTCCTAAACCTTTCTCACCTATTACTTCTTCCATTTCTGATGATGAGAATCCCAGACAAGATGGTTCTTCATCGGAATCAGCAGCAAACAGTGCCTATGCTACATTTTCAATGCTAAGTCGAGTCTGCTCTCACACTGCTGCTTTTGACTCAGCCTCCCCTTCCCTCACCTCCAAAACTACTAGGTCAGAAACAGGTGGTGGCGATGCATCATCTTTAAATTTCATTTTTTTCTGGATGGAACTGCCTGCCCCTCCAGAGATTTTAGATTGGAACAGGTCCCTTTTTAACTTTAATGGGGGAATGGCACTGCCTTTTGAAGTGCCTCCTCTGCCAGTGCCTCCTTTTCCAGTCCCATTCAATCGACCATGTCTAGCTTTCCCTTACATCATGGATTTAATGTCACTGCCTACTAGGGATTTCAATTAACAGAATTATTTCCAAAAGAGGCCTACTGGGGATTTCGCTTCAGAGAGCACCACTGTCCCAAAATATGTGAGTCTGCAGAACTGCCCACAGGCCCATGAGGCAGTGCCTGGATGTACACTACTACTGGGACCGCTGTATGTGCACACACCAAACTTGTAACTACAAAAGAGGCCTACTAGGGATTTGCCTTCAGAGAACACCGCTGTCCCAATATATGTGAGTCTGCAAAACTGCCCACTGATGCCCAGTGCACTGCCTTCTTGGCTTAAAAGACCACTGCTGTTCCAATATATGTGAGTCTGCGAAACTGCCCACTGACGTCCAGTGCACTGCCTTCTTGGCTTAAGACCATTGCTATTCCAATATATGTGAGTCTGCGAAACTGCCCACTGACGCCCAGTGCACTGCCTTCTTGGTTTAAGACCATTGCTGTTCCAATATATGTGAGTCTGCAAAACTGCCCACTGATGCCCAGTGCAGTGCCTTCTTGGCTTAAAAGAGCGCAGAGAGACAGTCTGAGTTCAATAAAAAAAAACTGCAGTTAACAAAAAAGCCTGGCTTGGCACAGCAGCAAAAATAAAGAAATATCTTTTTCAATGGAAAATTCTATCAAACTAGCTAGAATTGAATATATCTCCCACCTACAACACCCAAATCCTGCTTGCAACCTACCCCAGGGGGTAAAGTATAAAAATAAGCAGCTAGCAGCTTGTCTCAGTGGGACAGATAGAAAGACCATCTGAGATCAATAAAAAAAAAAATGCGGTCAAAAAAAGCATGGCTAGGTGGGGCAATGCAGCAAAATCAAACAAATATCTTTTTCAATGGAAAATTCTTTCAAAGTAGCTAGCAATTGAATACAGATTTGAGACACTCAGACTAGCTCTGAGTACAGCCACCTCTCCAAACCACCCCCGCAAAGAAAGAGCATGGCATGCCGCATGCTTAACGTATAAATAGTATAGCGTCATCAGGAACAGCGTCACAGAGCACTGAGTGACCCCAGGCGATTGGCTGCATTCTCATCTCCTTGCCAACCTGTCTGACCCACTCTATGACAGGGCTGTGAGGCCACTTATGACTCACAGGAAAGGGCTGGTTTTTGCTATGGATACTCCCACATGGCCTTCTCCTATTTCAAACGGCCACTAAGAAATCACTGCGAACCAAAAGAATGAAACTAATATGATATGTTTTATTTGTGGGGAATCGCGATGCGTTTCGCGAACCCATGAATACAACGAATAGGGACTTATGCATTGCAGATTGCACATTTGTTGAAAACGAATGCACATCCCTAATAATTATAAGATTGAAACCAACATCAGGTTTTAAACTGAGAAAGGTTTCTTGTATGAAGGTCCTCAACAATATTTAGAAAATAGCAGAAGGGTCACATTATGGTGTTTAAGACTACCATGCAATGTTATAATGTTTATTATTTTTCCTATCCCAGTTTTCCAAGTAAAATTTATTTATTTTAGTAATTTTATAGATCACTGATCCAGAAACCTTAACAGTCATAACCAACCTACAAAATCATTAAAACAGTAGTACAAGCAAGTCTATACTAACATATAGATAAATATCCTTGCATTGCTGGGTGCAAGCGAGCACTGAATTATCTTCTAGGGGTGTGCATTCGTTTTGAACTTAAATGTAAAATGCTACTTTTTTTTTTTTTTTAACTTAAAAAAGTGATGAGGTGAAAACGATCGGATTTCCAACTTATTCAACATAGCTATGTTGAATACGTTGGAAATCGCGATTGTTGATCCAAAATAAAAATTTAAACCCCTCACCTTCCTTAATCCCCCCCAAAGACTTAGCACAACTCCCTGGTGGTCCAGCGAGGAGTCAGGACGCCATTTCTGAACTCCGACGTGGCGCCGACGTCACGTGATTCCCCGCGGGTTCGCTCCGGGACCCTCGTTCGACCCAAAAGGAACTTTTGGCCAGCTTGGGGGTGTTATAACTGTTATAACTTGAGATCCGACGTGACGCCAACATCACGTGCTCCTTGCAAAGGAGTTCAGAAATGGCGTCCTGACCCCGCTGGACCACCAGGGAGTTTTGGTAAGTCTTGGGGGGGGGGGGGGGATTAAGGAGGGTGAGGGGTTTAAATTTTTATTTGCACATATGGACATAGACTCAACTTATGGAATTCTCCATATGTCCATATTGACCGCAAATGACCCCCCCTTTCGACTTATGGACTTATGAACATAAACTTTTGGTCTGCACATCCGTATTATCTTCTTCACAGTAAGTGTTTTGCCCGAAGAGCATGGGGGAGGGGAGCCCTCTGCCCACACTCAGCTCTGACCTTGAACAACACAATTGGACCAAACTGCTGCCACTCTGACTTTGCTTTGTAGAGGTGGTAATTTCTAGGTGAGAAAGTACGTGTGTCCTTTCTGTTTGACACTTGGTGCAAAGTCGGTGAGTAAAACTGCCTCCCCCCCTGTAAGGTATGATGGGGGTCACAGAGACACAGGCAGATCCTATCATGCAGATTGCTTCACAAGTCCCTCATCATACTTTGTGATGCATCCTCACTGTCATACTAACTGATCGCACCAAACTGCCACCACTAGATTGAAAATAGGAATCAAATCTGAGTTGTGTTTGATCAGGTTACTAGTAGATTGAATTGTTGGTGGGGTTTCTGATACAATGTTTTGGATTTAGTCATAAGAAAATAAAATATGCCATACTGGGACAGACCAAGGGTCCATCAAGCCCAGCGTCCTGTTTCCAACAGTGACCAATCCAAGCCACAAGTACCTGGCAAGTACCCAAAAATTAAATAGATCTCAAGCTACTATTGCTTATTGATTAATAGCAGTTTATGAATGTTTCCTTTAGGAACTTATCCAAACCTTTTTTAAACCCAGTTACACTAATTTTCATAACCATATCCTCTGGCAATGAATTCCAGAGCTTAAGTATGCACTTGAAAAAGAATTGTTTTCAATTTGTTTTAAATGCGCTCCTTACTATTTTCATGGAGTGCTCCTAATCCTTCTATTATCTAAGAGAGTTAATAACTGATTTACTGATCAAGTCCTTTTATGATTTTTTAGACCTCTATCATATCCCCCCTCAGTCTTCTCTTCTCCAAACTGAACAGCCCTAACTTCTTTAGCCTTATCACATAGGGCAGTCGTTCCATTCCCCTTATCAGTTTGGTCGCCCTTCTCTGCACTTTCTCCAGAATTGCAAAGGTGCAGTCTCACCATGGAGCGATACAGAAGTATTATGAAATCTACCATTTCATTTGCTATTCCCTTCCTAATAATTCCTAACATTATGTTTGCTTTTTTCACGTCACAGCATGATTTCAATGTATTATCTGTTATGAGCCCCGCCCATGGCCATCCCGCACACGGGACCGCTCACCTGCATAGTTCCTCGGCGGGTCCCGGGACGACCTCCTACGCGGTAGTTGCTAGCCCAGCTAGGCCCCGGCGTCCTGCGGCGGTGGTCACCGTGCCTTCCACTCCACGCCAGGCCTCAAGGTTCGGCGTCTCCCTCCATGCTAGCCACGCCCATACGCTCGTGTGCGCGGCCTGCCCCAACACTTGTAGGGCTGAGGGCGGGCCTGGGTTCCGTGGCACGCCCTGATTGATCTACAATATAAGGAAGTTTCTGACTTCATTTCCTTGCCGTGGCATGTGGTGCAGTGCCTAAGGTGAAGAAGCCGACCGTGGAAGCCTTGTCATCACCAACTCCGTTCTGGTTCTCCCTGCTCCAGCTCGAATCTGACCATGCTCCTTTTGTGTCTGTGGGCATGCCAGACTTCCATTCTCCCAGGAGACCCTGCAAGGCCCACCTATCTCCCAGGAGACCCTGCGAGGCCTGGGTCCCTATGGGCTCCTCCTGAGGGGACCTTGGGCTTCCAAAAGCTCTTCCTAGCCTCTGTCTCCTTCACTGCTCCACCCCCTGGGGCCCGTTACCTCCTGTTCCTTTTCAGGAGCCATTCCATCCTTGCTCCAGGACAAGGGTCCACCCTCGAGCTCAACATTATCCACTATGATGCTTAGATCTCTTTCCTGGGTGGTAACTCCTAAGATAGAACCTAACATTGTGTAAGTACAGCAAGGGTTATTTTCCCCTATATACATCACCTTGCACTTGTCCACATTAAATTTCATCTGCCATTTGGAAGCCCAATCTTTCAGTCTCACAAGGTCCTTCTGCAATTTATCACAATCCAGTTGAGATTTAACTACTCTGCATAATTTTATGTCATCTGCAAATTTGATCACCTCACTTGTTGTATCCCTTTCCAGATCATATATAAATACATTAAAAAGCTTCGGTCCAAGTACAGATCCCTGAGGCACTCCATTGTTTACCTTTTTCCACTGTGAAAACAGATCATTTAATCCTACTCTCTATTTCCTGTCTTTTAACCAGTTTGCAATCCACAAAAGGACATCACCTCCTATCCCATTACTTTTTAGTTTTCTTAGGAGCCTCTCATGAGGGACTTTGTTGAATTCCTTCGGAAAATCCAAATACACCACATCTACTGGTTCACCTTTGTCCACATGTGTATTCCCCCCTTCAAAAAAATGTAGGAGATATGTTAAGCAAGACATCCCTTGGGTAAATCCAAATCCATGCTGGCTGTGTCCCATTAAACCATGTCTTTCTAAATGTTTTATGATTTTATTCTTTATAACAGTTTCCATGATTTTTCCTGGCACTGAAGTCAGGCTCACAGGTCTATAGTTTCATTTTTTAGTTCTTTGAGAACCCTGGGATGTATACCATCTGGTCCAGGTGATTTACTACTCTTCAATTTGTCAATCTGGCCTATCAGTCCAAGTCAGGAGGTTAATTTCTCATTGGTTTGAGCCATAGCACCATGACTTGTTGGGATTCTGATGTGTAAATCTCCTTTTTTTTTTTTGCTTCATGTAACAAAAAGCAATGCTTCTCAACCTAGTCCTGGGAATACACCAAGCAATCAGATTGTCAGGATATCCAAAATGAATATGCATGAGATAAATTTGCATGTATTGCTTTCATTGTATGCAAATCTATCTAATGCATAATCATTGTAGATATCCTGAAAACCTGATTGGCTAGGTGTGCCCCGAGGACTGGTATTGAGATGCACTTATATAGAGTTCTCGAATAAACTTATAGCACAGGCATGGCCAACTCTGTTTCTCACGAGCCACACAGAGGCCTGGTTTTCAGGATATCCACCATGAATTTGCATGAGATATATCTGCATACAGTGAAAGCAGTTCATGTAAATATATCTCATGCATATTCATTTTAGATAGCCTGAAAACCAGGCCAGTGTGTGGCTCATGAGAACTAGAGTTGGCCACCCCTGCTATAGCACATAGAAACAGAGAAATGACGGCAGAAAAGGACCAAATGATCCACCCAGTCTGCCCAGCAAGCTTATGTTTATGCCAGTATCTGCTTCACTGTGAAGGTTACCTCCATGCTTATCAATTTCCAAGACCGTAAAAGTTAGGGCCCTCGGATGGTGTTTGATTCCAATTTCCCTTAACCCTTGCTATGGAAGCAGAGAACAATGTTGGAGTTGCATCAAAAGTATTAGACTTAGTGATTAAGGGTAGTAAGCACCACTCAGCAAGTTACCCCCATGTTTATTTGTTCCCCAAACTAAAAGTCGGGGTCCTTGTTAGTTGCTGTCTGAATCCAATTCCCCTTTTCCCATTGCCGTTGAAGCAGAGAGCAATAATGGAGTTGCATTAACAGTATCAAGGCATATTTGTTAAGGATAGCAACTGCCACACCACCAAGTTACCCCCATTTCCCCCATGCACTCTTTTCTTTATTTCCATCCTCTAGCCTTTAGGGATCCACAGTATTTATCCCAAGCTCCTCTGAATTCCTTCACTGTTTTTGTCTTCACCACCTCTTCAAGAAGGGCATTCCAGGCTTAGCCAATCAGTCAGAAAGGGAAATCCTTTAAGATCCATTCAGTACAAAATTCTGAGCCTTTCATTTAGAGACCTGTTTTTGACTACATGTTTGTAATAGCAAAATCAAAAGGAGATGAGGATCTTTAAAACATTTTTAGAGAAGAGTGGGGAGTGACCTTTAAAAATTTCCTCAGGATAGGCTTATGTAGCTAAGCATTGCACACCTGATCCTTGTTATTGTGGAAATAAATATCCCACAGGTATGCTATGTGGACAAATAGATGTCTTTTATCAGTCCTAAACCTTATTTCTGATTGCTTCTCGGAGCCACTAGGTGATGCAGTGCACTCACTGTTTCACAGAATGCTCGTGCTTGCTGGGGAAGCTGTTCTGATGCTTGCCTTCTCTACTTATGTTTGATAGTGCTGTGCAAGTGAAATGAAATTACATCAAAATAGCTGAAATGCCAGGAATGTCAGGGCAGTCTGACTCAGCCCAGCAACCTTCCACGACTCTGACCTGGAATGGTTCAGATTTTATCAAAACCTCCATTTGACCCAGCCCAGGGTGATCTCAAAACCCAAGGTCACTAGGGATAGGAAAGGATAATGGACAGACTTTATCTGTCATGATATTCTGTTTCTGTAACTTTCATGTGTACAAATTGAATTGCCAAAATAGCTACACCAGGTCATAATATTACCATAATTAAACTGGAGTGCCTGCGACACTGAATTGTAAAAGTCATAGTATATAAGGATCTATTAAACAGGGAAGTGAAAAAAAATCCCATATTAGATTTTCTTCTTAAAGCAGAACCTTTTTTTTTTTGCCTTCATGATGATTGCTTAATAATGTATTTGCGTATAAATTGAAAAAAGCAGTGGAACAGAGCACAAATACATTTGCTAGCTTCTGTGCCTTAATTTTAGTTTTTTTGGTCTTCACTGCACCTATTAAAGCAAGAGACCCGGTGTGGGGCCTGTCCAAAGACGAAGGGGGCACAAACTCAACTCTAGGGCCAAGTCCTAGTCTTCTCTATATCTGCCCTGAATGCGGGTCCTCGGCTGGGCGTGAGGATGGAGGTGCAAGAGGGGCAAACTTCAAGATCCTAGGTGTTTGGAATATTCTGAACTTTATTAGTATTAGAGTCACCCAAAGATTTTGCTACAGCAAACAAACATTACAGAGAAAAATTTTAACTTAAATGGAGTTAAATAGAGAGACCATCATACTAAGCACTACTGGTCCGAAAACCTTCATTGCTTTTTAAATAATCATCAGTCTTCCAAGCTCATAACATATTTTTTTGATATTTTATATGCACAATAAAATGAGAGTGAGCAACACTTATCTTTGTTTCTTTTTTTGTCTTTGATATGAAAATCTCATCAATCCCGACACGTGCCATGTTTCGAGGTAAAGCTTTGCTTCAGGGGATTAACTTATGACACACCAATAGGGTCACAATGCTTTGCCACTTACTAAGGCCATGCTGACAACGCCGTCAATTTCAATGGGGCAGTGCTGCTTTTCTTTTCCTGAGGACCCGCTGGAGGCCGGCCGTACTGCTCTCATTGGTGCCTTTGGTAGTGCCGCCTATGAGGCACGCTACGGCTCCTTACTTTCCAGGATACTAAGGGAGCTCAGGGATGTGCTGACAGGTCAACTGAAAGACCTGTTCAATAGATTCCTGGAAATGGAAGTGATACCCTAAGATTGGAGAAGAATGGTTATGGTCTCGCTTCACAAGATTGGTAGTGGAGAAGAAGCAGGAAGTCATTCCCTTGGCCATGGGGGATGAAGAAGGAGATTGCTGCTGCCTACTACAGTGAGAGAGAGAGCATGTGTGCAGGAGAGTGAGAGTGAGCATGTGTGCTTCTGTGTGGGGAAAGTGAGGGAGAACGTATGCATGTGTATGGGAGAGTGAGGGCATGTGTGCATGTGTGTGAGAGTGAGAGAGCATTTGTGCTTGTGTGTGGGAGAGTGAGAGAGCATTTGTGCATGTGTACGAGAGTGAGAGAGAGCATGTGAGCATTTATGTGGGAGAGAAAGACCATGTATGTGGAGAGTGAGAGAGAGCATGTGTGCTTGTGCATGGGAAAGTGAGAGAGAGCATGTGTGCTTGTTTGTGGAAGCGAGAGAGAGCATGTGTGCGGGAAAGTGAGAGAGCGCATGTGTGCATATGTGGGAGAGTGAGAGAGAGCATGTGTGCTAGGGATGTGAATCGTGTCCTCGATCGTCTTAACGATCGATTTCGGCTGGGAGGGGGAGGGAATCGTATTGTTGCCGTTTGGGGGGGTAAAATATCGTGAAAAATCGTTAAAAATCGTTAAAAATCGAAAAATCGAAAACCGGCACATTAAAACCCCCTAAAACCCACCCCCGACCCTTTAAATTAAATCCCCCACCCTCCCGAACCCCCCCCCAAATAACTTAAATAACCTGCGGGTCCAGCGGCGGTCCGGAACGGCAGCGGTCCGGAACGGGCTCCTGCTCCTGAATCTTGTCGTCTTCAGCCGGCGCCATTTTCCAAAATGGCGCCGAAAAATGGCGGCGGCCATAGACGAAAAAGATTGGACGGCAGGAGGTCCTTCTGGACCCCCGCTGGACTTTTGGCAAGTCTCGTGGGGGTCAGGAGGCCCCCCACAAGCTGGCCAAAAGTTCCTGGAGGTCCAGCGGGGGTCAGGGAGCGATTTCCCGCCGCGAATCGTTTTCGTACGGAAAATGGCGCCGGCCATACGCGTATGGCCGGCGCCATTTTCCGTACGGAAAATGGCGCCGGCAGGAGATCGACTGCAGGAGGTCGTTCAGCGAGGCGCCTAAAACGACTGCAGGAGGTCGTTCAGCGAGGCGCCTAAAACGATTCACATCCCTAATGTGTGCATGTGTGTGGGAGAGAGAGCATATATGTTGGAGAGTGAGTGAGAGCACATGTGCTTGTGTGTGGGAAAGTGTGAGAGAGCATGTGTGCTTGTATGTGGAAGCGAGAGAGAGCATGTGTGCTTGTGTGTGGGAAAGTGAGATGGAGCATGTGTGCATGTGTGTGGGGGAGTGACAGAGAGCATGTGTGTGTATGAGAGGGAGCATGTGTGTGCACAACTACCCTAGTTGCCCTTTGTCTGCTAATCTATGACAATTTCAGGGCATCTGGAAATCAAAAGTTCCAAGGTATGGATAACGGGGAATTTTTTAAAACCCTTATTTTAGTTGTTGGATGTTATTTGATGTGTCTGTTTTGAAATATTTTATTGATGTTTGGAAGATTTTTATATGAGTTTTTATTTATTGAATATTATTCTTTTCATTAATTGTTTTGAATTATTCTTTTTATTGGTATGGCTTTACTAATTTTGTTTTATGAGGAATGGTAATGTTTCTGTTTTTTACATTGTTGCAGTGCATTTAAAATTTGGCTTGTTGCAGTTTCCAGTTCAGTTTTTGTCTATACATTTCTATTTATACTATACAGTCTCTTTATTCTGTATTTTAGGGTCTATCTGTGTTTTGCATCTGTGACTGACGTGAGTTATTCCATTAGTGTGTAGTTTCTATGTAGGGTTCTAAAGCAGCTTGGCTTGTTTTGTTTGTAGTATTAACTTTCATATGGGCCGATACAGTACAGTGCGCTCTGACGGAACGCACTGTTAACCTGCCATTGGACGCACATTTTCCCTTACCCCTTATTCAGTAAGGGGCCGAAAACGCGCGTCCAACCCGCAGAACCTAATAGTGCCCTCAACATGCAAATGCATGTTGATGGCCCTATTAGGTATTCCCGCGCGATTCAGAAAACAAAATGTGCAGCAAGCCGCACATTTTCCTTTCAGAAATTAGCGCCTACCCAAAGGTAGGCGCTAATTTTTTCCGGCACCGGGAAAGTGTACAGAAAAGCACTAACTGCCAGCACTTAAACAGCAACAAACCTGCTTATCGAGCAGATTCAGTAAAGTCCGCGGGTCCGTTTCTACCGCCAGGCCTCATTTAAATACTGAATTGCATGCACAAGCGCGTGGCCTGTGCGCGCCGGGAGAGCGGGTGTTCGCCCCCTCTCCCGCGGACTTTACTGAATCCGCCCGATAAGCAGGTTTGTTGCTGTTTGAGTGCTGGCAGTTAGTGCTATTTTTATATAGAAAACTTTTTTTCTCGTGCCTCTTTGAGGGTCATGCCCATGCCCTACTTCCATATACAGTCTTGTCAATCAGCATCAGTCCTTCTCCGGGGTCATCTTTAATGAACACTGAACTGAAGTATTTGTTTAATATTTCTGCCATTTCTTCATTTTTCATGAAACATTGCTCCTTGTCACCTTTCAATTTAATTATACCATCTCGGGCCTTCCTTCTTTCTCTGATATATCTGAAAATGTTTTCTCACTTTGCTTTGGCAATCCTTTCTTCTGCTTGACCTTTTGCTTTCCTGAGCTATTTCTTTATCTCCCTCAGCTTTACCAGGTATTCTTCCCTGTGTTCCTCTTTTTGGGATCCTTTGTACTTCTTGATCGCTGTTCTTTTTGCCTTTAATTTTTCAGCCACCTCCTTTGAGTGTTACGATCTTGTCCGTGGACCCCATCCCGCGGACAGGCCCCCCCACCTACCGCCATGCCGACAGACTCTCTTGTGGCCTAGCGACGCTCCCGGGATGCCCTTGCGGTCCTGGCCGTTTCTGCTGCAGCTGGCTTCGCTTTCAGCGACTGGAGCCGCCGGCGCTGACTCTTCCACAGCGGGGAGTTTCCCGCTGGGATTCCCTCAGGCAGCTCGAGGTCACGAAGCCAGTCTTCTCAGCTTCGGGGCAAGAGGTCGCCCTCAGCAAAGCTCCTCTTTGTGGCAGGAGCAGCCTCCAGCCTGCTCCCTCTTCCTCTAGACAGCAGGACGCTGCCACAGGCCTTGGCTCCTTCCAACTTCCTCCGGGGCTCCCTCTCGGCACGGGCGCACGCCTCTCTTCATATCTTAAAGGGCCAGCAGTGCTAGACTGGAGGCAATCACTGCGTGAGTACATAACCAGCAGCTCAACAGTAGCATGTCAGAAAGCATGTTTGTGTGTCTATGTCCGAGAGATTGAAAGAGAGATTCACACCCATACACACTTTATCTGTGAGAGAGAGAGTGTCTGTGAGGGTTTCTTTTTCTCTGACACAGACATCTACTCTCTCAGTATGTGGGTATGTCTTTGTGTCTCAGAGAATGTGTCTTTGTCAGTGTGTATGTGCCTATAAAGTTTATGCAATCTAAAAATCTGGTTGTGACTGAGTGTGTGTGTGTGTGAGTTTGACACTGGCTAGTAGTATCACTACTTGTAATTGGTTCAAGAACCAGACCGTGAATCCAGGAATCATCACTATAAAAGATATAAGAAAATGTATAGGGGGCCCAATCGATTTGCATGGATGAAATGGGGGCTGCAGCTCTGCTCACCCCTGGTCTAGAATGTGTTCAACTTCTTAGTTATTCAGTAAAGATGAAGTTTATTTGGAGATATTTTGGCTCGATTCTGCCAAGTTCCAGGGTTTACTTGGTGTGCTCTTTGAGTTGTTGACACATGTG
Organism: Rhinatrema bivittatum; assembly: GCF_901001135.1. Lineage (NCBI taxonomy): Eukaryota > Metazoa > Chordata > Amphibia > Gymnophiona > Rhinatrematidae > Rhinatrema > Rhinatrema bivittatum. Next base: position 448,265,360 of record NC_042616.1, read on the forward strand.
CTGCAGGGAAAATATATGAGTGTGTCAGTTACCCCCATGGGCCAGTTTTGAAAAAAATCCCCCAAGCCAATATTTTCCTGCAATTCTCCCCTGCCCATCAATATGAATTCCAAAGTCGTTCCTTTTATGACCGACTCTCCCAACAGAAGAAGCTTTCTTTTATTACATTTGATAATGTTAAAGGTTTCTAGGTGACTTCATCCCTTTCAGACATCATTTCACTTTTCTATTGTTGGAGTTTCTTCATTTTCCAATGCAGAAAATGCGTTATATAAGAGTAACAGTGGGTAGAATGGGTATCTCTTTATCATAGGCCTTATTTTGCCAGAGCCACTATAATTCATTTATTCCTGGATTTCTGAATCCTGGATGTCTGACTCCTCTGTGGGAGTGGGGACAAATATCCATGATGCTGCACAGTTGGTAAAATTGATTGTCTTAGAGTCACAGGTCTTATTCTAACACAGCCCACTGTAAACCATTTATTCTCGGGTTTCTGAATCCTCTGTGGGAGTTGTGGGAGATATTGTAGATGTTGCAAGGTAGGGGAGGTTTTTTGAAACCTGGACAATTCCTCTTTCAAATGATACAGCTCCTTTTCATTGTAGATAGCTGAAGGCAAATTGATCAACCCTTAACTCTCCAAATGGTAGGCCTTGAGACATAAGTACCACAATTGTTACACTTAATAAAAGACATTATCTTTCTGATTGTGTATTTCTTATTATGTCCTTGTGCCCGAAGGTTTGCAGAACTCCTTTCTGACCGGCAATTACTGTCTGTTACACAAATGTTTGAAGAGGAATGCACTGGTTTGAACAGTTTATCATAAGGTTGTTATGTGAAAAATTGCTGTCACAAGTCTGAGGTGGGATTGTTGTGCCTGCTCAGGGCTCTCATTTGTTGTATTTTAATATGTCATTTTCAATAAACAGATTTAAACATAAAAGACATTCTGCTAATAGTGACTAATATGCAAGTTGTTAGATTGGTACTTGGGTCTTATACTATTCACTTAACCTAAGTCCTTAGAAGAACTATTCAAGAAGCAACTACTTTAGGGGTGCATGTGGGTGGGGCAATGTGGGAGGGAAGAATCAACTCTTGTAGATACCAGTCCTTTTATTCTCCTTTATTAAACACTTAAATAAATACTAGCAAGGATTCTTAAAATTATATATAGCTTGGAAAAATATAAAGGCAATTCAAACCAAGCAAACACAGATAATGCAGAAAATTGTCAGCAAGAAAAAGTTCTCTATGTTATGGCTAACAAAATAAAATTAAACTCAAGGCTTATCTAAGCAACAAAGTCAGGTAGGTATGTGGGTCTCAATAGAGCCACTTGTATGCCTTATTTTGTTCTAACTTGGTTGATGACCCCCCTGCAATTCACAGTGAATTCCTAGATCCAGAAGATACCAACCCTTTATTTTCTCCTTAAAAACACAGTAACTTAAATAAAGACTAATAAGGATTCTTAAAATTCTCAACAGCTAGAAGAGATGTCAAATCAAGCAAAACACATTATTCAGAAAATTGTCAGCAAGAAAAAGCACTCTTTATTATGGCTACTTAAAGACTAGTAAAGATTCTTAACATTTTATATAGCTAGGAAAAAATATAAAGAGATTGCAAACCTCCTGTTCCCCATAAGGATTTCTCTGAAATACCTGGGATCCAGTGCTTGCTCTTGAACTATCTCCAGTTTTCTCCTCTGCTCTTCTTTTATATGTTGTGGGCACCTCCTTAGCTTTTTGCTTTTAGGGAGTTCCTCCTCTCTCCTTCCCGTTATTGTACCACCTGGGTGTTCACTAGAAATTTACAGGAAACATTATTTTTCATTTTGTTTTGTGTTATTCTGTTTGTGGGGGTGGTTTCAATTTTTGGGTCAATTTTCCATTTCATTTGATTTTAGTGTGTGCAATTTTGCAATACTACAAACTAAAACCAAACCCTGGCCACCATTTTTAAATAGCTCCCCCAGGTTTTTTCTCACTCCCTATGGCCCAACAGACTCACTTTCACTTCCCAAAAGCCACTGGGGGCCCTGCAGGCTCCACCTTACAATATCTAAAGCTGGGAGCAAGAGCAATCTCAGGTCACTCCTGCCCTGCTGGTACTAATTCTCATAATGACTCTGAGCTTTGCCATACAAAAAAATGGCACAAGCTTGTCTTTTGTTGAGTATGGTAAAGGCTGGTGCCAATATGTGAAATGTCATCAAGGGGGCAGGAGCAACTGAGGATTGCTTCTACACTTGGGTGGGTGATTTGGTTTAAAATTATAGTAAAGGGGAGTCTGAGGAGGTAGAGGGGGACATGTGGAAGGGAGTCTGGGGAGTCCCACAGGAGATGGGAAAAAGCCTAGCAGTGCTATTTAAAAATAGTGGCTGTTTTTTTGTTTGTTTTTTTTAAAGATGGGGAAAGAAAACGAAATAAAAACAAATGACATGTCATTCCATTTTTCTTTCATTTTGTTTCAAAAACCAAAACAGAAAATGTCACAAAAAACATCCACAAAAATTCATGATAAAAACAAATAAGACTGTATTTTCTCCTGCTGGATAAAGAAAAGTACCAAGTCTTCTCTTTCCCTCTGTGATCATCTGATTGTACCCCTCAAGCAGAAACTTTAATCTTCTCTTCTTTAGATCGCCAAACTCAGACTTAAAGCTCACAAATCTGGGATCCCGTAAGCAGAGTGTCAGTCCAAAGACTTCATTTGGGGTTACCAGCAATCAATTGCAAAATAATCACAAATTACCAAATGATGAATCAACAGCAGAGATGAGCAGCAGAGAAAACAAATACACACTTTACATTTTCCCTTCCTCTAGTACATCTTCCAGTTCTTAATCAAGTTCTTGCCATCCTAAGTGACTTAGTACCTTTTCAAGAAAGCTCTTATCAGTACTCACATCCCTTCACAGGAACCTGTCTCCTCAATATTCTCAGCAGAACATCTCAGCCTGTTGGCATTTCCACAGAATGTTATGGTCCTTAGGTACCTCTAATTGCACAGGGCACTACTTAGGAGCCTCAAGTTGTTGTCCTTCCTTCCATGGTGCTCTGCCCATGCTGGACTGAGAAGACCAGCAGACCCACCAGGAATAAGAGCAGAACAAAGCCCCCAGATCTAAAATCACAAATCCAAGTCACACATCCCACCCACCCACTCTAAGAATCACCTTAGATTGAACCAGGGAACACTCACCCCAGAGGCCTTCTCTCACATGTTTTCTTTAAAGAGGCAGATAAGAGCCATACAATATTCTTTTCTAATAGGAAAAGCCTTCACCCCACCAAACACAGAGGTTAAGTGACAAAAAAATAGGATTAACCATAGAGCACATACATGGTGGCATATGTCAAGACTTAGGACCTTAGCCACACAAATAAATCTTGTAAGTAAGACTCCTCAGCCAAGGCTTTGGATATCTGTTCTATGAAACCTTAAGAGAACTGAAAAGAAAAGCTCCTATTACAAACTAAAAAAAATCCACTCAGATACAACGGTTATTTGCTAATAGGCAAACAGGAATAGGCCATTGCAGCAGCCTCCAATGGGGGTGCTGTGGCAAAGATGGCAGATTCCTATAATCTATTCTACACTGCATGGCCTAGTTACTAGGCCTCACAGTTTAGTAGTGATCCCAGTGAGGCCCTACACAAGTTAATATCAAAAGCTGAAATGTCTTAGTCTGCTGTGCACTAGAATTTTTAACATTCTCTTTGAAATAAGCCTCTATGAGGTTGTTAGTCAGAACCCAAGATGCCTCTTATCTGGATAAAAAGCATCACGTATCCAGATAAAATGACTTATTTGGCTATACATAGTATTTTCAGTGGGCGTCACTCCGAATACCTTGCTGAATAAAAAAAAAGAGGCATTTTGGGGCGTGTTGGGGAAGTCACCAAAAGTTATCCAGATAAGTAAAATATTCAACTCCTGTAGCCATACAATTGATGATGTATAATCCAGCTAAACTTAGACTACTGATTTAGACATCTGCAGAAGCAGGCCTTTTAAAATAACCAAATATCCTTGTCAGAAAGCATTTAATATCACCTTCACAGCTTTACCTGCTGTTTCCAGCCTTTAAAAAAAACATACCATGCTGCCAATATGGTGGTTTTTATACAAAAGACTGCAAAGGAGATGGGTTTAGCAGGAAAGATGGCAAAGAAGACGGAGATACCAGCCACAAAGGGTGTACAGACCCAGAATTAATTTTTTTTTAAATTATATGAGCGCAGGTATTCACAAGGTACAGGTTAATAAGCAAACTATATTGGATCTGTGTGACTCAGTCAAAGAGGATCTGGAAATTTGCACGCAAAGAAATCAAGCTCTGCCTGTGCATATAAAAGTCATCACTGCCTTGGCCTTCCTAGCCACTGGCAGTTTTGAAAGAACTGTAGGTGACACGACTGGTATAACACAGTCTGCCACATCCCATTACATACACTAGTTTATTGCAGCTCTTTGCCAAAGAATTAAGGGCTACATTTCTTTTCCACACACACTAGACATCAGAGAGAGGAAACCATGCTAGACCTCTTTAATATTGCTGAGTTTCCCTCTGTGCTGGGTGCAACAGAATATACCCATGTGGCATTCAGGCCAGAACGTGAGTGTGAAACAGGAAAATGTTCCACTCATTCATATGCAGGTAGTCTGTAATGCCAGGGGGATTATCACATGTCATAGCCAAATATCCTGGGTCCATCAAGGCTGGCACAGACGTTTGAGAGTGGTGAATATCCAAAGGCATGGCTTTTAAGGTAAATCTAATCATCTTATATTCTCTTCTTCAAATGCTATTGTATCATGTAGTTTTGGGATGTAACCCTGGGAATCACACAGCAAAGCCAGCTATTTAGCCTCTCCTTTGCACTTACCCCTAAGGGCTTCATTTCCTCTGTGCATAACCGAGATGTTACCTTGTGCACTGTATGGATTACTTGCATATTCACCTCTGATCAATGCAGGAGCTTCCTGCTGTATGTACCAGTGCACCACATCAAACTGACACAACATGCATAATACTGGAGGCCTACCTTTCAGCGGCTGCACTTCAAAGCCTGCTTGTCTCCATAAGGAATAGCTGCTGAACTGAACCTCTGTTTTTCTCCACTGCACAGATGGTAAAGGCTACCCACCGAAAACTTGGCTGTGTTCATCCCTCTTCGAAATCCTCAGACTCCAGCAGAGCAAAGGTACAATAGGTCCCAGCAACATACTAGATAAGTCACAGAGTGAACCTTTGCTATTTTGAAGAAATGCTTTAGATGTCTGGATAAACTGGAGACATCCTGCTATATAGCCCAGACAAGGTCTGTCATATCTTTGTGACCTGCTGTATTCTCCATAACATAGCCACTCAGTAAGGAGCTGCACCAGAGGAGGAGAATTTGTTGCCCTGTGCGAAGTTACTCCCCTCCCCCCCCCCCATTCATTCATTCTCTGTCCCGGGCCCAAGAAAAAAATGCCCACTCCCTTCAGTGACACAAACTTTGAAAACTGACACCCCCCACCGAACCCATGGTTGGTGCAAGGTCAAACTTTATAGCCTTGCACAATGCGCTCCCCCCCCCCCCCCCCCCCCCCCACACACACACACAGTTAAAAGTTATGCATTTATATTTTACATAAAAAATATCAAACTACAGTAATATCACTTACATTATATTTAGATGCACTGCTGTGATGCCAACCAGAAATCCTGCAAAAAAGACACTTGGAACCCATATGGGATTAGGCTTATTGTTATGTGGGCTGGGTGTGGGCTTGACCCTCTGAAAGCCTGAATACACAAATACACTTCCTAATAGGAAAATGCTTCATCTTAGTCACACATGCAGAACATAAACAGACCCTCGCCAAATACAGAACAGAGCAACCACAAAGTAGAAATACAAATGCACAAACAAAAACTGAACTGGAAACCGCAAAACACCAGACACTCTATGCAGTACAACAATGAAAAACAGAACTATCAGCATTCCTCAAACATCAAACAATAAAATAAAGAAATAAAATAAATACATATATATACACGAATACTAAAATACACAAATATATATACACAAATACTAAAAACATTCTAATATTATTTTTAAAAAGCTAATGAATAAAAAAATCAAATAATAAAAACTCATATATAAGATTTTTAAATGTCACAAACACCAGTAAAATATTTGAAAACAGCAGACACAGCAAATAACACCTGAAAAATAAAACTAAAAAGGATTTAAAAATTCACACTCTCCATACCTGGGAACTTTTGATTTCCATTTACCCTGGGATTGTCGTGGAGTAGTGGGAGTGGGATGCACTACCTTTTTCTTCTCTTTCTTACACACATACACACAGACACACAAAACCCAAGCAGCTCTCATTCTCTCTCTCTTGGTGTGTGTGTCTCTCTCTCATACACACACACACATACACACCAGACAAGCTCCCATTTACATCCACACACCCCGGGCAGGCTCCCATTCACATCCACCCAAATCCCAGGCAGGCTCCCAATCTCACACACACCCTCTGTTCATCCCAGGAAGACTCCCATGCATTCATGTTCATACACACACACCCCAGGCAGTCTCCCATTCACACATCCACTCATTCCAGACAACTTCCCATTCACACGCACACACACACACACACACCCATCACAGGCAATCTCCCATTCACACACCCACTCATTTCAGGCAGCTTCCCATTCCCAATACACATACATACACACACACACTCATCATGGGCAGCCTCCCATTCACTCACACACACATGCACACCAGGAAGTCAGGGTCCATGGGTTATTCCTCCTCTGCTGCTGCTGCTGCTGCTGCTGCTGCTGCTGTGTGGAGAGCAGTTGTTCTGCAGCTCCTCTTCCTGTGCTGGCCTTGAAGTAATTCAACACTCCTGGTGCTAGCAATTCCTGTATTCTTATCTTGCTAGAATATAGCACTGTAGCATTGTAGCACTGAGAGTTGAATACCATGGGGTCAGCAGCAGAGGAGGAGCTGCCAAAATGGGCTTCCTCTGCTGTGGCCTCCTGCTTCTGCCACAGGTAGGATCAGGTCCACCAGTGGCACCAAAGGCCTCATTCTTCCTCTGCCAGTGGGATTGGGCCCACCGGCAACACCACGGGCCTCCTCTTCATCTGCCACCAGTGGGATCGGGTCCACTGGCGACAGTACAGGCTTCTTCCTGCTCCTGATGTCGCCTCACCGGGTGTGCCGCCCTGTGCAATTACATGGTTTGCACACCCAGTGGCACCGGGCCTGAGGAGAATAGAAAACATTCTGATGCTGACTCAGAACCTGATGTACCAGACATACCAGATTCGGCACCTGCTGGAGCCCAATCTCTAAGACAAAGCTTGATTGAGGAATACTTCTAGGTAATTATTCCATAATGACAGTGTGAGGCAATGTAAAAGGTACAGGAACAGGAATGTTGACCTGATATTAACTGTGCTCCCCCCCCCCCCCCGCCTGTTATTCCACATGTGGGGTCTAAATGAGTAAAAGCAGCATTTAATTAGCACAAGCATATTACAAATATAGCCAAAAGTAATGCACTCAGCAATGCTGGCGATCTCTTGAAAGCTGGTAGGAATATAACTGGCTAACAATTGAAAATGAGATGCTGGCCAGATAAATTGGCACCACATAGCTGGATAGGTTTTACCTGGTTATCAAATGAAAATTGTATAAGGCAAGTACCTCTTGATCCAAAATGTCAGCAACACAACAAAACTAAAAGGATCAAAACTAATGTTAGTAGTGAACTGGTATCATAAAGGGTATGGACAGATCATGTATCGAAGGCAACAACACCAAAGGTTTGATTGTGTACCAAGCTGTTTTCCACTATTTGAGTATCTTGTAATGCTTGCTTTGAAAACTTCTTTTTTAATTTTTAGATGCAAATAAAACCAATATTGAGAAAAATCTTCTCTTTCACTATTCGATCATTATCCATTGTGGGCTCTCTTAACAAGCCATGACTGGTGTCTCTAAAAGTTCATAACCCCACTGTATGTTTAAAATTAATTAAATGAGACTTAAATGCAGGGTCCTTAAATCACCATCAGAGTCCAAGACAATCTTATGATCATGCAGGCAAGGGGTATTCGAAAACTGACACTGCAATGTTTCAACAATGATTGTCTGCTTCAGGGATCAGTCGAATAATATGGTAGTTTCAAACGTTTGCCAACATGCTGCCATTCGGTTGTTGAATACCCCTTGCCTGCACGATCGTAAAATTGTCTTGGACAATGAATGAATAGTGAAAGAGAAGATTTTCCTCAATATTGGTTTTATTTGCATATAAAAATTTAAAAAGAATTTTTTAAAACAAATATTACAAAATATTCAAATAGTGGAAAACAGAGTTAAAAGTACTGGAAAGGAAAGGAAATATGAAGGGACCAGTTGGGACCAGAAAAGAAAAGCCTGTGCCTGGTTCAATCCTGGAAACAGGGTTGAAAGTCTCCCGTTTCCTCCTGCAACAAGGAGATGTGAGTAGCTTGCAGCCATCTGAGATCTAAAGTGAGTACATTGAGATTTGCTGGTTATGGGAAGAGAATTTAAACAGTGTGACCTAGTTCAGGCTGAAGAGTGGTGTATATAGACTGTAACATAAGTTTCTTAGCATACGGACAGATGAAAGAGAATCAGTGGGTTATGCACCTCTGCCAGCAGATGGAGACAGAGCAAAGTGATGTTTCAGTATATATACTCCTGCAGTGACATCAGCCTGCCAGTATTCTCCATCTACAGCAGATAGTAGAAGTACATTTCCCTACTGGGGATTGCTGCAAATTTAGAGGAAAATTAAATGTAGATTTTATTTGACCTGCTTTCCTGTGGTGATACCTAATGGTCCCTCTCCCAGATGAGAATTCCTGAGGTGATTTCCATGCTCCCTCAGATGAGTGCCTTGGTCCGGCAGATGGTTAAGGCTGGCGTGGACTTAGCTGTTTCAACAGTTTATAAGCAGTGGGTGCAGGAAGCCGAGCCCAGCAGTGACAGTATATGCCCTCGTTCCCCGCAGCCAGAGACCATCTCTGTACTCAGCCGGAAAGGCTGAGCTCAAGTAAGTTTAAAAAGAAAAAAAAAGAGAGAAACGGTCAGAGACAGAGTGGCGGGGTTAGTGTAGGACTTCCTCCGTGCTCAGTGTGCCCTACTGATGTTCACTCCCACTCCCATGGGGGTTAGGGGAACTGGGCAGCCTGGTGGGTTGAGCAGCCTGGGTGGGCTAAGCCCCACTGTTTGGTTTCTTTGGGTGTGCCGCATGGTAGGCCATGGCAGTTTTTTCATGCACTTTTCTGTGCATTTAGGTACCCTCTACAGGATCATCGGTGCGCGCAAGTGTGTCCAGCAGTGAGGATGAATTATGTGCCCAGTTTGTTTTATGCGTGCATTCTCTTACCTATTGCTGTGCCTGTTAAGTGAACTAATAGTCTAATGGCACCAGTGGCTTTCCCTCTGTGTTGTCTGTCAAATTTGGGCATCTCAGCCTGGAATGCCCTCTAACTTGTGCCAGTGTTGCTTAGAAGCTCAGAGAGAACTATCTTCATCTGATTTTACTAAGCCTGGGTCCTCCCAGCCTGATGATGGCCTGGTTAAGGATATTTCAGTAGGGACGCCTGAACTTGGAACTCCCTAGTCTGTTTCCTAGGCAAGGGATGTCAGATTAGTGGGTTCCGCACAAATGCCTCCTGGGTTTGGCATGGATCCTTCTGCCTTTCCTTGGATAGAATTGTTTCAAGGATTACAAGCCTTTATTCAGGAACAGTCCTCAGCCCCGTCCAATCCAGTCAGGCCAGATCCTCAGGCGGTGGCCTCTCCATCTTCCGGTTCTATGTTTAAGTGCCGAAGTACACCTCAAGTGGCAGGTGTTTTGGACAGGAATCAGGATGGCACTGATGATGAGGCAGATCCTGACTCCTTAAAGGATGGGGAATTCCCCTCAGGGTCTGGAACCGTATTGGACTATGTTGTGGTTCTTTCATACGGATGAACTGCCGGCCCTAATTTCCCAGACATTGAAGATGTCTTAGAAGATGTCTTGGGAGTTCCTGGGGTTGTTTCCATGTCTGAACCAAAGAAAAATCCCATTTTGGTCTCTTTGCTTAAAGCCTCTTCTTCTTTCCCTATATGGAAGCCATACAAGAATTGATTGATTTTGAGTGGGACCCTTGCAGGCAAATTTTAAAGGGGGTCAGACCTTGGAAGACCTGTACCCCCTGGGTCCAGTAGCGAGAGAGCATCTGTGTTTTCTAAAATGGGATGTGTTTGTCTGTGCCGTATCTAAATGGATGACTATCCCCGTGGAGGGAGGAGCGGCCTTGAAGGATATGCATGATAGAAAGATTGTGGCCATTCTTAAGCAGGCATTTGAAGCTGGGGCAATGACATTGCAGAAAGCTTCTTGTTGTTCCCTGGTGGCTCGATTTTGTTTGCTTCTTTCTCAGGAGGTTGGTGACTCTGGGGTGAATTTCAGGGCAGTTATGGAACCTGCAGCTGCCTTTTGAGTGGATGTGGGCTGCAATTTAGTCCACATTTCAGCCCGAGGAGTAGCTTCGGTAATAGCGGCCAGGCATCAGTTATGACTGAGAAATTGGTCAGCAGATGCAACCTCCAAAAGCTAATCTTACAAAATTTCTCTTTAAAGGCTCACTCTTGTTTGGGACCGAATTGGAGAAGCTGGCTAGTAAGTCAGACGAATCTCTGGTTCCTCGGTTGCCAGAAGATAAGAAGCAGTTACCATGCCTCTTAGGTGTGAGGGGTCATCTCAGGGGTTCCAAGCGGTTTTGTCCTTACAGAGGGGCAAACTTTCAGAGGATTTGGTTTTTTGCTAAGTCTCAGTCTTTTCATCCCAGACAGCCCAAGCGAGGCGCGAGCTTGGGTAGTGGATCCTCCTGAGTCTCCCAATGAAGTTTTTGCCGTCCCACCCACGGGAACAGGGGATACCTCTCTCTCTCTCTTTTATCAGAGGTGGGGCAAGATCATATTGGATCAGTGGGTCCTGGAGGTGATAAGAGAAGGATATCCACTGGAGTTTTGCAGTGTTCCTTGGGACTTGTTCTTGGTGTCTCCCTGCCATTCCCCACAGACGAGGCAGGCAGTGGAGTGTACATTATCAAGGCTCCTCAGTCTGAGGGTTGTTGTTCCAGTACCCATGTCTCAAGAAAATATGGGGTGATATTCCATTTATTTCATTGTGCCCAAGAAAAAGGGCTCCTTTCGTCCCATTCTGGATCTCAAAGGGGTCAACCGTCATTTGCGGGTGACTCATTTCTGCATGGAAACTTTGTGCTCAGTGATATTGGCTATGCAATCGGAAGAATTTCTGACCTCCTTTGATCTGTCCGAGGAGTACCGCCATATTCCCATCCCACCAATGTTTTCTGCATTTCATGGGATTGGGATGCCATCATTTTCGGGCATTGTTCTTTGGTCTGCCACTGCTCCCAGGACCTTTTCCAAGGTTATGGTGGTGGTGATGGCAGGTTTGAGGAAGAATGGGATCCTAGTACACCTGTATTTGGACGACTGATTGATTCAGGCCAAGTCTCTGGAAGAGAGTCACCTGGTGATCCACAAGGTGATTTCCTTGTTGCAGGAGCTCGGTTGGGTGGTGAACCTGACCAAGAGCAATCTTCAGTCATCTCAGTCATTGGAGTATCTGGATGTTCAGTTCAACATGAAGCAGGACAAAGTTTTTCTGCCAGAAGCCCATATTCAGAAATTGATGTCACAGGTGCATCTCTTGGTAAACACTATACACCCGACAGTGTGGTCCTATCTACAGGTACTCGGTTTGATGGCGGCGACCCTCCATGTTGTGCCGTAGGTGAGGGTGCATCTGCATCCTCTTCTGCGCTCCCTACTGTCTTAGTGGAACCCGCAGTCTCAAGAATATTTGGTTTGGCTCCACCTGCTGAAAGAAGTCTACTCTCACCTCCAGTGGTGGTTGCAAGTGGATCATCTAAGAAAGGGAGTTTCCCTGGCTTCACCAAATGGTTAGTACTCAAGACAGATGCAAGTTTCCAGGGTTGGGGAGCTCACTGTCAGGAACTAATGGCACAAAGGTGCTGGAATACAGAATAATCTCTCTGGAGCATCAATCGACTGGAAGCATGGGCAGTGTGAAGATCAAGGAGTGCTTCCTCGTTCAGTTAAGATCCTGCTCATTTTGGAATTTTTGCAAAATGGATTGAATAAAGGGTTCATTCAGATGTGGCCTGTTTCTTGAGAGGAGTGAAACAACTTTGTCCTCGTTTGTGGTTACTAGTTCCTTTGTGGAGTCTTAATCTGGTGTTGGATTTCATGGCGGGCCCTAGTTTTTTACCATTATGTAGTCTTTGCTTGTGGTTACTGACTTGAAAAAAGTGTTTCTGGTGACGATATGTATTGTACGTTGAATTTCCAAGCTGCAGGTTTTGTCTTGCCGGGAGCCGTTCCTTCGGGTGACTCCAGGAGTAATACAGCTGTGTACTGTTCCTTCCTTCTTGCCTAAAATGGTCTCAGATTTTCACTTGAATCAGTCCATTTCCTTACCATCCTTGGATAAGGAAAGAGATACAGAGGAATACCACCTGTTGCGTTCCTTGGATGTCAAGAGATATATCATGAGGTATCTGGAGGTTTCTAAACCTTTCTGAAAGTCATATCACCTGTTCTTCCTTCATGGTGGAGGAAAACAGGGTTTACCAGCTTTGCGGGCTACAATAGTTTGCTGGATTAAGGAGGTGGTCATGGCTGTGTATGTGGCTGTTGAAAACCTGTTGCCTACTCATATTAGGGCTCATTCCACTAGGGCTCAGCAGTGTCATGGGCAGCGGTTTGATTGTTGTCTTCCATTGACATTTGCCAAGCTGCGATGTGGTCCTCCTTAAACACTTTTTCCAGGTATTATCATCTGGAGATGCAGACCCAGATGACACAGCCTTTGTATGTGTGGTTTTGACTGGACCGTGGGCAGCCTCCTGCCCTGTTCAGGAGTAACTTGGGTACATCTCACTGGTTCTGGATTCATCTGTCTGGATGGTAAGAAATAAGAAATTACTACTTATCTGATAATTTCCTTTTCTTTAGGACAGACAGATGAATCTAGCTTCCTGCATTTGATTGCCAAATGATTGTGCTATGGTCCTCCTGCATGGCTATGTGTTTCCAGGGATTACTGGTAAGTGTTAATCCAGTCCCTAGACTAGTATTAATTAGGGATGTGAATCATTTTTTAACGATTTAAATTATCGTCCGATAATTTTAAAATCGTCATTAATCGGTAAGGGACTCGATACAATAGGAATTCCCTCGATTTATCGTGAAAAATCGTTAAATCGAGTACGGGAATTATTTGGGGAGAGGGCGGGAAAACCGGCACACCAAAACAACCCCTAAACCCACCCCGACCCTTTAAAACCAATGCTTTACCCTCCCCCACCCTCCCGAACCCCCCCAAAATGTTAAACTACCTGGTGGTCCAGTGGTGGGGGGGGGGGTGTCCCGGCGCGATCTCCCGCTCTCGGGCCATCAGCGCCATTTTGGCTACCACTGATAAAAATGGCGCCGATGGCCCGATAAAAAAAACCCACCCCGACCCTATACAAATTACCCCTTTGCTTCTCCCACCCTCCCCGACCCCCCCCCCCCCCCCCAAAACCTTTTACATGTACCTGGTGGTCTAGCGGGAGGTCTGGGAGCCATCCCTTCAATCATACCCTCGGTGCTGGTGCCGGTGCTGGACTGGTTTCAAAATGGCGCCGATCGCCTTTGCCTTCACTATGTCACAGGGAGCGACCATCGCTCCCTGTGACAAAGCAAGGGCAAAGGCGATCGACTGCCAGTATGGCGCCGACAGCCTTTGCCCTCACTTTGTCACAGGGAGCGACCGTCGCTCCCTGTGACAAAGTGAGGGCAAAGGCTGTCCAAAGGCGATCGACTGCCAGTATGGCGTCGATCGCCTTTGCCCTCACTATGTCACAGGGAGCGACGGTCGCTCCCTGTGACATAGTGAGGGCAAAGGCGATCGGTGCCATTTTGAAACCAGTCCAGCACCGAGGGTATGATTGAAGGGATGGCTCCCGGACCCCCCGCTAGACCACCAGGTACATGTAAAATATTTTTTGGGGGGGTCGGGAGGGTGGGAGAAGCAAAGGGGTAATTTGTAAAGGGTCGGGGTGGGTTTTTTTTTTATCGGGCCATCGGCGCCATTTTTATCAGTGGTAGCCAAAATGGCGCCGATGGCCCGAGAGCGGGAGATCGCGCCGGGCCCCCCCCCCCCACTGGACCACCAGGTAATTTAACATTTTGGGGGGGGGTTCGGGAGGGTGGGAGAGCAAAGGGGTCATTTGTAAAGGGTCGGGTGGGGTTTTTTTTATCTGCTCAGGCCTCACTAAAAAATTAACGATGTGAATTGGAATCGGAACCGATTCCAATTCACATCTCTAACGATCTGATTTTTTTCTCTGAACCTGATCGTTAAAACGATCGGGCACACGATTCACATCTCTAGTATTAATACATTTTTTTGTCTGAGTTCTGTGTTTTTTGTTGTTGAATGCAGAATTGGTTGTGTATTTTTAATCACGTTTTTTGCTAGTCTGTCCATAGTTGCTTTTGAAGAGAATACTGGCAGGCTGATGTCACTGCAGGAGTATATATACTGTGATGTCATTTTGCTCTGTCTCCATCTGCTGGCAGAGGTGCATAACCCACTGGTTCTGGATTCATCTGTCTGTCCTAAAGAAAAGAAAATAATCAGGTAAGTAGTAATTTCCCATTGTCTGGGAGATTGAAAGAAAGGTCTTACTGGATTTGCTGTGAATCTGAAAGCTACACGCTTTCTACAGTAACTGAAGATACTTTTTGGAGCACAATTTGGATATGAACAGTGGTTTGTTTTTTTTGAAGTGCTTGTGTGTGTCCTGTACCCAGTTTGGTCTTGTAGTGTAGCTGTCCACAGGCCAAGACCCAATTGAGATTTATTTTCTCACTTTGGAAGAGTTACTCCAGGCTCTCCGAAGCACAGACGGTGATCCCCAATGGACAGGGGGTTACACACATTTTCGAGATTCCACATCATGTAGATAAAAATTGTAACCTGCAATAATTTTTTGTATCAAGGAACAGCTTATCTCAGTGTGCTACGCAATAGCATGTCGCATACCCACACCAGGAGATATGCGCACAAGTTGGACCGATATGCACAGAATGGATTTTAAAAGCCTCCCGAGTAAGCATGTATCTCCCGCTATGCACACATGTGAAAGTATCAAAAAAGTGGTGGAGCTTAGACGTGTAGGGGAGGCCAATAGATGTGCACGTATATAATTAAGCATGCAAGCATGAGTCTGGGTCCCCTACTTTGTAATTTAACAACTGCTATGGATGGCATGCAGGATATAAAAGCTAACGGGGGAAAGGAAGACAAAAAAAGTAGGGTGGTTTGAAAGTATTATCCCTAGCCTGGGAAAACTGATGAAACTGGCAATGGCGTTGGCATGCAAAAGTAACCTTCAGAGTGCAGTGTGTCCTATGCACCCCAAAAAAATATAAAAAATAAACATTTACCATTTTCACCTTCTTGTTTACTCTCAACCCACCACACCCACTTTCAGCCCAGAACAAATCCACGTTACTCCCTATCCCAACCTTAAAATCTCCCCACTTATGTGGCAGAAGCAGGATTTGTGCACACATTTCAAATAGGGCACACATGTAGGCTCTTTCAGCCTATTTGATACCATACGTGCATGTAATAAAATGGCCGCAACCATTATAACATAGGCGCATATATGCATGCTTGGTATCTAATAGACAGAAAGCGCCTTCATGTGCATCCTATTTGAAATGTGCATGCACATGTGCGCACAAATCCTGACTCCATCTCGTAACTGGACCAGAGAGGCAGCCAGAATCCCAATACTGGTACACTTCCCCCTAACATTGAATATTTTGGAAGACAGGGCAGGTAAGAAAAGGTATTTTATTTGGCAAAGCTGGGCTGTGTAGGTGTGTGTGTGAGAAAAAACCCTTGTTTTTTGCGATATTAGCCGCCATTATAGCCACAACCCGCGATAATGATGGCTATCCCGTGATAAAACCTTTTTTCTCCTCGGCTGCACCAAAAAAAGGTGTTATTTCTGATGTAAAATCCCGCGTTAGTGTGCATTAAATTTTCACGACATGCGGTAGGAGACCTTCATTTGTATAAAAAGCTAGCTTTTGCATACTCATTATCAAATTTGCATACAAACATGCGACGGGATACAGATCACACCTGTGTTGTTTGGTTAGGGGGCACAGTGGGCAGTGTAAGGGTTTTGGGGACACAGGTGGGGTGTGTTGGGTTGGGAGTATTAAAGATTTTTGTTAGTAGGTTGGGTGTTCAGCTGCTTAGGGTTCATAATGGGTGGAATTAGGGGCATGGTGGCCAAAGTGGGGGTGATTTGAAGGGTGTGGGGTGGTTTGAAAGGTGAAGGACTCCTGGACAAAGGTTGCAAGAAGTGCAGAGCGTCCATACTCAGACTCCCTTGGTGATGGGGACATAGACTCAGCTGCCTAGGTATGGGATGCTGAAATCAGGGCCTAGGGTGCGGGATGGGTGAGCAGAGTCAAGGGGTCCAGAATCGGTGAGTCCCCAAATTGGGAAATCCATATCCAGAGGTTTCTAACTTAGGCTTCACAGGTCTGTGGTAGCTGATTTCAAGACTTCCATTTCATTAAAATGTTACTTCATCTTAGGGCCTGAAGTAAGGTTTCAGCATTAAAACAGAAGTAAAAAGGTGGGCGTTGCAAGTAATTGCATATGTAGCTCATTAGCATGCAAAAGGCCTCTGTTAGGGAAATGGCTCTTGGGATGGCCCCCGCGAGCCACTGTATCCACCCAGATGAGAGAAATCCAGGATGCCATCTGCACACTCCTGCAACTGAGATGCCACCACCTCCTCAGCGCTGCAGGGATGGCCCCACACTCCACCATGCTGCTCCTGTCTCAGAATCTCCTTAGGCGCATACACGCACATATGCACACATTATATGTGCTCCATGGTGGAAAATGCTGAGTGGCGCTCTCCGATGAAGTAAGGCCAACTGGTCTATTTAAGCCAGAACCTCACAGTATTACCTCGCCTCAGCAACCGATATGTTGCCTAGCGTTCCTGATTCCTATGTTCATGTTCCTTGTCCAACCTTACCTCGCCCAGCCTTGCCTTCCTGCCCTGCCTTCCAATCTGGTCTTGTCCAGCCTTGAATTCTCCAGCTTTCCTTGTCCAGTCCACCTTGTCCTACCTCACTTTATCTTTTCTGTTTTGTCCAGTGTCTTCAGTGTGTTTTTATCCACCCTTGGCCTAACTCTCCGGATCTCGACCTCTTGCCTGGGCCTGCCCATGATTGGCTGCTGCCTGAATCTGACCCCTTACCTGGACCTGACCACTCTTGCTAGTTGTCTTCCCGACCTTGGCCTGTCTCTGACTCCATTAGTCTGCTGCCTGCCCTGACCCCTGTGTGCTTTTGGACTTTAGGTATCTTCACCACCCTGGGGGTCCTGCCTATATCCTGCCGGTCACCAGAACCCAAGGGCCCAAACTCGGAGGAGGCGGCTGGTAAAGGTGAAGCTCCAGACTGTCCTGCTACAGGGCACATTCACCAGCTGAAGGCATAGGCCTCATGGGTACGCCCTCAAGGCTGCGTAAACTATGCTTAAGCACAGAAGGCTTACATACCCATTACCCTTCACAGCCTCATTCTTTATGCATTTTTCCCATAGACACAATGGTAGAAAAGCCTTAGTAAATCAGGCTAAAAGTTTGTTAAAATTAACTCACATTTTAACTTCCAGTTTTATGCACTAAATTCTTTATTACTTTGAAAGTAATTTTAGTGTACAAAAATATGCTCTTCAATAGCCCAGCCCACTTTATTATATTTGGCCCTTTGAATGCCATCCTTCCTCAGACCCCAGCATAGCACTGAAAGTACCTTGTATGGTAACTCTAAGTTCTTTCTAGTTGTGGCAAGTAGAAGAAGCTGCAAAATGTAGTGGGACTCTTGGTACAGGATAGCACTGTATCACAGTTCTTATTTATTTTATTTTATTCCACTGATATGCATTTCCATGAAAGGCACAAAGTGGATTCAATTTAAAACAATAAAAGTAAAGATATACAGTAAAAATATATAACATGAAAACGAAACTGAGATTCCCCCTAAAATGGGGAGCTCAAAATAAAAGTAATTAACTAAATGTATGGATAAATAAATCAGGCTTTGTTTTCTTCCTGAAAGATAAAAGACCTTTTCAAGATGCAACTTCTTTCTTGTTTACCACGGGGATAGCTAGGGAAAGGAAAGGAAAGGTTATCTTCCAGAGCTGCTATTACTGGGGCATTTGGCTATAACTTCTGAAAGAAGCAGAATGTGATCAAATCAATTCCCCAATCCTTACAGGAAATGTGTTAGGTGTCACAGTGTTCCCTCTAATTGTTTCCCAGGCATATGTGAGTGTGTTCTACTGTTAGCCAGTGGCAGAGATGGGATTGGCATTATCTGGAAATATTTTGAGTTGCATCCTAAGATTACAGTTGATTAACAAGGTGGCATGGGAATGTGTATCAACTTTCTCTATTTCATCACTCTAACCCCTCCCTCACCCCTGGCTAATACACACACACAGAGACACACACAGACACACACACACACACACACACACACACAGACACACACACACACACAGACACACACACACAGACACACACACACACAGACAGACACACACACACAGACAAACACACAGACACACATACAGACACACACACACACACAGTCTCTTTCAGCTCCCTGACTTGTGCGCCCCAATGCCTCTCCTTCCTCTTTCCGCAGTCTGTCCTCAGGGTAAGTTCCAAGTGATGGGATCATACATGGCTGCTGGCTGAGCAGTGTTTATATTCCAATCACTCCCCTCCTGTTTCTCCCCACTGGCTGCCTGTTGACACGTGAGTGGAGGGAATGAAGCTGGAGCTGGCACATCAGAGCAGAAAACAATGTTTCTGCTCCCTTTTCAGTCCCTCTCCACCAGTGTCTCCTCGCATGCTGCTTTCAGTATCTGCCCCAGACTCCCCCCCCCCCCCCCGCCCCTTCCCCTAGTGGAGGTCACGGGGATGGGGGTGAAGCTGGCGCAGACACTGTAGAGGAGAAAACAATCGCTCTGCTCCAATCCCCTTGCCCTTCTACTCCTGTACACTGTCTGAAAAAGCAGCGCCCCAGGTACTGAATGGGGACCGGATGGTGCTTTCAGTATTTGCCAGTGTGTAAATCTGGGCCTGTCTACATGCCACCTGTTGACACTTTGCTTAGGAGACACTGGTTCAGTATGAACTGAACAGAAAGAGTGCCACTCCCCTTCACAAACACAATATTTCTTTTCAGAAATATTTCCTAAAAACTACCCAGATGATGGCAGAAAAAGGACCGGACAGCCCCCCCCCCCCCCCCCCCCCCATTCTGCTCACTGTCAGCATGAGAAGTGCACTGCGCTCCATTTTATTTTACAAACGAAGCTTAACTTTCCTACACTTGGCTCTTTTCCCAGGGGACAACAGAGGTCGGTTCTAATCTCCATCTTTCGAGGTAATGAACCTTTATCATCTGTCCAAAGTGGCTCCTTTCTTCACCATCACCAGTGATAACATTCAGCATCTTTACCTGAGGAGACATAAAGTTCCCTATTGTCAAACTGATGAAGAGATGTGGCAGGCTGTATGTTAGCCTTTTCTGCATCCTTCAGCGTGACTAATGTTCATTTTCTGTCCGGCTGTCACAAATCTTTGGATATGTCTGTTAACATAAGAATAAAGGCTCCTGTTTTCGCACACTTATGACTCGCGTCCTGACTTGCTCTTCTCGTCCTGAAAAATCTGTCCAGGGGTGCAATACTGCTCTGGGTATAAAATCCAAGTAAACAAGCTTGTGTCTCATACAGGAGGCTATTGTTTCGCGTCTGTTGTTTAATTTTGATACGTGCTTCTGCACTAAGCCTTTTGTCTGGTGCCTTTCTCCTATTCATGCTTACACTTTGTCCCATTCTCCTTTTGTATTCTAATATCATACACCCCGTGCCCGGTGTATACAAGAGACGAGGATGTTTGCCATAGCTGCACTCCCACTAAAAAGCCACCTCCAGCCGGCTTTTTCCCCAAGCTTGACTAAAATGCACTGACTCGCTCCTTCAACAGAGATCCCTAAGTTTCTTACGCATTCCTGAATCCGGGGTTTTTACAATGCTTTTTAACTAAATGTATTTCTTTTGAGGATCCCATGCCTTCCCAGTTGCTATGTGGTGATTGAAAAATGTTTCTTAATTTCTGGCTAAAAATAGGCTGACAGAGGGGAATGTGGGCTAGGCATGAGAGCCTGTGCAAAGTCAGTTGCTATGGCAACCCACCAACCATTTAGCAGCGTTGCCAGCCAAGAATGCGATAACTTTGGAATGGTATGTAAATAAGAGGGCTTCTTATTATGGATGACGATAACACCCGTAAGCCCAGTCACCCAAAATTGGTATAAGGTAGGAGAATAATAGTTTATGGTCCATGAGAGATAGTGAGAGTGTGTGGCAGCGGGTATGAGACACTGAGTTTGCGTATTTGAGTTTGTCTGCATGTGAGTACATGAGAGAGACAGAGAGAGCATTTGTGTGTGCAAGTGCATTCAACAATATATGCAAGCATCATTGCATGAGATACTGACCGTACAAGAGCATATACAGTGACTGCCTGAGCGTGGGAGTGTATGGCATGGTGACCGAATAAGAGTATAGGTAGGCATTATATGAGGGTACGAGAATATGAGACAGGGACTACAGAAGAGTATGAAATGGACTTGTTTCACCCTGGCCTTTTTGGGCTCCGAAGGGCAAATATTTGGCAATATTCAAGTGTTGCCAAATTTAACTTGTAGTTAGAAAACATGCAAGGTGTTCCAAAACATATTCAGCACAGCTCAAAAAGATTATTTCAGGGTGCGGAAGAGGAAGAGCCACCATAGATAATTAATGCTCTTTTTTCCACCCACAGACTGGCCCACAAGGAGTTATTTACCCACACAGACCATTTATGTTTGCCTCCTGGGATACAGGAGGCAAACCCCTTAACCCCTGCCTTTTCTCCAGAATGTCTTTCTGCCACAGCCAGGCACGTTCTCCTTTTTAGTCTATGGTCTCCTATTTCTGTTACAAAGGGAAAAAAAGTAACAAAATCTGCTGTTCTCTGAAAACCAGTAGCCACATTTGTTTATGGCCAAAGTTGCTTTAGAAAAGAAAAAAAAAAAAAAAGACAGTACCACTTTCTCTGTGACATCTAGCCAGACCCTCCATTCTACACAAGTATCTTAATACTCTCCCTCCCTCCCAGTCTGACTTTATCTTCCCATTTATTTTATTTATTTATTCAATTTATATTCCTCCTTTCAGACGCTTCAAAGCGGATAACATGCTCTTGCACATACACACACTATTAGCACGTAGATTGTTTCACATACAAGCGCGCTGTTGCACTTACAGCCGTTCAGATGCATTCAGGATCATGCGCGTCCTTAACCATTTTCTATTATTTACCCTCTCATCATCTGCTCTCTTCTAAACTCTCTTTGCTGGTTTCAGCCCTGTACGAACCAAGCTCCCTCCTGCTTTTGAGCTTTTATTCTCTTTGCGACATTTCTACAGAATAACCTCCCTGCTGATCTCAAAATACCTCCTTTCTATCCCTCGTTCAATCTAAGCTAAACGCTGACATTTTCTGCTTTGCATTTGGATAATTCATCCACCGGTACTTGGTTTGTATGATAGCTATTGTTACCGCTCCAGCTGCGAGGCATCCTGAACAAAGGTGCCACAGGAGCATTGTAACAAATAAATAAGCAAAATACATTCCATGCATTTTACCTGTTTGTACTGTTTTAACTTTCTTTTTATTTGCACTTAGAATTTTTATGCATACATCTTAAGACAGACAGAAATAAACAGTGCAAGGGCGAAAGAAAGAGAAAAAAAAATACAGTGAGCCCACAAAACAGAGAAAGAATCTAAATCACAGTAAAAACAGGAGTGAAAAATTGCAGACCATAAAAATACCTAATGACCTTACTTAAGTATTAACAGACCATAATCTAATTGTGAATATAAGAGCTAAATAACTTCACCTCCTCCCAAAGACTACAAACACTCAAGCCAACTGCCACGAATACTAACAAAGAATAAAGAAGGCATTATTCACTGGGGTGGAGGGAGAGTTGATCATATCTCTCATAAAGGATTCCAGTTGCACTCCCGCTGAGTAAAATGGGAGCAGCACCAGGACTGGCTGAATCTTTCCCTGTTGACCTGAAGTCATCTGGCAATCCTATTCTGTACCCAAGTGCACTGCCAGCTTTTCAAACTGGTTCTTGGAGGAGAAGTCCATTACCTGCTATTAAGTTCACTTAATAATTTTCACTGAAATCGTCACTGAATCGTCACTGAAATCGTCGGTGCAGTGTGCTGCGTGTTGTGATCAGAGTGGTGGACCCTTGGTTCGATGATGATCGATTAGACCACCGTCAGTAGGCGAGGCTGATCCTCGGGGTTGCAGATGGAAAAGAAGATCTGGACGCAGGCGCCTCCTGCTGGTCGTGTAATCCAGATGCTGGCGCCTCCAGCAGGTCGAGGAACAAACCCCGAGAATCTCTTGAAGAAGTCCAATCCAGAAGTCGTGAGCCAGAGAGATCCGCAGCCAGTCCAGGGGTCAAGAGCCAGAGAGGTCCGCAGCCAGTCCAAGGGTCGAAAGCCAGAGAGGTCCGCAGCCAGTCCAAGGGTCGAAAGCCAGAGAGGTCCGCAGCCAGTCCAGGGTTCAAGAGCCAGAGAAGTCCGCAGCCAGTCCAGGAGTCAAGAGCCAGAGAAGGTACGTCGACAAGCCAGGAATCAAAGAACCAGAGGGAACGTCAGCCGGACCAGGAATCAACTTGAGAAGACAAACAGGAACCAGGAACAGAACAACGCAGGAGCCAAGAAGACAAGGCAAGGTCTGGAGGTCCAGACCTTGCTTAAATAGTCCCCAGCCAATAGGGATCCGCAGGAAGGAACCAACTCACTTCCTGTGAGTGTTCCTTTAATTGTAGGGCCAGAGCCGCCCGCGCGGCCCTAGCTGAAGTCAGGGGGCGGAGCTAAGCCGCGCGGGGAGAGAGAGCGTGGCCATCTTGAATCGGCAGCGAAAACAGCCGCTGAGGAGCCCCGATGAGCAGCCTAGTGCCGGCGGTCCGACCGGCCCCTGGGGATGGCGGTAAGTGCCGTTCGTGGCTTGCCACGGCCGGCCTTTATAACACTGCGGCAGTCAAAAAAGCAAACAGAATGTAGGGAATTATTAGAAAAGGAATGGTGAATAAAACGGAAAATGTCATAATGCCTCTGTATCGCTCCATGGTGAGACCGCACCTTGAATACTGTGTACAATTCTGGTCGCCACATCTCAAAAAAGATATAATTGCGATGGAGAAGGTACAGAGAAGGGCTACCAAAATGATAAGGGGAATGGAACAACTCCCCTATGAGGAAAGACTAAGAGGTTAGGACTTTTCAGCTTGGAGAAGAGACGACTGAGGGGGGATATGATAGAGGTGTTTAAAATCATGAGAGGTCTAGAACGGGTAGATGTGAATCGGTTATTTACTCTTTCGGATAGTAGAAAGACTAGGGGGCACTCCATGAAGTTAGCATGGGGCACATTTAAAACTAATCGGAGAAAGTTCTTTTTTACTCAACGCACAATTAAACTCTGGAATTTGTTGCCAGAGAATGTGGTTAGTGCAGTTAGTATAGCTGTGTTTAAAAAAGGATTGGATAAGTTCTTGGAGGAGAAGTCCATTACCTGCTATTAAGTTCACTTAGAGAATAGCCACTGCCATTAGTAATGGTTACATGGAATAGATTTAGTTTTTGGGTACTTGCCAGGTTCTTATGGCCTGGATTGGCCACTGTTGAAAACAGGATGCTGGGCTTGATGGACCCTTGGTCTGACCCAGTATGGCATTTTCTTATGTTCTTATTAGAGATGATGACCCTCAGGTCTCTCTTTTTTGTTTAACTGCTAGTTTTTCATCTCCAAAAAGGAATTTGGCCTTTTAGATTTCTGCATCCCAAATGCATAATTTTGCTGCTTTTTTTTTTTTTGGGGGGGGGGGGGAATTAAAATGTAGTTGCCAACCTTTGAACATTCTCCTAAGTTGTTTTTTTTTGTCTGGTGAGTTCCTCTCATTCCTTCGGTCTTCCATTTCAATCAGAGTCAGCCTCTATTGAGCTGTAGTCACCATGAACTTTCATTCACAACTACCTGGTTTTTTTCCCTACTTTTAATTAAATCTCCCTACCTAACTCAGCCTAGTCGTCGGCCAGGGGCAACATACAGTGGACCAATCTGGAACTGAGCCAACGTGGACACTAATTCTGTGCACTAGTGGGGAAATTTGAAAAGGCCTGCAGGGCTTGCTGGCCTGTGGACCTACAAACTAATTTTCAAAGGGAGGTACCCCCTAAGTCCCGCAGGGTTTCCCTGTGAAAATAGGGTTGGCAGCACACAGCAGGTATTTAGTACCTGAGTGCATTTATGTGTTTATTTAAAAGAATTTCTAGACTGCCTCCCCGGATCAAAAGGAATACCTGAAGCAATGTACAACAATACAAGTTCCAAACATCATAAGGCCGTATGGAAGATTCATGCACACTTTCCTTGTCTGCATTTGCATCTGCAAAATATGTCCTGTGTGTACTCTCCCCTCTCGTCACCTAATCCCTCTCCATTTTTTGCCATAAACAGCATGGGTACTTTTACTCACACTGAGGGGGAAGGCAATTTTCATTATTGTTCACCCATGTAAAAAGGTTTGAAAATTACCCTATCTGTGTCATAGTTGAGTGAGAGATCAGACTCCTCTCCAGAGGCTCTGAATTCTACTACTTCTGCAGTGTCCTCAGCCCTAGCTGGCCCAGAAAGCAGAAGCCTGGCCCAGGCATCAAATGCAGGTCCTCTGCATGACCCAATGGCATGGACAGCACTTGCCACTCAGCCACTGAGTCGGCTCTTTCCCTTCACCTGTCTGGACTCTATTGACCACTACTCCCCGATTCCTGTTGCACAACCAGTTTCTCGCTCCATTTTATACTTTTCTTCCAATTCTGACTAGCTAGATTTGCTCACTAGTCTTCTATGTGGAACAGTGTCAAGGGCTTTAAGGAAATCTAGAGAGACCACATCAACTGTACCCCTGATCTACTACTTTGGTCACTGCATCAAAGTGTGCTTGGCAAGATTTGCTCCTTATGAAACCATGATGATTATGATCCTGAGGCCCAGTGGCTTCAAGGTATTGCACTATTCAGTCCTTCAGTAATATTTCCATTATCTTGCCCACTACTGACATTAAACCCTCTGTGGTGGGGTACTATATCTGCACTTCTTCAGTCTCACATCATCTCTCCTGTTTTAAGTGGTAAATTGAACAAAGCTGTGAGTGGTATAGTCAGCCTACTTTAGCTTCTTCTGTATTCTGGGATGGAGCTATCAGGTACCATAACCTTGTCCACTGTGCCGCACCTTACATTCTACTTCCTTAGTCCCTTATGCCCTTGTCATTTGCCTTTGGTCTATCACTATCTTCTACTAGTGTGAATACTGAACAAAAATACTTGTTTAAGATAATTGCATTTTTCCCCCTCTTGTTTCTCCTGGTAATTTTTCCTGTCTACATTTCCTGAATGCTGTTCTTTCCATTCTTATTCTTCCTCCTAATTTTTTGGTGAACCATAATAGTCTCTTAAGTTTCTTCCCCTTGTCAATATGCCCAATATAAAAATGTGTTATTGCTATCTATAGATCCTGTACTCCTGATAGGGGTCCTTAATATAGTGATTCATTTCTTTTTTAAGTCAACTTTCTGAAGTCCAAGAGCCTCATTCTAGTATAGTTTTGGTTCTGATCCAGTATTTATGTTGACTCGCACAGTATGATGATCACTAGACTCCATGCTGTCCCTACCATCACCTCAGTGACAATGTCTCCTTTTCTCAGTGTAAGGATAGCTGAGTAAAATCTTTGTCAGCTGCAGCAGGAACCACACTGACTCCAGCCTTTCTTATTAATGTAATCTGCAAACAACATAACAGTAGACTGCCTACCTTTGCAATGCACTCACAGCACAAACTTCCCAGAGAGGGTCAGGAGCTCCTTCTTCTGGAGTTGCGGGGCTTCCTAATCCCAGCTGGGCTAACACCTTTATTCACCCTTCCAGCAGGATCCTGCCCACAGAGCTCTCACTCCCTTTAGGATTTAAGGTGGACCAGAGTCATTCGGATTTTCAAGTTATCCACAATTAAGTATTTGCAAATTTATTTCATACATATTTATTGTGGATATCCTGAAAATCAGACTGGCTGTAGGTTTTGGGACAGGATAGGTTTGAAAAGCCCTGCCATAGGTTTTTTTTCTAGGCCAGAGGAAGGCAACGCTGGCCCTCGAATGCAGCAAGCTAATTGGAGTTTTGGGATGTCAGCAATGAATATGCATAAGACTATAATCTGCATGCAGCATAAAAGTGTATTCAAATGCATCTCATGAAAACTCTGTATGGACATCTTGAAAACCTAACAGACATGCAGCACTCGAGGATCGGAGTTGCCTTCTCCTGTTTTATGCAACCCACAGCAGCTCAACTGCATCTTGCTTACTTTGCACCTCAATGGCTTTTATTTTGTCTCAGTGATGCAAGGGGATGGCCTGGTGTGTTCCACTGAGATGAGTCACCATATTTGGAGGAATTTCTTTTGTAAAACATGCCCAGGATAATGAACGTGGGATGGTGCTATCATGAGATAAGAACATAAGAAAGAACATAAGAAATTGCCATGCTGGGTCAGACCAAGGGTCCATCAAGCCCAGAATCCTGTTTCCAACAGAGGCCAAAACCAGGCCACAAGAACCTGGCAATTACCCAAACACTAAGAAGATCCCATGCTACTGATGCAATTAATAGCAGTGGCTATTCCCTAAGTAAACTTGATTAATAGCAGTTAATGGACTTCTCCTCCAAGAACTTATCCAAACCTTTTTTGAACCGAGCTACACTAACTGCATATATATATATATGTAACCAGATATATATTTCATTGCCTTTCACACAGTTCTGCAGAGATGAGATAAGAAAATGCTATACTGTGTCAGACCAAGGGTCCATCAAGCCCAGCATCTTGTTTCCAACAGTGGCCAATCCATAAGAGCATAATAAAATGCCATACTGGGTCAGACCAAGGGTCCATCAAGCCAGCATCCTGTTTCCAACAGTGGCCAATCCAGGCCATAAGAACCTGGCAAGTACCCAAAAACTAAGGGCCTAGGGGGCTTCTTTCAGGCAGTTGGGAAACATCCCAGACAGCCTGTTTCAGGGAGAGGGAGAGGGAGAGGGAGAGAGAGAGAGAGAGAGAGAGAGAGAGGAGGAGAGAGAGAGAGAGAGAGAGGAGAGAGAGAGAGAGAGAGAGAGAGAGAGAGAGAGAGAGAGAGAGAGAGAACCTTACTATAGTGCCTATGCCCTACATAGATATTTGAATCCCTATGGGAGGGCTACCTACTAACTCGGGGTGGGGATTAGGTATGAGCGTCGGGGGTTGGGGGCCACTTTCGCATTCCACATGAGACCTACGGACAGAACAGTGGTCTCTAGTGCAGATTTGCTGGCCGTCGGAGTGAGGACGCTCACTCCAAGAAGTGGTTTGGCCAACGTTCTCTCTACCTAGCTTGATGGACACTCTACCTGGGCAACAACATGCTAGGTGGAGAGAATGTTGGCCAAATCTCCTCTTGGAGTGAGCGTCCTCACTCCGACGGCCAGCAAATCTGCACTAGAGACCACTGTTCTGTCCGTAGGTCTCATGTGGAATGCGAAAGTGGCCCCCAACCCCCGACGCTCATACCTAATCCCCACCCCGAGTTAGTAGGTAGCCCTCCCATAGGGATTCAAATATCTATGTAGGGCATAGGCACTATAGTAAGGCGCTCTCTCTCTCGCTCTCTCTCCCCCGGGAGCCTGAAACAGGCTGTCTGGAATTATCGTGGATGGCGATAATCCTTTTCTGGCCCGTAGCGCAGTCCATAACGCGAAGTTGGAGTTGTAGTTATTAGCCGCGATAGCAGCCGCGCTAACACTGCGGCTGTTTCGCCGCACACGATACACAGGTTCCCGCTTTACATATGCTCCGCCCCAACTCCGCCCCCCTGAATACCAAATGACTAATTTGCATTCGCAAATCGCGTTAACAGCTGTTAACGCGATTTGCGAATTTATCGCACGCGGTAAAGTGCTTGGAAAATGAGGCCCTAAGTCTATTCCATGTAACCATTGCTAGTAATAGCAGTGGCTATTCTCTAAGTGAACTTAATAGCAGGTAATGGACTTCTCCTCCAAGAACTTATCCAATCCTTTTTTAAACACAGCTATACTAACTGCACTAACCACATCCTCTGTCAATAAATTCCAGAGTTTAATTGTGCGTTGAGTAAAAAAGAACTTTCTTTGATTAGTTTTAAATGTGCCACATGCTAACTTCATGGAGTGCCCCCTAATCTTTCTATTATCAGAAAGAGTAAATAACCGATTCCCATCTACCCGTTCTAGACCTCTCATGATTTTAAACACCTCTATCATATCCCCCCTCAGCCGTCTCTTCTCCAAGCTGAAAGGTCCTAACCTCTTTAGTCTTTCCTCATAGGGTAGCTGTTCCATTCCCCTTATCATTTTGGTAGCCCTTCTCTGTACCTTCTCCATCGCAATTATATCTTTTTTGAAGTGCGGCGATCAGAATTGTACACAGTATTCAAGGTGTGGTCTCACCATGAAGCGATACAGAGGCATTATGACATTTTCCGTTTTATTCACCATTCCCTTTCTAATAATTCCTAACATTCTGTTTGCTTTTTTGACAGCCGCAGCACACTGAACCGACAATTTCAATGTGTTATCCACTATGATGCCTCGATCTCTTTCTTGGGTGGTAGCACCTAATATGGAACCTAACATTGTGTAACTATAGCATGAGTTATTTTTCCCTATATGCATCACCTTGCACTTATCCACATTAAATTTCACCTGCCATTTTGATGCCCAATTTTCCAGTCTCACAAGGTCTTCCTGCAATTTATCACAATCTGCTTGTGATTTAACTACTCTGAACAATTTTGTATCATCTGCAAATTTGATTATCTCACTCGTCATATTTCTTTCCAGATTATTTATAAATATATTGAAAAGTAAGGGTCCCTGAGGCACTCCACTGCCTACTCCCTTCCACTGAGAAAATTGTCCATTTAATCCTACTCTCTGTTTCCTGTCTTTAAGCCAGTTTGCAATCCATGAAAGGACATCGCCACCTATCCCATGAAACAGTCTAACTTCAGTTAGTGAGCCAGAGTGACTCACTGCTCTCTTGATTATCAAATGTTGGTACCTAAACAAATCAAAATACACTACCTCAACACCTTTCCAAGGTGAGTAACTGAACTGAACTTTTCAACCTTTTTACTTAGGTATACACTGCTCCTAGCTTATTTCTAGCTTCTGGCTACTTTTTTTTTTTAAATATAAACACTCAGTTCCGCTTACTAGTTGCCTTACAGACTTTTAAAAATAAACACACTAACTACTGCTTACTAGCTGCCTTACTGACTGACCATTTAAAATTACAGTCTAATTTGTTTATTACTGACTATTAAAAGCACAAACACACAAACTCACTAAATAATATTCCCAAATAGTTAACTTTGCCCCAATACTTTTGAAAAAGACTATGTCCCAAGCAAAAACTTACTGATTCCTTTCAGCCACCAGCAAGGTGATCCTCTCCTCTCAGTGCTCCCATTTAATTGAAATTGATGAGTGGACATTTGGACAGAAATAGCTTAAAGACACTAAGACAGGAGAAAATAAAGGAGTCAATAGGGGAGGAAGGGAACATTGGCTTTGTGCACCATTTGCTTAAGGATGATATGCCAGGTTGAAGAAAAAAATTAAGACATCCAAGGCCTGATTTATCAAATGAGTCTCCAATAGCATATAATGGGAGAAAACTCGTCATCAGTCACAGTCTTAGTGGCAATATTATCACATTATCGCCGGCAGCAAGGTGGGAAATAACTATACTTTTTTCTGTGGCGCTATGGGGATGCTACGGCGGTGAAACCGCACCGCTTCCCATTATCCCTCCCACCCCTTTTTGTTTCGTGACTCATCATTCTGCTATAAATATAAATATAGCAGAATGATGAATCTAGGGGTGAGATTGAAAAGAGAGGAAATAATAATAATGTATAAGGAGTAAATAGGAAGAGGAATAAAGGAAAAAAGATCTTTTAACTTAGAAGGAAAAGGGATTTAAGGTGAGAACAAAAAAAGCACAGCAGATGTAATTCTAGGATTAAACATTTTCTTTAATGGGTATGGACAAAGTGTATCAGATTGCAAATCACTGGGAAGAGAGGTGATCAAGTTTTGCCTGCTTTTCCTAGGGTTTGTGACTCGTACGGGAACAGAGAGATTGGTAAGTAGTTACAAAATTAGAATTGATCGAGGACTTTTTTTCTCGAGTAAGAAAATTAT
The DNA here is from genome assembly GCF_901001135.1 of Rhinatrema bivittatum. Taxonomy (NCBI): domain Eukaryota; kingdom Metazoa; phylum Chordata; class Amphibia; order Gymnophiona; family Rhinatrematidae; genus Rhinatrema; species Rhinatrema bivittatum. Next base: position 448,296,055 of record NC_042616.1, read on the forward strand.
AATAGCTTGCTTGAAAAAAACTAGAAAGGCATCAGATGGTAGAAGATTGTTAAGTAGGTGTGAAACAATTATAATCAATGTGACTCCCCCCCCCCCCCCCCCCCTGTATTTTACCCTTGCTGAGCAGAACTGAGTTTCTGGGCAGTTTAGAATTAAAGTGAGTCAGGAAAGAGTATCATTTGGAGACCTGCCCTATTACAAAGCTAGAATACAGAGAGAATACAAAACCAGACACATGGTGCCCAATATTCAGAGCTGTTCAGATAAGTAACTTAGCCAGATATAACTTACCTGGTTAAGTTACAAGGGATATTCAGTGGCACGACTATGCTGGTAAAAATCCATGTGCAATTCACTACTTAGCTGGATAGGTTATTTTTATGGCAGGTCTAACTTATCTAGTTGTAATGGCTGGGGAGTGTTTAAGGTTGCTAGATCGCTCTTTCTTAATTTTCATGATGCAAACAGAAAATATCTTCATACTGTACTTAACTGATTCTCACATTTATTGTCCCAGTAAATTCAGTATATATATATATATAATAATCTAAGACTAATAAAAACTGCAACGCACATAAGAATAAGGTATAATGTAAACAAGGGAAAAGTACAAATGTAATAGACGATAAGTATAAGGCAGATTTTAAAAACCTTGTGCATGCAAAAATGGCCAGATACACTTGTAGGTGGGCCGCATGGGAGTTATGCGAATTTTAAATAGCAGGGAAGGGTGTACATACATTGATGTACGTATGCCCAGAAAAAGTGGGTGGGAAAAGATGCAGGGCATGGGCATTCCAGTACTAATGCATGCACATTACTTTGTTACAGCTCCTATTTAGACACAGGAATCTGTGAACATTGGAGGGGAGAGAAAAAGAGATTCTCTTTATAGGGCTCAGCCTGACACTCAATATATGGACCATTGTAAGGGGGTACTTTGATTTGGGGTGAGTTTTCAGGAGGTGGCTTGGGATTAGGTGGGGTGGTGTTACAGACACATTCAGAGATATCCATTGTAAAATTGATCTCATTAAAGAATTTTAGACCTTATAAGTGATGAAAAGGTGTTGATTTGTACAATGCAGTTAGCATTGTACAAACCAACACCCCACCTCCCGAAAACTCACCCCAATCAAAGTGCCCCCTTTCAATGGTCCATATATTGAGTGTCAGGCTGAGCCCTATAAAGAGTCTTTCTCTCTCTCTCTCTCTCTCTCTCTCCCCCTCCCTCCCTCCCTCCTGATGTCCACCAAATTCCTGTGCCTAACAAGGAACTGTGGCACTATGAAATAGCATGTATTTTTGTGTGAAATACACACTCATGCAGCCCTTAAAATCTACCTTTATATATGTATAAAACAGGTAAATCAAAACCAGAGAATATATTTATAATGTGAAAACAAATCTGCTTACTTCCCTGAGATCGTCCCATGAAACTCAGCCGTAGAACAAGAATTCCAGGGACTCAGCACTGGGTTTGGCATGCCCATTACTGCCAATACAAAGGCATTTGTCTTGTGAGGTGGTTTATATAGATTATCTCATTCTTTGTCTGATTTTTCCCACTAGTGCTCAGTCATAAATCATGCTGTATACCCTTTCCTCTCCCACGTATTCCAGCTCTACGGCAGAGGAGCCCTACCAGGTGCTGGCTCAAAAAGGTCAGTGGAATGTGACCTATAGGTTTCCTGAGGACCTCAGAGACTCACCACTAGCACACATAATTTAGTGGTTTAGTTTTTTCAGAGAAGACAGAGAATTTAACAGAAAAGAGAAGCCAAAAGACTTAACAATTCCTGAATGTATATATTCATTATTTATACAGCTCAGTCAGTGGTTCAATTCTTCAGAGGCCTAACTGGTCCTGGCTCCATGACACCGAGAATTTTCAGTTGTCGGTCCCTGTCTAATACACTGGTTAACTTAACCAGCTAAAAGGAATATTACTACTTATTTGGTTAACTTAACTGGATAACTTAAGTTAACCAGATAAGTAACACCACCCCGATTTGCCCACTGCTCACTCACAAAGTTCTCTGGCTAAGAGATAGCCAGATAAGTGACTTATACAGCTATCAAATGGCCACTGAATATAACCAAATATTCAGCAGCTGCTAGATAGCCAGATAAGTCACTTATCTAGCTATAGAACACTGAATGCACTTTAAATAGTGGGCCCTTCCTATTTGGGACCAATTCCCCAAACTACTTCCCCTAATTTACAGTGGTGCAAGATATGCAGGATAACTCTCTCCCCAACAATATCTGGTGCTGTCTCCCTCTGATCCCTGGTACTTTCTACCTTTTTTCTCCTTTCTTAGTTCTTCCCTCTCCTCCCCCTCCTCTAACACACACACACACACACACACACACACACACACACACACACACACACACACATACATACATGCTTGCTGGTAGAAGGCATTGTGTTTAATATCACATCTTCCACTCAGAGACAGTCTTGCAGTTTCAACCACTTGAAACCCCAGAGATCTCATGGTTCATACCATGAGATTGGCCCTGTGCCTCAGAGGAGGAGAGTAAGAGGGAGAAAGTACTGGGAATCTTTGGGGGGAAGATTTGGCATATTATTGGGGATTAGAGGAGAAAAAACAGATACTAAACTTGGAATGTTAAGCAGGGAGGTGGATGCACAATGGGAAGATTAAGAAGGAGAGAGGACTAAGAATGAGCTGATAGAGAGACAGAGGGGACCTAAGGGAGTGAGAAAGGACCAGGGCTGATTTTGTATTTGTTATGATGAATTTTGGGAAAGATATTGCGCTAAATAAATAAAGGAGAAAAGACATCTGATGGGGGAATGAGAGAGAAGATGGGAAGAAGCAACCTGGGATGGGGCAGACTGATGGAAAGATAGAGAGGGGGGATGAAGAGGGAAAGAACCGAGAGTGAGGGTGAGGAGAAAAAAAAGAGAGAAGTCCTTGGATTGGGGGAAGAATCTAGGGAGATAATATATGAGGAAAGGGATGAGAAATGGAGACGTATATGTAGGAGAAAGAAGAGAGGCAGATGGAGAAATGGAGATGGGCGAGCAGGCAGGAAGAATAGGACAAGGAGAAATAAAGAGAGATGGAGGATAAGGGGTCAGAAAGAGAGAAGGAATTGAAAGCACTGAAGTATTTATCACTGAAGGAAAGAGACAAGGAAGAAACAGAACTGAAACAGAAAAAAAATGAGAGAAAAGCAAAGAGATAGACAACTTGAAGAGTAAAGAACAGAAAACATTAAAGAAGAGATGCTGAACCAGAAACAACAAAGGTTAGAAATAATTTTATTGTCTGATCAAGAATATTAATTGACTAATCTTTGTAAAATATCCTGTTATGCATGATTTGGATGCTTCACAGAATTAACACGTTGGGAAACAGCTGGATTTTATTGGCAGGTTTGGCTTTTTCTGGGTACATAATTTTTTTCCATGCAGAAATAACCACTAACCTTGAGACATTTTTGTACTGGGTCCTAAATATTTTGTAGTAAAAAAAATCTTAATGCATGAGCTTTTAGGTATCTAAAAATTGCACATGTTGAGATTGTATTGCTGTAGATTTCCTGGGGGACAATTATCCAGATGCCTCAAATAACCATCTCACTCACTAGTGGTACCATGGAGAACACATGTCCCAGATTCACTCACCAAAACTCTGCTGATCTTAAGGAAGAACTGTGGAGGGTGGTGAGGGAAGAAAGACTGGAGCAGGAGAGACTTTAGTAAATTGAATGAAGTAAAAGGTAGCTAGAACAGATTCATGGCAAATTGTTGGAGGACTGGAAAGAGAAGCGTAAGGCAGAGGAGAAGTGATGGAGAATTGGTGTGAGAAACTATGTTGGAAAGGGGTGATGGAAGAAGGAGGGTAAGATGAAAGACTTGGGGTGAGAAAGAAAGGAAGAGAAGGGTTCATAAAAGAGAGACAAGACAAGGATAGAGATAAGTGAAAATTAGAAGAGGTGACAGGGAGGGATGAGCAGAAGGAAAAAATTAATTTCAATTTGGTTTTTGTTTCGCTGGGACCCAAATTCGTTGCATTAGTTTCATAGGGGGGGGGAAACCAATTCATTGATTAGTTTTATTTGTTGTCTGTTTTCCTATTAAAGTCAATGGGGGAAGTATTTGCAGCCTATTTTTGGCTGCAGAATTGGGGTTTTCTTATCAATTCTGATGAAACTTCTGGGGAGCAATCATCAGAACAAGAAAAGAGCTCCAAGGTACTTAGACTGTGGCAAAGTGGCACCAAAGTGGCATGAATAGCCTAAGGCACTGTAAAGGGGCAAAGGGGTACCAGGAGTGGCAAGAGTGCTTTAACAGAGGTGCAAAGCAGCAGTGCGAGTGTCAAAAACAGACCATAGCTTCAAAAGAGAGCACCAATAACAGTTGCATGAACCCTCAAAGGCAGCATGACAGGCAAAGTGGCAAGACAAGTGGCATCAACATCCTACAGCACAATGAAGGGGGAACATAGCAAGCAGAAAGAGTGTCAGAAAAAACCACAAGGCGCCGATAAAGGAACAAAGCAGCAGAAAGACTAGCACCAACACACTGAGGAACCATGATAGTGGCAAGAACACCGCAAGGAGTAGAGTGAGTCAACTGATGTAAAGCAGCAAGGCAGAGTGGCAGAAAGTTGATAGGGGCAAGACAGGCTGGCAGAGCGGAGGAAGTCTGGTCCCTGTGGTTTTGATAGGGGCAAGACAGGCTGGCCCCGGGGAGAGTTCCCTTTCCTTTGCAATGGAAAGGGCTCCCTAGAATGGGTTCGCCCGTAGAGTGGGGTGTTTCCATTGGCGTCTAATGAGCTCACGCTGGTCTTTTAAAATCTGCTGGACATAGCAGATATACAAATGAGAATTTTGAAGGCCAAGGCGGAGGAGGTTTCCATGTGAACAGCTGTTCAACATGGGTCAGTGGGTATTAAGAGATAGGGTGGCTACACCTGGGGAGAGTTCCCGTTCCTTTGCTCAGGAAAGGGCTCCCTAGAATGGGTTGGCCTCTAGAGGGGAGCACAAGCCTTCAAAGTGTGGTGAGTCGACATGGAGGAGGTTTCCATGTGAACAGCGGTTCAACATGGGTCAGAGGGTGCTAAGAGATAGGCTGGCTACACCCGGGGAGAGTTCCCTTTCTTTTGCGCAGGAAAGGGCTCCTTGAAATGGGTTGACCCTTAGAGTGGAACACGAGCATTCAAGCATGGTGAGTCAACGTGGAGGAGGTTTCCATGTGAACAGCGATTCTGGTTCAGCATGGGTCAACGGGTACTAAGAGATAGGCTGGTTACACCCGGGGAGAGTTCCCTTTCCTTTGCGCAGGAAAGGGCTCCTTAAAGGGGTTGGCCCCTAGAATGGAGCATGAGCCTTCAAGTGTGGTGAGTCGATGTGGAGGAGGTTTCCACGTGAACAGCGGTTCTGGTTCAACATGGGTAAACGGGTACTAAGAGATAGGCTGGCTATACCCGGGCAGAGTTCCCTTTCCTTTGCACAGGAAAGGGCTCCTTGAAATGGGTTGGCCCCTAGAGTGTGGTGCTTCCAATGGCATCTAGTGAATATCCAGAAGCTATTAACTGTACGTATGCACGTCAGCTGATGACAAAGGAACTTGAAGAACTCTCAGAAATAAGAAAAGTGCTACTCAAGTCCAAATCTACAATATCAACCTATGTTGAATTTGTACCCTACAGTGCCTCTGTAAACTATGGGAACACAGAGGATGAACTAGAGTACAACTATCACCAGTTTTCTATAGTACTAGAAACATTAATGTTGGCACCTAAGAAAGATTTATAGAAAATGGCCCATATTATGAAGGTCATGAAAACTATTTAGCATATGAAATATCCAAGCTCCAAGCTGGACAGACAGGCACAGCATTTGAGGTTAGGCCCTTGTAGGGCCATAAGGCCTGGATAGTGGGTGGAAAGGCACAGCATTAAAGGTCAAGCTCTTGTAGGGATGTAAAGCCTATATGGACAGGCACAGCATTAGAGATCAAGCCCTTATAGGGACATAAGGCCTGGACAGTGGATGGACAGGCACAGCATTAGAGATCAAGCCCTTGTAGGGATGTGAGGCCTGGACAGTGGATGAACAGGCACAGTGTTAGACATCTACAATATCAACCTATGTTGACTTTGTAGTTTACACAGTGCCTCTGTAAATTATGGGAACATAGGATGAACTAGAGTGCAACTACCACCAGTTTTCTATAGTACTGGAAACATTAATGTTGGCACCTAAGAAAGGTTTAGGGAAAATGGCCCATATTATGAAGATCATGAAAACTATTGAGCATATGAAATATGCAAGCTTCAAACATCTTAAGTCAGCTTAAGATTTTGGAGCTTGCACAGGAAAAATAATATTCTGTAAAGAAGTGATGCACAAATACATGAAACTGAAATTAGAAACACTAGAACTAAACTCAGACAGGCACAGCGTTTGAGGTCAGGCCCTTGTAGTGACGTAAGGGCTGGACAGACTGGCACAGCGTTTCAGGTCAGGCACATGTGCTGATATTATCTGGAGCATAGGAGGCAGTTGGAACTGCTGCAAGGCTTTCAATTGCTTTTATTCATCTTGCCATTCACAGGGAAAATTTGGAAACCCAAGCAAAGGCATGTTTATTTTCAGAAACACTAGCATTTCCATCAACTCTGGTGCCAGCCTTGAGCGGTGAGGGTTCATGATATCCCCTGTCATTGAAAATACATGTTCACTAGGCACACTGGTTGGTGGACATGACAGATATTGCTAAGCCACTTAGGCTAGGTGTGGCCAGACAGTAGACTTGTGTGCCCAATATGCCAGCGGATCTGTCTGCATGTCCTCTGTGGACTTTGAGAGATACCGTGTCACTCATATTTGTGCTGATGTCTCCCATGCTTGGGTGGGCTAAGAGTCATTTATGCCAGCTGCTTTCTCTCTAGCCCATTCCAGAACAGATGATTTTTTATGGGCAACATGGCTTTGGCATACTGAAGTAGAGGAGGAAGTAGTAGCTGTCGCTGACAGAGTGCTGCTCCTGCTTGGGCTAGCACTACTCTCTGAAATGCCCGCTGTTTCTTCCTCTGCTTTATGCCTAATCTGTCTCTGCCTATGGCGATCCTGTTCACGGACTTTTACTAACAGCAGGTTCTTCACCAACAGGAGACAATCGTACTGTAGGTCGAGTTTCCCTTTCACACGGGGATCACAGACTGTGGCAAGCATGTATGTGTGGTCTTCTGTTAAAGGCCTTAATCTCTCTTGCACCTGTTTCTGCAAAAAGTCCAGACATTGAAGCACCTCTGCTGTCATTCCCTCTTCCTATTTAAAGCCCTCCAAATTTTCCTCCAGAAAATTACCTATAGGGATGATGTCAGCCAAGGTGTACTTCTCGAACTCAGCTCCTCCATGGCATCCTTGAAGGGCTGCAGGATTTTTACCAGCTGACTCATAACTAACCAATCATGATGCCCTAGGGGACTAAGCATACCTATGTCCATTGCCGCAGAAAGTTCATGAAGGGGTGTCTGCTGCTCCACTAACCTCTGCAGCATCATATAGTTGGAATTTCAAACGGCCGCTAAGAAATCACTGCGAACCAAAAGAATGAAACTAATATGATATGTTTTATTCATGGGGGATTGCGATACATTTCGCAAACCCATGAATACAACGAATAGGGACTTATGTGTTCTGGATTGCACATTCGTTGAAAACAAATGCACATCCCTAGTGAAAGATAGGAGATGACTGATTAGGGCCTGTAGGTCCACAATCTTTTTTTTTTTTTATTAGCACTTTACCACTAAACTGGCTATATTCTTTTAAATATACCTAGTTAAATCTAAAGTTATCCAGGAACACTTTCCTGGATATCCCAAAAACCAGGTCTGTTTGTGGCTCCTGAGAACCAGAATTGGCCACCACTGAGTTAATGCCTTCATTAGCATGGGATTTAAAAGGAGGAGTGCTAATTTGTATGCACAGATTTACACTAGTTTGTGTGCACATATTTTGTCTGTAAAACTCCTTGCTGCATGGAGAATAAAGTCAGCACACAAAAATTCATATTTTGGGGTAAAAATGTACACTCAGCCCAGTGCACCTTATTACATTGTGGTCTCTTCTTGCAACTGTATGTACAAAGAAAAAGAGTTGCAAGTGTAATCCTTGCAGTAAACCCTCTTCCTTTCCCTAGCCTGTACTTTTTTAAAGACAAGACATGTTTCTATGGAAACCATAAGGAGGGATCTAGCTAAACTTGGAGAATGGTCTAGAGACTGGCAGCCAAGATTTAATGCTAAAAAATTCAGAATCATGGGATGGGCAAAGTTTTGTTTTTTTTTTTTTTAAACTGGGGCCACATTACTGGTTCTCCTTTGTTTGAACACCATTTTTGTATGGACTATATTTTGTGCTGGTGATCCATTTGGCTTCATAGATAATCCTGCTCCCCATAGCATGAATCTGTGCCTGGGTTTCCAGAGGCTGCAACTTCTCAAGTATGACTCCTCACTTGTCATAGAAGGAGTGGGGGGGGGGGGGGGGTTACTTAAGTTTTGGAATTATTTTTTCTGGCAGTTTCTTCTTTCTCCTTTGGTCTTCTAGATCAATTAGAACCAACTTCTTTTGAGATATGGAGTCATGAACTTTCATAAAGAACTACTCAGGATATTTTCCCCCATATTAACTCTTTTTTACTCCTCTCAATTATCAGGGAAGGGCCACAAATGTGCATTTGTTTTTCCTGAATTAGACAATTTCACCGAAATTGTCTAATTTGGCATGGTTCGGGGCGACGAAAAATGAACAGAATTTTCCTGAAATTTCAGAAAAATTCGCAGTTTGTGTTAATGGGTGCTAACTTTAAAATGTTAGTGCACACTAACACGAAAATCGGGACCCCCCCTCAAAAAAAACAACCCATCCGCGGGAAAAACAAAATTTCCTGCGGGGTCCCGAAAACGAAGCCCGAACCGATCGAAACAAACAATGCATATCTCTACCACAGACCAAAGCTCCTGCTGGAAACCATCATGGGCGTCTTGACTGAGCTCCAAATGTCAGAGCTCTGCAATGGGGCTGACACTCCCCTCTAACCATTCTCAACCCCAGCCCAGTCCAAGGCAGGCCTGGATTTGTCATTAGGCACCCTAGGCCTGTGCCGAGGGCAGGAAAAATCTGGAGAGGCAGCAGGCTGATTGAATCTGTCAGCAGAGAACAGCCCTGTGTTTCCTGATCTAGCTGCTCCTTTCCCAGGCAGCATGCAGGGAACAAAATGGGAGGAGTTTGAGTCTGAAGCGCAGAGAGCAAAAGAGGATTATTTTAGTAAGAGTAAGGGGGGCTGAGTTGAGGTGGGAAGAGAGGCTGGGAGATTAAAAAAAGGATTGGTTACGGAGTGTATGTTCCAGTCTTGCAAGGTCTTCCTGTAATGTATCACAGTCTGCTTGTGATTTAACTACTCTGAATAATTTTGTATCATCCGCAAATTTGATAACCTCACTCGTCGTATTCCTTTCCAGATCATTTACATATATATATATATTGAAAAGCACTGGTCCAAGTAAGATCCATGTGGCACTCCACTGTTTACACTTTTCCACTGAGAAAATTGTCCATTTAATCCTACTCTCTGTTTCCTGTCTTTTAACCAGTTTGTAATCCACGAAAGAACATCGCCTCCTATCCCATGACTTTTTAGTTTTCTTAGAAGCCTCTCATGAGGGACTTTGTCAAACGCCTTCTGAAAATCCAAATACACTACATCTACCGGTTCACCTTTATCGACATGTTTATTAACCCCTTCAAAAACATGAAGCAGATTTGTTAGGCAAGACTTCCCTTGGCTAAATCCATGTTGACTGTGTCCCATTAAATCATGTCTTTCTATATGCTCTACGATTTTGATCTTGAGAATAGTTTCCACTATTTTTCCCAGCACTGAAGTCAGGGAGTGGGTTCCAGATCCTGGAACCCACTCCCTTCCTATTCCTTCTTCCCCTTTCTCAATCCAAGAACCTCCCACTCTCCCTCCTCTTCTCCATTCCAGATTCCTAATATTCCCCATCTTCCATCCTCCCCATCCTAATCCTCTTTCCTTCTCACACTCCTCCCCCTTCGTCATCTCCCCATTACTGAGATTGCCTCCCTGTACTGATATTTAGATCACTTTTCTTCACCAATAAAAATAAAATAGATTATACTAATTATACTAATAAATATACTGTAAAACAAATTAATTTTATAATGTAATATAACAGATGGAAATGTTTGCCAATTTGCTTCAGCAAGTTTTAATTTTTGCTCCAAAATCTATCCCTGAGCTGCCACAGGAAACTAGAAGACTTTGCCTTAGACCAGTGGCATAGCTATGGGTGGATCTGGGTGGGCAGTTGCCACCCAATTTGGACCCAGGCACACCCAAATGGAACCAAAAGAGGAGCGCCGGAACTACAAGGCCATCACGGGATCCCATCCCCACAATGGCAAAGAGGAGGACCCAGGCCCAGTGTGACCAGATGTGCCATTCCATGCACAAATGGGGAAGCATCAGGCCGGTGGCAGCAGGAGAGGCTGCAGGTTGGTGGCTTGTTAGATTCCACCAGCAGCCACTCCTGCTGCTGTACAGGCCCACCGATCTTCCTGCTTGGGGGGGGGGGGAGCAAATGCACCTTGCACAGCTTCTGCTCCCTCCCCCGCCCAAGCAGGAAGATTGGTGGCTGTATGGCCCAAACATAGCAGGAGGCCAGCAGCAGCAGGAGAGGTCAACTGATCTTCCTGCTTTGTGGGGAGTGGAAGCTGTGTGAAGGCTTGAATGTGTATATGTGGGTGAGAATGGGAGCTTGAATATGTATGTGTGTGCGTGAGAATGGGAGCCTGGGTTTGTGTGTGGGTGAGAATGGGAGCCTGGGTTTATGTGTGGGTGAGAATGGAAGCTTGAATGTGTGGGTGAGAATTGGAGCCTGGTTGTGTGTGGTGAGAATGGGAGCTTGAATGTGTGTATGTGTGGGTGAGAATTGGAGCCTGGTTGTGTGTGGTGAGAATGGGAGCTTGAATGTGTGTATGTGTGGGTGAGAATAGGAGCTCTAATGTGTGTATGTGTGGGTAAGAATGGGAGCTCGAATGTGTATATGTGTGGGTGAGAATGGGAGCCTGGGTGTGTATGTGTGGGTGATAATGGGAGCCTGGGTTTGTGTGTGGGTGAGAATGGGAGCCTGGGTTTGTGTGTGGGTGAGAATGGAAGCTTGAATGTGTGAGTGAGAATGGGTGCTTGAATGTGTGTATACGTGGGTGAGAATAGGTGCTTGAATGTGTGTATGTGTGGGTGAGAATTGGAGCCTGGTTGTGTGTGGGTAAGAATGGGAGCTTGAATGTGTGTATGTGTGGGTGAGAATGGGAGCCTGGGTTTGTGTGTGGGTGAGAATGGGAGCTTGAATGTATATGTGTGGGAGAGAATGGGAGCTTGAATGTGTGTATGTGTGGGTGAGAATTGGAGCCTGGTTGTGTGTGGTGAGAATGGGAGCTTGAATGTGTGTATGTGCGGGAGAGAATGGGAGCTTGAATGTGTGTATGAGTGGGTGACAATGAGAGCTTGAATATGTGTATGTGTGTGTGAGAATGGGAGCCTGGGTGTGTGGTTGAGAATGGGAGCTTGAATGTGTGGGTGGGAAAGGGTGTCTGTGTTTGTGTGTGTGGGTGAGAATGGGAGCTTGAATGTGTGTATGTATGGGTGAGAATGGGAGCTTGAATATATGTATGTGTGGGTAAGAATGGGAGCCTGGGTGTGTATGTGTGGGTGAGAATGGGAGCCTGGGTTTATGTGTGGTGAGAATGGGAGCTTGAATGTTGTATGTGTGGGTGAGAATGGGAGCCTGGGTGTGTATGTGTTGGTGAGAATGGGAGCCTGGATTTGTGTGTGGTAAGAATGGGAGCTTGAATATGTATATGTATGGGAGAGAATGGAAGCTTGAATGTGTGTTTGTGTGGGTAAGAATGGGAGCCTGGGTGTATATATATGGGTGAGAATGGGAGCCTGGGTGTGTGAGTGAGAATGGAAACTTGTATGTGTGGGTGGGAAAGTGAGTCTGTGTTTGTGTGGGTGGGTGAGAATGGGTGCCTGGATGTGCATCTGTGTGTGCATAAGAATGGGAGCTTTGGGAGGGGTGAGAATGTGAGACCTTGTATGTGTGTCTGCAGAGAATGTGAGCTTGTGTGTGTGTGTGTGTGGGGGGGGCTGTGGGGAGCATAAGAGAGTGAGAGCTTGAGTGTGTGAGGGATTCTGTGAGAGAAAGTGTATGTGTGTGTGTTTGATTGTGTGGTAGGGAAGAAGACAGTAGTAGAAGAGAGATACTGAAAAGGAATTAGGAAATGAGCGACAAGGGAAAAACACAGGAAAAAGAGACCAGGACCAACTGATTAGGAAAATACAAAGATCAGAAAACAAAGGTAATATATATATATATATATATATATAGAGAGAGAGAGAGAGAGAGAGAGAGAGATGCTAGCAATTGGAATATGCCATCTTTGGGAATGTGCATTTCTTATATTTTTGTATTTTGCTCTTTATTCAATATTCCACTGTTCAGAGACTTTAGTTTCTCAGGCTTTCTATGTTGGTTTTTATCTGCATGCTTCTGTTTCTAATTTGTAGTCTCTTATTTCTATATAGGTACCGTAAGTGTGGTCTCTGTTTTGCCTGTGTATGACTGAAATGCAGTATTTCTGCTAGTGTGTAGTTTCTCTGTAGTAATCCAACTTGTTCTGTTCTCCAGTAAGTGATGTATTAATTTCTAGGGCCTGGTGTAATATTTGCATTGCTGCTTTTTCATAAGGTTACTCTTATTTGAGTCCTGAAAGTCAGTGCTGTGACTGTATGGCAAGGTTCTAGATACATTTTTTATTTAGTTATTTAGTTTTATATACCTTCGTTCGGTTTCACCATGACAATGGTTTACAAAGTTTTAATGTTTAACAGAGTGATCAAAGAATCATAAGCTTGTTAACAAAGTTATCTCAGTCATTATAAACATAGTTTGTTTGTTAAATTGTACAGGTTAAGTTATGTGCTTTGGATTGGTACTGGATGTTTATGTGGGCCTGTAGGGAGGGAAGGTATAGCATAGAGTCATAGGGTGTTTTGGTAGGCTTTGGTGAACATCCAAGATTTTAGTTCTTTTTTGAAGGTTTTTAAATTTTGTTGTGTTCTCAGTTCGGTTGGGAGGGAGTTCCATAGTTCGGAGTTTCCTAGGAATATAGCTCTCTTCCGAGTTGAGGTAAGTTTTGTGACGAGCAGGTGGAGTTTTTAGTAGACCTTTGTTAGCTGAACGGAGGTTTCGGTTTGGTGAGTGAAGGTTTATGGATGCAGTTAGCCAGTTTGTTTGTTTTTCATATATTATTTTGTGTATTATGGATAGTATTTTGTAGTCTATCCTGTATTTTATTGGGAGCCAATGTAGTGAAATGAGAGTTGGAGTAATGTGATCGTATTTTTTTGTTCCTGTGAGTATTCTGGCAGCTGTATTTTGAAGGATTTGGAGAGGTCGGATGGTTGTGAGAGGTAAGTTGAATAGCAGAGAGTTGCAGTAGTCCAGGTTGGAGAAGATGAGTAGTTGGAGGATTGTTCTGGAGTCGTTGGGGGAAAGGAAAGGTTTTAGGTGTCGTAGGGTTAGCAGTTTGTGATATCTGTCTTTGATTTTTGTGGAGATGTGGTTCTTGAAGGATAGTTCCTTGTCAATTATGACTCCTAGGTTGTGGGCATGGGTGACAGGGGAGATTGCAGTCTTTTGATTCATTATGTTGAGTTGTAGTCTGTGCGTAGGGTTGTTCTTTCTATCTAGTATGATTATTTCTGTCTTATCAATGTTTTTCTGTGCAGGAGTTTGTGTTACTTCCCAAAATAGCAGTGGAAGGATATTTTTTGCTGAGGTGACACCAGAATTCGAATTTATTTTTCATGTTAGTTGTAATGCGAATTGTCCTAGCTCTGCTTTCTGCAAAGATGTCCTAGCTCTGGCTTTCTGCAAAGATGATTCATGAAAGAATACATTTGTTTTTGTTTTATTGCATGATTGATTGGATTTTATTGTTTTCTTTGCTTTTTGCATGATATACTTGTGAATTTATAAACTGCAATAAATATAAAATAAATTCAGATTAATAAGGGATTTTTAATGCTGGTAAGTGCTTGAAATGATTGAGGTAAATTATTTTAAACTTTCATACATGATGCATAATGGCTGTTGTAAGCTACTTAGAAAAACATTGTAGGGTGCAGTATATGGCATTATTTTCAATAAGAAAACAACTAGTAGGTCTCAGACCTGCATGCCTACAGCCCACCCATGTTAACCTTGTGCCCACCCAAAAAATCAATTCTGGCTATGCCACTGCCTTAGACCATCTGCCTATTGTCCAACCTTAGGGAAGAGGAGGGTGAAAAAGGGCAATAGCACCAAAAGTGCCTAGAGGTGTCAAAATCCTAAATCCATCTCTGGTTCAAGGGCAGCAGTTGGGCTTGGGAATCAAAAACAAGCCTACCACATGGCAACATCACTAAGCCACCAAGCTGGCCCTTTGAGCTGTGGTAAATGAGTTTATGATCTTAGTCCAGTTCCCAGTAGACAGGCGCCTGCATTACTAAAACAACCATCATAATATAATATGGTTTATACTGTATTATTATTACCACTATTTAATTATACATTTTATATTGTCTTAAAAATACTAATATGATTTTGATTGTACTTTGCTTTGAGATGTTTATCAGAAGCAAATAATCAAATTTAAAACTAAACTAAACTAAATTATAGGAATCATCATGTGCAATCTCTGCAGGGAGGTCAAAAACTGTACAGACTTGAACACTGAAATCTCTTCCCCCCATTTGCTCTAAATCAGAGTCAAGGCACATTTATAGGGCCTTGACTCCCTAACCTATACTGTATTTGCTCTGGAGTTAAATGGAAAACTTTGATTTTCAGTGATCTCAATTCAATTCCTTTCCTGAGCACTAAATTTGATATTTAAAAAACACCACAAAAATATCCATGCTTTAGGATAAGATTCTAAAACAGGACTGTCACAGTTTTTCAGTAATGATCTGGAACCATTCAGAAATGACAAAAAAAACCCCAACCCAAAACAAAACATATTATCACTAAGGCTGCAATTCTGTCATGGCCAATTTGAGTAATTTGTAGACTGGCAATATTAAAAATGTCAAAAGTCATAGAAAGCAGGATAAAATTCATGAAAAGTCCTGGAATATGTTCTTTTTCAATAATAGAACTGCCTTTGTTTTGCAACATTTGAATTCAAGGTACCTTTTCTAAATAAATTATTTTAATATGGAGACATTTGAAAAGAACAGTATGTTTTAAAAATGATAGGCATTTTATACCATTAGGAGAAGCTGCTTGAACGGAAAATGATCTTCAGATCAGCAGATGGCTGACTGCTCCCAGCAGCAGAAATGTTAGAAAATTATTAAGAAAGCATAAATTGTGTAAAAACCATAGGAACTGAAGAAATCAGGGCAATAATCATGGTTTTAATTACTCAGGCAATGATTGAGACTAACATACGGTCTTATTCATCACTCTAAAGCCTGGCTGTTCTATACCTTATGCTTGATTTACTTAATGGGATGTAATCACTTATCATACGATCACCTATAAATTCTGCATAACTTCCTTTTGGGCACTAACTCACAAGTTGAAAGTTCTGTTGCTTCTTATCTACATTGTGATGTTGCATGGGGGTATGCTAGTTGAACCATTCTATTATACCAGCTGTGGAAGTCTGAGTCTCCAATACATGTATATCTATTTATATCTATATCTGTCAGAGAACCCTAAAATAGGGTAAGTAACACCATTAATGTTTTAAATGATTTGAAAGATGATTAATGTTGCAAGCTTTATTACACAAAGAATATCTAAACAATTCAAAATATAAAATTGGCACAATAACTCACACATATATTGATCAATTGTAGTAGTCAATTATTCCTCATTCACACCACTTCTAAACTCTCTTTAGAGTTAGGCATTTATAGCCTAAATTTCAACATAAAACATTGCCAAAATATATATAGAGTGCTTGTAATGAAACAATAAAACACTTGCAATAGAGTTGAACTTCAAGAAAGATACTTTGTGACTTGCAAATGAGTGACATGAAAAATACCTTCATTAAAAGGGATACAGTTGAACCTCAAGAAACGATACTTTGTAATTGTTTCACAGGAATGTTGCGTAGAGTCCCATGCATATCTCTATCATTTCATATAGGTTCCATCATATCTGTGTCCTGCATTAACTCTGTCCCAATGATTTTTCTGTATTCTGTGTAGTCTCTGTTACACTTCTGCTATGTCCTGTATTCTCTCTGTCTCTGTACTATAGGTTTACTCTCTCTGAAGAGGAGGGAGGTTTGACATGAAGCCAGGACATAAAGAAGCAAGTAATTGCTGATATATGGGCCGAAACAGTAAAGTCCGTGGGAGAGCGGGCGAACAACCGCTTTCACAGCGCTCACACAGGCCACTCTCCTGTGCGCACGATGCTCTATTCAAATGAGGCCCGGCGGTAAAAACAGGCAAAAGGAGGCGCTAGAGACACTAGTGCGTCCCTAGCGCCTCCTTTTGGACCGAAGCAGCGGCTGTCAGCGGGTTTGACAGCCGACGCTCAATTTTACCGGCGTCGGTTCTCGAGCCCGCTGACAACTACAGGCTCGGAAAACCAGATGCCGGCAAAATTGAGCATCCGGTTTTCGAACCGACAGCCACGGGCTGACTTCAAATTTTTTTTTTTTTACTTTTCGAAACTTTCTGGACCTCTGACTTAATATCGCCATGATATTAAGTCGGAGGGTGCACAGAAAAGCAGTTTTTACTGATTTTCTGTGCACTTTCCCGGTGCCCGAAGAAATTAGCGCCTACCTTTGGGTAGGCGCTAATTTCTGAGAGCAAAATGTGCGGCTTGGCTGCACATTTTGTTTTCTGAATTGCATGGGAATGCCTAATAGGGCCATCAACATGCATTTGTATGTTGCGGGCACTATTAGGTTCGGCGGGTTGGTCGCAAATTTTGGCCCCTTACTGAATAAGGGTTAACGTTAGCGCATCAAAAACGCGCATCCAATTGTGGCTTAACAGTCCGTCGGAGCGCACTGTACTATATTGGCCCGATAGTGCTTAAGGAGTCCTGAGTTAGACTATGGGGTGGATTTTAAAAGGGTTACGCATGTAAATCCTCAGGATTTACATGTGTAACCGCTCCTGCGTGTGCCGAGCCTATTTTGCATAGGCCCGGGATCGTGCGCAAGCCCCCGGATGCGCGTATGTCCTGGGGCTTTGGGAAAGGGGCGGGGTGGGCGGGGGTGGGACCAAGGCCTCCGGCACAGTGCCCGTGCCGGGGGATCACACGCAAGTTACGCCTGCCAGAGGAAGGCATAAATAACAAAATAAAGGTAGGGGGGATTTAGGTAGGGCTGGGGGGCGGGTTAGATAGGGGAAGGGAGCGGAAGGTGGGGGGAAGGTGGGCGGGGGCAGAAGGAAAATTCCCTTCGATGCCGCTCTGATTTCGGAGCGGTCTCGGAGGGAATGGGGCAAGCCATCGGGGCTCCCCTAGGGCTCGGCGCACAAGTTATAACATACACGTGGCTGTGCGCGCATGTTATAAAATCGGACGTACATTTGTGCGCGCCGGGTAGTACGCACAAATGTAGGCCACGCGTGCAGGTTTTAAAATCTGCCCCTTAATTTATAGTTGACTTCCTCTAGCCAAAAATTTGAGAACGGAAAGTCACTGTTGCCTATGGGTTGTATTCCCAAGTAAACAATTCATATAAAATTAAAGACAGTTTGGAGCCACCCTGTGGTACAGTCTACTGATTTGGCATTAGCTGCCTAGTTATGCACTCATCACTTCTATAACTGATGGACCTAAGACTGATTAGAGCCACATATCTGTGTAAAGAAAATAACTATCTTGGAAGCCCAGTCCAGATGTATTCCACACATTTAAAAAAGTGGAAGAAAGGCCGAATGACTGCAAGTATGGTTAAAACATGAGATGAAAGAGGCTATTTTAGCAAAATGATCTTCTTTCAAAATTTGGAGAAAGGACCATTTGAGGAAAATTGGAAAAAGTGTAAGCATTGGCAAATTAGTTATAAAACATTGATAGGGCAGGCTAAAAGAGAATTGAGAAGAAATTGGCCTTAGAGGCAAAAGCTCATAATAAAAACTTTAAAAAATATATCCAAAGCAGGTTGGATCATTAGATGATCGAGGGATTAAAGGGAAACTTAGGGAAGATAAGTCCATCGCAGAAAGGCTGAATGAATTCTTTGCTTCAGTATTTCATGAAGAGATAGCTGTACCAGAAATTGTGTTCAATAATTCTGAAGAACTGATATAAATCATGGTGAAGTGGAAAGATAGCAAATTGAGTAGCAAATTGCCCAGACCAGATGGTATACACTCCAGAGTTCTGAAAGTATTCAAAATTGAAATTTCAGATCTGTTACTGGTAATTTGTAACCTATAATTGGGCTCATCCATCATGACTGAAGATTGGAGGATTTCCAATGTAACCCCGATCTTTAAAAAAAAGGCTCCAGGGGTGATCCTGGAAACTATAGACCACTAAGGCCTGGTTTTGCAGACCTTACAGAATCCAGTGGTAACGGGGGGGGGGGGGGGGGGGGGGGGGGAAGCAGGGGGTGGTCCTGCGATAGCCAGCAGTGATCGCACCTCTGCATAAAAGGTGTAGTTATTCGGCGTGAAACTGGCAGCGATAAGGAATCTTACCTTTCGCCGCCAGCGATGTGTCCACAGTGTCAGCCCCCAGTGCTGCGCCTACTCCTCCTCTTCCGGGGCCAACTCCACCCCGAGCTAGCTTTCGCATGTGCAATAGCATTAGAGTATGACCCCCTAAGTCTGACTTTAATGCTGGAAAAAATTGTGAAAACTATTCTAAAGAACAAAATCACAGAACATATAGAAAGACTTGTTTTAATGTGACACAATCAGCATGGATTTACAAAAGGGAAATCTTGCCTCACCAATCTGCTACACTTTTTTAAGGTGTTAATAAACATGTGGATAAAGGTGAATCGGTGGATGTAGTATATATTGATTTTCAGAAGACGTTTGACAAAGTGCCCCATGAAAATGAAAAAGTCATGGGATAAGAGGCAACATCCTATTGTGGATTGCAAACTGGTTAAAAGACAGGAAACAGAGAGTAGAACTAAATAGTTTTCTCAGAGGAGAAAGGTAAACAATGAAGTGCCTTAGAGATCTGTACAGGGACCAAAGCTTTTTAATATATTTATAAATGATCTGGAAAGGTTAATGATGAGTGAGTTGATCAAATTTGCAGATGATTATTTCTAGTTGTTAAATCTCAAACAAACAGTAAAGGCAAAGCCAAGTAAGAAAGCTACAGAGAAACTCAAAGATTTTCTGTGAATAAATTTGAAAGTAAAAGTAACTAAAAAAAATGCCTGATAATGCTACAAATTATATTGAAATGCTAAATTCCAACTAATCATCCAAACTGGACATTTAAAATGAAGATTCTGCTAAAAACTAAGGGGTCGATTTTAAAAAGTCCACATATGCATCCTGTGCACGCTGTTCCTGGCGCACGCACATGGACGTGCCGATTTTATAACGTGTGTGCATTGGCACATGCATGTTATAAAATCCAAAATCGTGCGCACATGTGCGCCAGATTTTAAAATCCATGCATGCATGTGCAGGTGACCCACGACTCGGCATATGGGGGGGGGGGGGACTTTATCACCTACGCACGGCAACGCAATTGGGCCCTCCACCAGTTCCCTCCCGGTATGCTCCAATTAAGGAGTGGGACCAGGAAGGAACTTTCCTATCCATAACCCTACCCTTCCTACATCTTCCCCTCTCCTCCCCAACCCCTAACTTAACCCTACCTATTCCTAATTTTTTTATTTTGTTATTTACTGCTCCTCCGGAGCAGAAGTAATCTGTATGTGCCAACCAGCTGCCGGAGCGCAATTCCCGGGGACAGCAGCTAATGGTGCTGTCCAGCACCCCCCCCCCCCCCACCACACTCCCCTGTGCAGGAAGTGAAAAATGCCTGGAAGAAAAGCGATCAGGATACCATGAATATAATTGACAGGACATAGGCACTTCACAAACAAGTTATGTTATTAACCAGACAATGGCAAAAGGCATTTGGCAACATTTGGAATAGGCAAATAGAAGACATAATCTTGAAAAGAAAAGCTGATCCTTAAGCATGAGATAAATACTTGAAGTGGGAGAAAGAAGTGCCTGCTACTACATGCATGTAACATGTGGAATCATTGGATGAACCACTTCAAACCCTAGGAGATCCAAAGGAGGAGGCAGAAGTTGTATCATTCGCAATTTAAGGGCTCCCTCAGGCATACTATGGAGTGGCCAGAAGTTTTAATATGTGCAATGTGTCTGAGCTAACTTCAGAAAAAGGCTGTCATGCATGTCTACAAGAAGAGCAACACCAGAAAAACCTTCAGCATATAATGGGCCAGATTTTAGTAGGTACGCGTGGGCGTAGATTTGTGCGCGCAACCCGGCACGCACAAATCTATGCCCAATTTTATAACATGGGCGTGCAGCCGCACGCCCATGTTATAAAATACAGGTTCAGCACGCGCAAGGGGGTGCACACTTGTGCACCTTGCATGCGCCGAGCCCTAGGGAAGCCCCGATGGCTTTCCCCTTTCCCTCCGAGGCCGCTGCAAAATCTGAGCGGCCTCGGAGGGAACTTTCCTTCCACCCCCCCCACCACCTTCCCATACCTAACCCGCCCCCAGCCCTATCTAACCCCCCTGACCTTTATTGAATAAGTTGCGCCTGCCTCCGGGCAGGCATAGGCGTAGGTTGCACGTGCCAGCCGAGTGCCGGCGGGCGATCCCCCGGCATGACTGCTGTGCCGGAGGCATCGGTCCTGCCCCATCCCGCCCCCGGACCGCTCCGCCCCGCCCATTCCCTGCCCCTTTTTTCAAGCCCCTGGACGTACGTGCGTCCCGGGGTTTGCGCGCGTCGCCGGGCCTATGCAAAATAGGCTTGGCGTACGCAGGAGCGGGTTTTCGGGGTTATGCGCGTAACCCTTTTAAAATCCGTCCCAATGTGTGGAGAGTCTGGAGAAACTAGAGAAAATAAAATATCATGCAAGAAATTTGGTCATTTTGGAAAGGATTTCCATTTTATACCCAAAGGAAATAAAAATCCTCAAAATACAAAAGGGACTAAATATTTTTCAAGCAATGAAATGGATAAAAAAAAAATCACAGAGTAAAAATAGCCAGAGTCATCTAATGACAAGAACACCAGTGGAATATAGAATATGCATTTCATGTAAAATCAAACTATATAGATCAAGAGACAAAGACACTTTTCAGTAGATTCTAGTGCCTCAAGTCATCTGGACAGCATGAATTACTCAATAACTACACTGCAGTACAGGACAGATCTGTAACAATGGCAGATGGCACATCCAAGGAAGTAGTGGGTGTAGGAAGCATTCAATTCAAACCATATGGAGACCACAATTATGAAGATGTACTATATGTACCTGAATTAGCTGACAATCTCATATCAGATTTCACATTAACAGTTACAGGACTGAAAGTGATTTTTGACAAAGATAGTTGCAAACAGAAACAAACTATAGGTGAGCCCACTGCAATCAAAGGACAGCACAATGGGAGCAGAGATAAATGGCAAATATATGAATAATGAATAAATAAACAAAAATAATATTAAGGGTATGAGGACCTAGATATTTATTATAAAAAACAATGATGACAAAGGTGGAAAAGTAAACTATCAATGTAACAATAAAAAATAAATTACATTATCATTGATATACAAAACCATTCATATAAACCATATAATAATATTAAATAAAACCTGACATGGCCAAGTTTTGGAATTTTTCTTCACTTGACTTGTTTTTTATTTTTTTTTTGTACCATCTGGTGGTTTGTTTCTGCTTTCTTATGTTTGGTTTGAGTTTTGGCATCATTTTTGTTAGAGGCAGGAGGCAGTTCCCAGTTCCTGTGATAATGCAAATCATACAAATTGATTGAGTTCTTTTAGTCCTCTCTTTTAATTTGTATTCAGCTGCCAAAGGTGTTTGGAGTATTGACTAGATAAGTAACATTTACTTTTTAAGTAATTCATCAATTTAACTCATTTTTAATTTCCCACATTTTTTTTAATATAATACAATTAGTAATAAAATATTATGTCTTTTAGGGCCTTATTTTCCAAGTGACTCGCATGTGATAAGGGACATTTCACACGCAAAAAGTCTCTTATCGCATGCGATACCAAAATGGGGGCGGAGTCGGCCCCAGAAGAGGAGGAGTTGGGGCATCACTGGGGCCAACTCCGCGAAGACGCCGTGGACGACGAAAAGGTAAGGCCCTTTTTGCGTCTGAGTTTGCACCCAATAGCTACACCTTCTATGCTGGCGCTACTGGGTGCGAAACCGGCAGCGATTGCACCGCGACGGTTCGATCGCTGCCGGCTAGTGCAGGCCCACCCCCCGTTTTGGCCCCCTGCCCCTCATTCCCTAAAGTATTGCAGGCCTGCGATACTTTAGAAAATGAGGCCCTTAATGACAAATCTGAAAGTTTTTACCCATGGGATCATTTATTTACATTGTGATGGAGTGCAGCGCTGCCAGAGGCAGGAATGGATAAGATTCCATAAGGCGGCTGGTAATACTAGAGCCAGCCAGCAGGAGGAGCAGGTGAAGGCGAGAACTACAAATCCCAGGTTCCTAGAACCACCACCTGACCTGTAGGGAGAGCCTGGAGGCAAGCAGGTGGCAGACTCTGACACTAATGAGTCACACAGGTGAGCCTGGGGAGCTAGAGGAAGAGGGCGTGCCTAGGTAGCGGCAGTGGCCAGAAAAAGCCAGTGCCAGGAAGCAAAGAGAAGGAAATGGAGGTAGGTTCCAGGGGAGAGGAATCCTCCAGCTGTCTCAGGGGCACCGCCTAGCCTGAAAAGGGAAACAGAGAACCTGTACCCTAAGGGAAGTTAGGGCAGGTGTGTTTGCGGGTGGACGGGAGAGCCAGGGGGCTCAAACAGTGCCTTTGCTCCAGCCCCTGTGTTAAGGGGTTAGACTGCTGGAGAGCGGGGGCAGGGTCATTTGTTCAGCTCCTGAGGGGACGGAGCCAATGTAACAGATTCAGCTACTCTCATTTATAAAAATGCTTTGAGGAACCTCTCTCTCTCTCTGTGTTATCTTTGGGGGTTGGGGGACTGCTTCAACCCCACGCCACACAAAGAGAACCCAGAGGCCCAGCAAAACCAGGGCCGGCGGAGACCTGAACCCAGGGAGTCCTGTGAGACTGAGAGACTCCAGGGATATCCAGGACTCGCGAGGGGCCTGAACCGGAGGCAGCGGAGCGGCACCCAGGGCAGCACGGGCGGTGAGCCTTCACATATGGTGGCAGCAGTGGGATCCAACGGAACTCGCCGTATAGAGGAGCCTTACGGAGGAGAAAGACAAACCAGGGCATTTACTGACCTGGGGAAGGTAAAAGTACCTCGAAAGCCCGAGAATAGGATTGCCAGCATGGTGGGGGGAAGAGGCTAAGCCACAGCAGGGGCTGTAGTTTAGAAAAAAAAAAAAAATTCGTTTTTTTTTGGTTCTCTCCCCTTTGTCTTACTTGGTTTGCTACCAAATGAATAGCAGCTGGTAAACCCCTAGAGTTGCGGGGTGAGGGGGCAGGCTACCCCAGATAAGGAGCCAGAGGGGTCAAGTGTTGAACGGCCGCACTTGGGTCCAGTCTTCTTGTTTTCTGGCAGAGCGGGTGTCAGAAGAGGTACTGAAGGGGGATAATCGAATCACACGAGGATACAGCCCGGACGAGTGCCCAACTTACAGACGAGGTTGCTGAGCCTGACCAGACTGCTGAGAGGACCGGACGGGATTAGGGGGAGCAGACCAGGCTGGGGATTAGCCGTGGAGAGCTCTGGATGCCTGTTGTGTCTAGGTTCCGGTAAGCGTACCTGGGGCTAGCCATACCGTCGGAAGGAGAAGGGGCTCCGGGTACTGTGGTGTATGGGGGTGCCAAGGAGACCTCAAGGGGTTATGCAATCGATGGCGGGGATGTATACTGCAGAAGTGCTGGTGTAATTTGTTCCTCTGGCAAGGGTGCAAGCAAAGCCTGGGGGCCGGCAGAGTTTGGTGAAGCAGTCTGCACTCGGATCCCCTTTTACTTTCGTTACCAGGTACCCAACGACTACCAGGGTGTACGAAGAAACCCTGGCCAGCAGCGAGAGGCACCACGTAGAGAGGATGCGGAAGCTGGCTGTGATGGGAAAAGAAGGCCGGACGACGATGGAAAAGCCAAAGGAAACGGACACCTGTGATTCACAGAACAGAAGCTATCACAACCCACTGTGGAAAAAGAGATGGGACTGTGTACCTTCAGTTAAGAAATCACTGGGACTGTTTCAACAGGTTGTAGATTGTGATGTTGAAATTGGTGATTTTATAGGCAGCCAGGGGGGCTGGAATAAGGAGCAGTGTCCTTGTGACAAAGGGATATACGGGGAACTGCAAAAGGTTTATGAGGTGGAATACTGTGTGTCACGTGATTTTATAGGCAGCCAGGGGGGCTGTAATAAGGAGCAGGGTCCTCAGGAGAAAGGGATATACGAGGAACTGCAGGAGACTGACACAGCAGGGGCCAAGAAGGCTAGATCCCCAGGGGGTGGGACTGAACCCACCAACCAGCGGCCAAAGATAGAAATGGCCGGGAAGGGTCCTAAAAAGGAGAAAGAGGAATGCTTATGGGGCCCGCAGCCAGACCATGTTAAGGAAGACTGCCCGTGTGAGGAAGTACACAGAGAGGGGCAGGAGATTAATGTGGCAAAGTTAGGGTCCGGCGCAGGAAGTGTCGTACATAGAGGAGCCCGAGGGACACCCCAAAGAAAGGGAAAAAAAGGTAGAAGCCGGAGGGGCAGTACCTCTTGCCAGATTTGTGGAGAAGACAGCCATGTAGGGGAGACTTGTCCCAAAGACCCACTAGAAATGCTATACAGAGAGTGGGTTGGGGAAGGGACAGCTCTTGAGGGGTCTCCGCATGGAAGGGGTGAGAGTATAGGCACCCTCAACATTTGTACCCAGGTTGAGAATAAGGGTGGTTTTAAGGTGGAACAGTCAAGGAGTGTTTTGCACGGTTTTAGTAAGGACAATAAGACCCAGAAGATGGAGGGCGGTCACGCGAGGCAGATAATGATGGGGGAGGTTGGCGAGAGTACCTCACAGTCTCCAGGTGCAGGTGACCCAGATTTCTTCATGGGGGTTTGTCTTTCAGCAGGATCCCACGAGGTAGGAGAGGCACACTCTGGGCAGGAAGGGACAGTAGAGGGGAATAAAAGGGAGGAATTTCTCCAAGCTTGTTTCCCAGCCAGAGAAGGGGGCATGGCTCCGGAGGGGTTGAGCACTGCTGATACTGAACAGGAAAGCAGCACCAGTGACAAAGTAGTAAAAGACTCCCTTTGCAGTGATCAAAAGGGAGAGGGTTATTTGAAGATAGGGAGTGTGGAAGGAAGCCTAGAAGTAGGCAAGACCCCAGGTTTAAAGGGGAAGAAAGCAAGAAAGAAGCAAGCTGATTTTAAGAAGAGGGTAGAAGAGGAGAAAGTTTCCTCAGTACAAGGCATCCGGGTTGAGCAGGAGAGTCTGCGCAAGCCAGGGGGAAGAGTGGATCAGGACTCTGTAGGAGGGTCCTTGGCCCAACAACTAGCGCTAGCCCTTCAGGGGAAGGTGAAGGTAGAGCTGGAGTTGGGGACGGCTCTGAGTTTATTGCAGCAGCAGATAGAACAAAATCAGCAGTTGCAGTTGCTAATGTCCGGATTACTCGATAGCCATTCGGCCACTAAGGGGGAAATTGCAGGCCTACAGGGGAAGCTGCAGCAAGCCCACCAGAGCCATGCTGAGTCAGAAGAAAGGTGGACAAGGGTGATAGAGGAACAGAGGAGTATGCAGGAAGCCTTTGTGAAAAGGTGGGAGGCAAAGTGCCAGGAGCTCTCTGACCTTGTAGCCACCCAGCAGCGACTTAGGGAAACTGCTGAGGAGGAAGCTGCCAGATTAAAACAGTTATTAGACCAGGAGGCAGAGCGGCATGCTACTCAGCAACGGGAGATGGAAGGCAGGATCAAGGGGCTGCAAGACCAAAATTACAAGATTTTGGAGGAAAAGACAGCAGTAGAAGGTGCAGTTGAGGCTAGGGTCAATCAGCTAACTCAGAGAGAAGGGGAAATGCAAGTCCAGGTTACTGCACTGCAAGAGGCTCTGGAGGCAGAGAAGTTGTTGCACTGGGAAGCGGAGCTCAAGAAAAGGAATTTGAATCTAGAGTTAGAGAAGTTGAAAGAAGAGCAGAGAGCTTGCTTAGATGCCAGGGAGACTCAGTGTGTATTTCACTTGGGGTCTACCTGCCCAGTCAAGTCAAAAGCAGTGAGGCCAGAAGTTAATGAAGTATCTGAAGCCCAAGGTCATCATGTTCAGAATCTTTCAGGGGTGTTGGAGGATGGTCCCTACCTTGGGGAGAAGGGTCAGTGGCCATTGAAGTTAGACAAGCAGACTTTGGGAATCCAGGATGAGGAACAGCCCTGTTGCCTAGTGCAGTCGGTTGAGGAAGGCCAGGCATTGCAGAGGTGGGGAGACGAGACTAATCAGCTTCAGGGAGAACTGCAAGAGATTTCAGGGGGGTTGCTGAGGGAAGAGGAGATTATGCAGCTTGCTAGAGATCACACACTATTAAGAGCAGACTCACAGGAACCCTGCAAGCCAGATCAAGAGGAAACCGAGCAGCCTCAACCAGCTGACAGGGGAAAAGGCCAGTTTCAGGAGGGAAAGGAGTCCTCATGGTTTCAGATAATAAAGGGAGTGAGCTCGTGGAGACAGAATAGACTAAGAATATTTGGCGGATATAGGCGTTGGTGCCAGTTACTCAAAAGTCTGGGTCACAGCAAAGTCCCAGTAGTAATCTTTGTCACATACTCTGCCTGGAACAGAAAGGACAGAGGGTGGTGGACTTTCAAGAAATCAGAGAAATTCCTTATGGTGGAGTATCAAAGACTCAGAACAAACCAGAGGAGAGTAGATGAGGCTACTGCTTATAAAGCCTTTCTACATATCCCTATTGGTAGCGGTTGGGAAGAAGGTTTGGTTTGTTCTTGTCTCAGAGATTTTTTGTGTTTAAGTTTGAAATTAAAAGGGGATAGGAATACGGCATACCCTGTGCAAAGACTTTTGAGGGACAGGGTGTGTGGTGATTTAACTCAGAGGCGAGTCTCTGCACTGTACAACTGTAAGAGGTTTGAAGAAAGGGATGGTAGGCTCTCTTCTAAAGGAATGGCTTTTTGTGTTCAGGTTAGAAGCACTATACACCCCGTGCAGAGACTTTTTTTAAGGGGGAGGGTGTGTGATGGAGTGCAGCGCTGCCAGAGGCAGGAATGGATAAGATTCCATAAGGCGGCTGGTAATACTAGAGCCAGCCAGCAGGAGGAGCAGGTGAAGGCGAGAACTACAAATCCCAGGTTCCTAGAACCACCACCTGACCTGTAGGGAGAGCCTGGAGGCAAGCAGGTGGCAGACTCTGACACTAATGAGTCACACAGGTGAGCCTGGGGAGCTAGAGGAAGAGGGCGTGCCTAGGTAGCGGCAGTGGCCAGAAAAAGCCAGTGCCAGGAAGCAAAGAGAAGGAAATGGAGGTAGGTTCCAGGGGAGAGGAATCCTCCAGCTGTCTCAGGGGCACCGCCTAGCCTGAAAAGGGAAACAGAGAACCTGTACCCTAAGGGAAGTTAGGGCAGGTGTGTTTGCGGGTGGACGGGAGAGCCAGGGGGCTCAAACAGTGCCTTTGCTCCAGCCCCTGTGTTAAGGGGTTAGACTGCTGGAGAGCGGGGGCAGGGTCATTTGTTCAGCTCCTGAGGGGACGGAGCCAATGTAACAGATTCAGCTACTCTCATTTATAAAAATGCTTTGAGGAACCTCTCTCTCTCTCTGTGTTATCTTTGGGGGTTGGGGGACTGCTTCAACCCCACGCCACACAAAGAGAACCCAGAGGCCCAGCAAAACCAGGGCCGGCGGAGACCTGAACCCAGGGAGTCCTGTGAGACTGAGAGACTCCAGGGATATCCAGGACTCGCGAGGGGCCTGAACCGGAGGCAGCGGAGCGGCACCCAGGGCAGCACGGGCGGTGAGCCTTCACAACATTTACAGCACATTTGGACACAATGTTCCAATGCCACCAAGGATAAGTTGTACCCTGGCTAGAGACATAAACTAAGGATAAACAGATGGTCTATATGGATAAGAATCTATGAAATACCCTGAGTTGCACTCATATTTGATATGTAAATAGATCTTATGGATTCTTTCTAATAAGAAATTAAACACAGACACACATATATATTACTCCCACTTTTTTATTTTTATTATTTTTTATTTAAATGTTTTATGTATTAATATTTTAAATTATTGGTTTATTTTTATTAATTCTTATCAGTTATTTTTATTCATTCACTCATCAGTTCTATATGTTTTTATATCAGTTTCTTATTATCATATATTTCATACCATTTATTATTACTTCTATTTATTTATTTATTTATTTAGCACTTTTATATACCGACTTTCCAATAACAGAGTTACTGATCAATTCGGTTTACATTCTAAACAGAAACATTGACAAGTTAATGTCTTACAATGAACAGGTAGCAGGAACTTGGATACAGATATATGGGGTTAATAACATAACGTAAATGCTACGGAGCCAAATGTTGGCTAAGGAAATAGGTGATAGGTATAAGGCTGGGTATTTGATTTTTAGACTGCCAAGGATTCATAGATGACCTGATAGTTCTTTGGGGGTACTAGAGAGAACTAGAGATGATTTATATAGTTCTCTACTGGTTCTACTACTTTTCTTTCCTATTTATTAATATTTATTAAATATTTATTAAAGAAAATATTTATTTATTATTTTTATTTATTATATTTATTAATATTTATTTATTATATTTTTTATATTTAATATATATAATATATTTTATTATATATATATATATATAATATATATATATATAATATATATAATATATTTTATTATATTATATTTATTATATAAATAAATTAATATTTATTTATTATATTTATTAATATTAATAAAATATATTTATTAATATTTATTAAATATTTATTAAAGAAAAGTAGTTCTACTACTTTTCTTTCCTATTTATTAATTACTTATTATCTTTTATATCATTCATGTATTTATTTTGACTTAGGGACCATAGTTTTCTATTTGGTGCCTTATTATTCTGTCCCATACATATCTGAACATGCAATGTTCTCCATAGTTCTGAGATATCTTTATGTGGGGTTTTTTTTCTTTTTTGTCTATTTTAAAGATTATATCAGTGCATTTTTCATTTTTTATAGGTCGCCTATCATTCATGCAATTTCACTATTGGTTTTGGTTTTATCAAAAATGAACTGGATGATTACTTTTTATCCTGTTCAGGTATATATGCAGAAACATCTGTTACGCTTGGGCTCCGGACAGGAGTCGTGCACACCACCCAGCAGGGTGGCTCCAGGTGGAGAGAGACAGGAAGCTCGAACAGAGTCAGGTACCAGGCTGGGTCAGGGCAGGCAGCAAGAATCAGAGTCAAGTTCAGGCTGGGTCAGGGCAGGCGGCAAGTGGCAGTGTCTAAGTACAGGCTGGGTCAGGGCAGGCGGCAGTCAGCAGTGTCTGGGTCCAGGCTGGGTCAGGGCACAGTAAGCAGGGCAGGGCAGGTCAGAAGGCCCGTAGGCCACACACACACACACACGGAAGGCCCGTAGGCCACACACCAATAGCGGGGCAAGGCAGGTCAGAAGGCCCGTAGGCCACACACACACACACGGAAGGCCCGTAGGCCACACACCAATAGCGGGGCAAGGCAGGTCAGAAGGCCCGTAGGCCACACACACACACACGGAAGGCCCGTAGGCCACACACCAATAGCGGGGCAAGGCAGGTCAGAAGGCTCGTAGGCCACACACACACACACGGAAGGCCCGTAGGCCACACACCAATAGCGGGGCAAGGCAGGTCAGAAGGCCCGTAGGCCACACACACACACACGGAAGGCCCGTAGGCCAGGTATGGAAATCAAGGAAGAAGGCCAAAAGGCCGCACAAGGCAAGGCAAGGAAAGGAAAGGCCCGAAGGCCACGCAAGGCAAGGCAAGGATAGGCCCGAAGGCCGCGCAAGGCAAGGCAAGGCAAGGATAGGCCCGAAGGCCGCGCAAGGCAAGGCAAGGCAAGGATAGGCCCGAAGGCCACGCAAGGCAAGGCAAGGCAAGGATAGGCCCGAAGGCCACGCAAGGCAAGGCAAGGCAAGGCAAGGATAGGCCCGAAGGCCACGCAAGGCAAGGCAAGGCAAGGATAGGCCCGAAGGCCACGCAAGGCAAGGCAAGGCAAGGATAGGCCCGAAGGCCACGCAAGGCAAGGCAAGGCAAGGATAGGCCCGAAGGCCACGCAAGGCAAGGCAAGGCAAGGCAAGGATAGGCCCGAAGGCCAGGCAAGGCAAGGCAAGGCAAGGATAGGCCCGAAGGCCACGCAAGGCAAGGCAAGGCAAGGATAGGCCCGAAGGCCGCGCAAGGCAAGGCAAGGCAAGGATAGGCCCGAAGGCCACGCAAGGCAAGGCAAGGCAAGGATAGGCCCGAAGGCCACGCAAGGCAAGGCAAGGCAAGGATAGGCCCGAAGGCCACGCAAGGCAAGGCCACGCAAGGCAAGGCAAGGATAGGCCCGAAGGCCACGCAAGGCAAGGCAAGGATAGGCCCGAAGGCCACGCAAGGCAAGGCAAGGCAAGGATAGGCCCGAAGGCCGCGCAAGGCAGGCTAGAGCAGGGAGCCCAGGTGAGCTCGATGCCGAAGCACCGAGGCAACTGTCAGGCAGGGTTAAGAGGGCACACCCAGAGCATAGAGTGGACATAGGAGATGGACTGGGCCTGTCAGGAAAGCCAGCACTAGAGGGACCCCTGGTGGTGAGGCGGTAGCACAGCAGCCACAGCCGTAACAGACTGGGCCTGTCAGGAAAGCCAGCACTAGAGGGACCCCTGGTGGTGAGGCGGTAGCACAGCAGCCACAGCCGTAACAGTACCCCCCCCCTCAAGGCCTCCCCCTC
Organism: Rhinatrema bivittatum; assembly: GCF_901001135.1. Lineage (NCBI taxonomy): Eukaryota > Metazoa > Chordata > Amphibia > Gymnophiona > Rhinatrematidae > Rhinatrema > Rhinatrema bivittatum. The sequence goes on from NC_042616.1 coordinate 448,327,289, forward strand.
CTCCTGGATCCCATCTGTGCAGGAGGTAATCAAGAATAACGGGAGACCACTCCGGGGGTGATGCGGCAGGGTCAACTCCTTCCCGAGGAAATAAGGCAGTCCATAACCCCACCTGGGGTGATAAGGCAGACACAACCCCAACCTGGGGCAGAAAAATAGTCCATAACCCCTCCTGGGACAAGGCGGCAGGGTTAGACCCCTCCTGGGGTAGCAGAGGCGGTGCAGATTTCCATAACCCCTCCTGGGGTGACAAGGGGAACACAACCCCCACCTGGGGCAGAGAAATAGTCCGTAACCCTTCTCGAGGCGATAGTAGGACCGGTCCGGACCCTTCCAAGGTCGGCATTAAGACCGGTACAGGCCCCTCCAGGGGCGGCAGCTGGGCCAGTACAGCAGGCTCGGATCCTACTCGGGCAATTGTAGCAGGCTCGGACCCCTCTCGGGGCGTTGTAGCAGGCTCGGACCCCTCTCGGGGCGATGAAGCAGGCTCGGACCCCTCTCGGGGCATTGTAGCAGGCTCGGACCCCTCTCGGGGCGTTGTAGCAGGCTCGGACCCCTCTCGGGGCGATGAAGCAGGCTCGGACCCCTCTCGGGGCGATGAAGCAGGCTCGGACCCCTCTCGGGGCGTTGTAGCAGGCTCGGACCCCTCTCGGGGCGATGAAGCAGGCTCGGACCCCTCTCGGGGCATTGTAGCAGGCTCGGACCCCTCTCGGGGCGTTGTAGCAGGCTCGGACCCCTCTCGGGGCGATGAAGCAGGCTCGGACCCCTCTCGGGGCATTGTAGCAGGCTCGGACCCCTCTCGGGGCGTTGTAGCAGGCTCGGACCCCTCTCGGGGCGATGAAGCAGGCCTCGGACCCCTCTCGGGGCGATGAAGCAGGCTCGGACCCCTCTCGGGGCGATGAAGCAGGCTCGGGCCCCTCTCGGGGCGTTGTAACAGGCTCGGACCCCTCTCGGGGCGATGAAGCAGGCTCGGACCCCTCTCGGGGCATTGTAGCAGGCTCGGACCCCTCTCGGGGCGTTGTAGCAGGCTCGGACCCCTCTCGGGGCGATGAAGCAGGCTCGGACCCCTCTCGGGGCGATGAAGCAGGCTCGGACCCCTCTCGGGGCGTCAGCAGGACCAGTTCAGCAGACTCCGATGGCTGACTCAGGAAGTCTGTCAGTAGGACTGGTTCGGACCCTCTGAAGACGGCAGCAGGGCCGGTTCGGCAGGCTCAGATGGCAGAGTTAGAAAGTCTGTCAGCAGGGCTGGTGCGGACCCCTCCGAGGACGGCAGCAGGGCCGGTTCAGCAGACTCAGGCTCTTCTCGGGGTAGTGCAGCAGGTTCAGATGGCAGAGTAGCATGGTTAAAGGTAGTGTGCATGGAAGACACAGATTGTACTGCCGTGGGCTTGATACCTCGAGCCAAAGTCTGATGCTCCTGATTTTGTTTCTGGAGGAGCAGTTTAGAGAAGGCACAGGCAGTTCTAGGACGTCTAGGGAAGGTGCTCGTTAGTGTCCACTTGGCAGCTGTGGGAAGCTGAGCCCTGCTAGAGTTAATCAGCTCTCTCCGTTGTAGAGAAACCTGTTCCCGAGGCTCTAGCACTGGTCTCACAGAAGCCTTCTTGGCCAGGTAAGTCCTGGGTTTTTCTACCCACAAACTGCCAGCAAAAATGTCTGTTTTAGTTGAGCCAGAAACAGAATACTGGTTAGGAGAGCTGATAGCTTTTTCTAATTGCACAGCTGGTCCTAGAGCAGAACAACAGGGGCAGGGTTTGCCTGGAGGTAACAAACACGGGAGACAGGAGCATTTCCACCACCCTGGTTTAGGAGCCAGACAGTTCAAACACTCCTGATAGACAGAGACATTTTTCTTGTTGCAGTTATTGCATGACCAGTGTTCCTGACCAACAAGTTCACAGGCTAGACAGTTCTGATAGCTTGGATAATTCAAAGTCTGACAGGAATGGCAGGTATAAAACTTTAAAGAAGGAGGCATCTTGAATTAGTGAAAAGTTGACTCACCGGCAGGACACAGACCTATCTCTTCCCCTGGAAAATGTGATGGCTTCGGCATACTGTTACGCTTGGGCTCCGGACAGGAGTCGTGCACACCACCCAGCAGGGTGGCTCCAGGTGGAGAGAGACAGGAAGCTCGAACAGAGTCAGGTACCAGGCTGGGTCAGGGCAGGCAGCAAGAATCAGAGTCAAGTTCAGGCTGGGTCAGGGCAGGCGGCAAGTGGCAGTGTCTAAGTACAGGCTGGGTCAGGGCAGGCGGCAGTCAGCAGTGTCTGGGTCCAGGCTGGGTCAGGGCACAGTAAGCAGGGCAGGGCAGGTCAGAAGGCCCGTAGGCCACACACACACACACACGGAAGGCCCGTAGGCCACACACCAATAGCGGGGCAAGGCAGGTCAGAAGGCCCGTAGGCCACACACACACACACGGAAGGCCCGTAGGCCACACACCAATAGCGGGGCAAGGCAGGTCAGAAGGCCCGTAGGCCACACACACACACACGGAAGGCCCGTAGGCCACACACCAATAGCGGGGCAAGGCAGGTCAGAAGGCCCGTAGGCCACACACACACACACGGAAGGCCCGTAGGCCACACACCAATAGCGGGGCAAGGCAGGTCAGAAGGCCCGTAGGCCACACACACACACACGGAAGGCCCGTAGGCCAGGTATGGAAATCAAGGAAGAAGGCCAAAAGGCCGCACAAGGCAAGGCAAGGAAAGGAAAGGCCCGAAGGCCACGCAAGGCAAGGCAAGGCAAGGATAGGCCCGAAGGCCGCGCAAGGCAAGGCAAGGCAAGGATAGGCCCGAAGGCCGCGCAAGGCAAGGCAAGGCAAGGATAGGCCCGAAGGCCACGCAAGGCAAGGCAAGGCAAGGATAGGCCCGAAGGCCACGCAAGGCAAGGCAAGGCAAGGCAAGGATAGGCCCGAAGGCCACGCAAGGCAAGGCAAGGCAAGGATAGGCCCGAAGGCCACGCAAGGCAAGGCAAGGCAAGGATAGGCCCGAAGGCCGCGCAAGGCAAGGCAAGGCAAGGATAGGCCCGAAGGCCACGCAAGGCAAGGCAAGGCAAGGATAGGCCCGAAGGCCACGCAAGGCAAGGCAAGGCAAGGCAAGGCAAGGATAGGCCCGAAGGCCACGCAAGGCAAGGCAAGGCAAGGATAGGCCCGAAGGCCACGCAAGGCAAGGCAAGGCAAGGATAGGCCCGAAGGCCGCGCAAGGCAAGGCAAGGCAAGGATAGGCCCGAAGGCCACGCAAGGCAAGGCAAGGATAGGCCCGAAGGCCACGCAAGGCAAGGCAAGGATAGGCCCGAAGGCCACGCAAGGCAAGGCAAGGCAAGGATAGGCCCGAAGGCCGCGCAAGGCAGGCTAGAGCAGGGAGCCCAGGTGAGCTCGATGCCGAAGCACCGAGGCAACTGTTAGGCAGGGTTAAGAGGGCACACCCAGAGCATAGAGTGGACATAGGAGATGGACTGGGCCTGTCAGGAAAGCCAGCACTAGAGGGACCCCTGGTGGTGAGGCGGTAGCACAGCAGCCACAGCCGTAACAGACTGGGCCTGTCAGGAAAGCCAGCACTAGAGGGACCCCTGGTGGTGAGGCGGTAGCACAGCAGCCACAGCCGTAACAACATCATTGTGTCAAGGTTTATTTAATATTTTTATGTAGTTTAGTTTAATGTTTTTGTATATCAGCATTGATATAATTTTTTATTTTTATATTGGTAGTTTACTTTTCCACTTGTGTTGTCAATGTTTTTCATAATGCTCTTAATATTATTTTTATTTATTAATCCATTAATCATTTATTTATTTCAAAAATTTATAGGCTGCCTATACACAGTTCTAGGCAGATTACAGTACTAAAATTTATAATAAAAACAAATAAAGCATTAAGACGAGCAAAATTGTAAAAAAAACAAAAACAAAAACAGAAGTACAATTCTCAGTAAACAAAATGGCCCAAAGACTGCATCATTTTACTCACTATAATCAATCTGAAATAAGTACATCTTCAATAGTTTCTTAAAGGACTTTCTGCAATCCATCATACACACAGCAAAAGGTAATGAGTTTCATAGCTCAAGACCTGCATCCGAGAATGTTTGGTCCCCTGATTCAGCCAAATGAATAAGTCGGACCAAAGGGGCATCAAGGAGACCTCTCTGAGATGAGCATAGCACCCTTGAAGGATTACAAACAAGTAACATCTGATTTTTCCAGGCAAGGACTCAGTTCTTGAAACATTGTGCCGACTGCGGTGGCCACACCCTGGCTGGCCTCACTCACTCCCATGCCCTGGCTCTCTAGGACTATTGCTGCTGCTTCCCTAGGCATGCATGAGAGTGTGTTCACTCACTAAGTAGGTTCCATGGTGGGAACGACTTCTCTGGCACTTTCTGATGACATCATCTGACGCCAGATTTAAATGTCCAACTTTGCCTTTACAACAGATCTCCTGTCTCGTCTGCAGTGCTTGTTGCCTCCATGTTCCTGAGTTCCTGATCCACTCCTGTGTTCCTGTTCTGTGTTCCTGTCTTGTTCCTTTGGTTCCTAGCCTCGTCCTGCCTCCATCCATGCTCTGTATCTTCTCCCTTGTCCTTGCCTGTTTGCTCTCAGCCTGCCTCGACCCCAGACTGGAACTTGACCACATTTTGCTCTCAGCCTGCTTTGACCCTGGACCAGAACATAACTTAAATTATTGGCCAAAGTTTCAAAGGCCTTTGCGCATAAACCCTAGTACACGCACAAGTGCCGGGCCTCTCCAAAGGGGCTGGACAGGGGGCAGGGACAGGGAGGGGTGGGGCGGGAAGGGACAGCGGCCAATAGTCACTGTTCCAGGGAAGCGCACACTGGCAGCAGGCTGGCACGCGGAGATTACTGCTGCTCCAGAGGAGCAGTAAGAAATAAAATAAAAAATTTGGGGAAAGTTAGGTTAGGTTTAGGGGGAGGGGAAGAGAGGGGAAAGGGAAGGAAGGTTAGGCAGGGGGGGGGGTAGGGAACTGGGGGAGGCCTGATTGCGTTGCCTTGTGTATTTAGCAAACATTTCCCCCCCCCCCCCCCCGTGTGCACCACCCGCACATATGTCTGCGGCTTTCAGATTTTTATAATATATGTGGACCGGTGCAAGCACATTATAAAATCGGTGCATCCATGTGCATGCGCCGGGAACTGTGCATACATGGATGCGCATGTGCTCCTTTTAAAATAGACCCCTATATTTCCTGCTGACCATCAGAATCCGAGGGCCCAACCCAAGAGGAGGTGGTTGGCTTGGAGGAAGATATTGGCTGTGGTGACTCAGCTGCCGCTTGCCAAGATCTATTCGGCGTGACAGCTTTCAAGATTTTGTGATCAAATAAACATGATGGGCCATTATCGCATGTGTTAGGGCGTTATCACACGCACGTGATAATGCCCTAAAACACGCGATACCTACAGCATCGTGACAGTGAGATTTATATTATGGAAAGGGGCAGGGTTAGGGAGGGGTTAGGGTGGGGTTAGAAACATTGTGATTCCGGTACTGCTGTGGGCAATAATGTTTTAGACATTATCGCCAGCAGTAGCGCCAGAAATAACACCACCTTTCCCATTGGCGGTATGGGGGTGATAGTGTGCGCCACGGCCGCAACTGCAGCAAGCAACAACGCACCATCACGATGCAGCCGGGTGCACACTATCACCCCCACCCCTTTTTTTTTTTTCACAACTCATCATTAGCGGAATGATGAATCCCAGGGTAAGAAATTTAAACTGATGTTAGGATTTCGCCTGCTACACTGCCTTATCCTACCTTCATGAAACCTCCCCACCAGTAGAGGCCCTCAGTATGCCTCGTTACTAGTCTTGTCAAGTTCCTTCACACTGCCCTTGCCACACCCAAGTCCCAGCCCTATGTAAAACTGTCTTGCCATAGTAGCCTTTTCGTCTCATGGTGTTACTCCCAGCTCTGTGACCTGACCATTGTTCTTGCCCTGCCTTATGGCCTACAGACCTTCTAGCTTTGCCTTTCCTTGCCTTGTGGCCTATGGGCCTTCTATCTTGCCTTGCCTTGAGGCCCTTGGGCCTATCTTGACTTGTTCTCTTTGTTGAGGCATCTGGCTTATTCTCTCTTTTATCCTACCTTGTGCCTTTCAGGACTATTCTGTCTGTTCCAAGCCTTGCTGCCTTCGGGCTTCTATGTTCTTCATTTCCCTTGCTGCCTTGTCTAAGTCCAGCCCTAGTCTGCCTTGTTGGTCATGTCCTGTCTGTTCCAGTCTCCAGTTCTGCCCGTACCAGAGTCCTGTCCTTGCCTTGTCTCATCCTTATCTTATCTAGCTCCAGGTCCTGCTTAGTATCCAACCTTGCTTTATCCTTCCAGCCTTGTCTGCCTTATCCAGCCTGCCAAGCCTGTCCAGCCTTGATTGCTTTGTCCAAACCTTGTCTCCAGCCTGCCTTCTCCAAGCCTGTGGACTCACCAGAGACCTACTGGCCCCAAGAACTCAAGGGAGGGGGGGGGGGGGCTGGCTAGGTGGATGACTGGCCCTTGTTTTGCCCCAAGTCCTGACCTGTAGTCCCATTCTGCTTCCCAGGTAGGTTTCCTGGACTCTGGGGCCCGGGCAACTGAATTCTCTTTTTGATGGATACTGTAACTTCTTGGCAAGATATGGTTTTTCTTACTCAATCTGGGAATTAAGTGAACTGCTGAAATACACCAATCAATAGGACATTGAAATAATCTAAAGTTGGTAATATCAACTGATGAAAATTCATGGCAGCTCAGCAATGGCTTTAATGGTTTTAACAGTCACAATTCAAAATAGGCTCTTACAATAGTGGTCATCAGCAAATTTTAATCTAGAGTAAGTCCAAGACTCTTTGCATGGGACACCATCAGGAACATCTGCTTTTCAAAAACATATAAAGGGGGTGCACTAATATATTTATAAATGATCTGTAAAGGGGAGTAATGAGTGATCAAATTTGTAGATGATACAAAATTATTCTGTGTTGTTAAATCACAAGCAGACTATGAAAACTTGTCAGAGGGCCTTCCAAGACTGGAAGACTGGGCATTTAAATGGTAGATGAAATTGAATGTAGACAAGTGCAAAGTGATGCACATGGTGACAAGTAACCCACACTATATTTACATGATTTTAGGCTCCACATTAGGATTTACCACCCAGGGGAAAGGACTTGGGTGTCATAGTAGACAAAACTTTGAAATCCTCTCTTTAGTGTGAGCTGGCATAAAAAAAAAAGAAAACAGAATATTAAGAATTTTTAGGAAAAGAATGGAAAATAAAATGGCACATGTCATAATGCCTCTGTATTGCTGTATGATGAGGCCACACCTAGAACACTGTGTACTGTTCTGGTCACCGCATCTCAAAAAAGATATACTTGTTAGGGATGTGAATCGTTTTTCAACGATTAAAATTATCGTCCGATAATGTTTATATCGTCTTAAATCGTTATAGAACACGATACAATAGAAATTCTAACGATTTATCGTTAAAAATCGTTAAATCGTGTTAGTGCGCACTAACTCGAGTTAGTGCGCACTAACTCCCCCGTTAGTGCGCACTAACTCGATTTAGTGCGCACTAACTGAAAATGATACAAATAAACACTTTCCAGGTCACTGAAGGTCAGTTAGGAATGAATATGTGTTCCTATTGGCTGGCTGCCCTCTTATCTATTGATGTTACCAAGGTTACCACTGAGGTGATGGTTGGGGGGATGGGAAATGGAACTGGAAACTAACGAACACCAACAGAAAATGAAACAAAGTGTTCACACTTCCCAGGTCAGTAAAGGTCACTTAGGAATGAATATGTATGTATGTATTCCTATTGGCTGGCTGTGCTCTTATCTATTGATGTTACCAAGGCTAATACTGAGGTAATGGTTGGGGGGATGTGAAATGGAAACAGTTGGAAGCTTGACAAAAAAGTAATGTAATGATCAGCACTCACGTGACTAGAACTTGTTTGTTTATTATTTTTGTTAGCAGGCACCTGAAATGCTAGTGCATGTTGAATTTGCCAATCACTGTGCATTTTAGAAAGGTGGTCCTGGCTGGAACTGTACACAGTTCAAATATATGTAATTGATTGTTGGTAAGTGTATTTTTTAAGTAGCCACACTGGCACAAGTATGTTTACTTTTCCTCCTACTTAACTCACTAGCTCAGCTTTGTAAGAAGGGCTTCTCTGCTTGTGTGTTGTTTTTGTTTGGTGTGAGGAGAGCAGAAACATCAGATCTTTATTCAATCTACTACAGTCATCTCTTACAGTGCCCTATCCCTATTAATACCAGGAGTGTTGTGATCTTCCTGCACACAGTGCCCTAACCCTGATACCAGTCTGAGACAGCTCCCTCCCTGCATTACTAGTGAGAGGCTGGCTTCACAGACAGGGGGGAGCTGCCTGACCCTCACTCCTGACTTCCCCCATGTCCCAGCTAGTGAATGGTGTGTGGGTGAGGGGGGGGGGGGAGGATGGTGAAGTCTGACACAGCTCCCTCCCTGCATTACTAGTGAGAGGCTGGCTTCACAGACAGGGGGGAGATGCCTGACCCTCACTCCTGACTTCCCCCATGTCCCAGCTAGTGAATGGTGTGTGGGTGAGGGGGGGGGGGGGGAGGATGGTGAAGTCTGAGACAGCTCCCTCCCTGCATTACTAGTGAGAGGCTGGCTTCACAGACAGGGGGGAGCTGCCTGACCCTCACTCCTGACTTCCCCCATGTCCCAGCTAGTGAATGGTGTGTGGGTGGGGGGGGGGGGGGGGGAGGATGGTGAAGTCT